>NC_136267.1:190693189-190860689 GCF_964187855.1 Myxine glutinosa | reverse complement strand
TAAATGGGCTTTTGAGTGTTAGCGGTTCATGGCGTTGACGGTTCATGACGGTTCATGACGGTTCATGACGGTTCATGGCGTTGACGGTCAAAAACCCATTACATCAATTTTACCAGGCACTGTACAGTAAGTACAGTGGACACCAAATGCACGGTGGAAGGCTAGAAGTAGAAGATCGTCCAAGACAAGTGAGAATAAGCCATACTTTGGAGATGACGTCATTCGCTGGTCCGATAACCAAAGATGTGGTATAAAAAACCAGGTGAGCTAACAATGCAGCAATGAAGGAATTCGGCCAAGGCACCGGCACACAACGACCTACCTACATCGAAAGACTCAATGCCAATGGTGACAGAAGCCAAGACGGCCGGCTTAAACACCGCCGAAAGACCACGGTGTACCAACTTACGATGCAGAACATCTTGCAGAACATCTTGCACTTAATATGATGACAACAGGTGCCATCCTCTGACGTACCATTACAGGTACAGGTACAGTACACGTGAGCACAGAGCAAAAGTTCACTGAAACCGAGATTAAGAAAAAAGAAAAAACACCTCGTGGTCCGTGCTCGATATCCGAGTTTCAATCTTTTCAAACACATGATGCTCTCGGTCACGGTATCTCCTGCGAGCTGCTTCTCCTTCAACCACACAAACAACAACTTCTCCATATCTTCATGGATAGAGGTCCGGAGCTTTGAAATAATCGTAACGCCCTTGGCTGGCGTTATAGCCTTTATGGACTCCTTCTGCTTCAAAATCGTACATATCGTAGAAGGAGTACGATCGTACTGCCTCGCCAAGTCGACAACACGCACACCTCACCTGGCATGCTCTTCTCCTCTGCTTAATAAAACCAGTTTATTTCTTTACATTCTCTTGTATTATGTACAGTATATACGAGGTCGTGCTTGTTTATACATTATTTGTTATTTATAAAGTACATTTTTGTTATTTAAAAGCACCTAACAAAAAAATTGGTGTTTTTTTTTTGAGGCTGGAACGG
The DNA here is from genome assembly GCF_964187855.1 of Myxine glutinosa. NCBI lineage: Eukaryota > Metazoa > Chordata > Myxini > Myxiniformes > Myxinidae > Myxine > Myxine glutinosa. The sequence continues at coordinate 190,859,681 of NC_136267.1, read as the reverse complement.
ATTAATAGCATTTCAATGCATTTGAATGGGAAAATTTGCTTTGACTTACGAGCGATTTGGCTTACGAGCTCCGTCACGGAACGGATTAAACTCGTAAGCCGAGGTACCACTGTATATATATATATATATATATATATATATATATATATATATATATATATATATATATATATATATATATATGATGTATATATATATATATATATGATGTATATATATATATATATATGATGTATATATATGATGTATATATATATATATATATGATGTATATATATATATATATATGATGTATATATATATGTATATATATATATATATATGATGTATATATATATATATATATATGATGTATATATATATATATATGATGTATATATATATATATGATGTGTATATATATATATATATGATGTATATATATATATATGATGTATATATATATATATGATGTATATATATATATATGATGTATATATATATATATATATATATATATATATATATATATATATATATATATATATATGATGTATATATATATATATATGATGTATATATATATATATATGATGTATATATATATATATATGATGTATATATATATATATATATGATGTATATATATATATATATGATGTATATATATATATATATGATGTATATATATATATGATGTGTATGTATATATATATATATATGATGTATATATATATATGATGTGTATGTATATATATATATATATGATGTATATATATATATGATGTGTATGTATATATATATATATATGATGTATATATATATATGATGTGTATATATATATATATATATATATGATGTATATATATATATGATGTATGTATATATATATATGATGTATATATATATATGATGTATATATATATATATATATATATATATGATGTATATATATATATAATCGTTAGATTAAATAAGACGCGGACGTAGCTTCAGGACGTCGATCTTTAACTGTTGACAAGCTTTCGACCAACAAAGGTCTTCTTCTGAGTCGGCCCCTTCTTCTTCTTCTGAATGATCAAACACTTTCTTGCTGACCGTGGTGTAGAGCATATGGAGTGGCCTGCCATGTCCACGGATATGAATCCGATAGAGAACTTGTGGGCAGAATTAACGCGTCAAATCGACCACTTGGACCAGCAGCCGACCTCTGTGCGTGAATTGCAGCAGGCTATTGTCACTGCATGGCAAGCGATTCCTGTACAAACCTTGAAAATCTCGTGAACACCATGCCTCAACATGTAATTGCTCTCCTGAATGCTCGTGGGGGTTACACGAAGTACTGAACTGTAATTTTACTGTCCGTAATCCCAGTCGTAATTTAACTTTTGTTTTTGTTATGAAAATTTTTTGGCTAATGTGCAAAATAAAGAGATACTTCTGGAAAACGTAAGAAGTTTAACACAGTACTGTCCATGAATTGAGTTCGATATCAGTTTACATCACTTTCAAGGATCAATTTATTTGTTTCAAAATGTCAAATGTGGTTTTTGTTTCTTTTAAAGGTCACTAACAAGGTGTCACAGTCCCTGGTGTTGGGCTAGCGGCTAGGGTGCCGGCTTAGGATCCTAGGATCCTGGGTTCGAATCCCGGTCAATCGCTGAATTAACGCCAGGGGGGTTGACTCAGCCTGTCATCCTTCCGAGGTCGGCTAATTTTGAGTACCAGTTCACTGGTAATTCCCTGCTTGTCGTAAAAGGCGGCAAAAAGGGTTGGCGGCAAGAAGGGCATCCGGCCGTAAAACATTGCTTCAAAAAGGGGACCGAAAAACAACAACAACCACGGTTCCCGAAAAAGGCCAACCCCCGCTTGCGGGGAAAAATGGCCTCTAAAGGTGGTTTTTTAAAGGTCACTAACAAAATCTAGAATAATTTCAACATAATTCCAATGAACTTTTGGTTCTAAGACATCTTGAAAAGTAAGTTCACCCCCACAAAAAAAATATTCCATATTAAATGCCAAGTCTGTATAAAGGAGGAGTGTCTGTGTGTCTGTCTGGATGTCCGCTTATAACTCAAGAACTACACATCGGAGAAAAGTTTTAGACACAGATTCGGAATCGGCATAAAATTCCGGTGGTTATAGGCTACTTTTTATTTTTAATATCAATGGTTTAAAAAACCGGGCCAGCTGCAATTCCATGGTGTTGTTTGTGGCGACGCTATTGCCCCTTTCCGATCCCATGATGCATTGCGGTTCCGATTCGCGATAAGGTCGATGCGCTATCACCGACACTTTTCCACCTTTTCCATACCTTTTAATCAGGTTTACCTTATCGTCCATTGTAACCACATTACGCTTGGAAACACTAGCATTATCCTTCTTCGGACCCATGGCTAACACACACAGTAAAGGAATACTGGACGTCACCTCTGTTTTGAATGAGAATCAGCGGTTGCGCGTACGTACAGTATACTGTACGTACATATTTATATATTTTTAATGTGCTTTTTATTGTATTTTAAATTGTTTTTTAGCTTCTTTTATTGTTAATTCATGTACTATTTTATTTATTTTAAATATATATTTTAAGGAAAACAAATGTTTTCACGTCCGTAGGAGTGATGTAAAGTCGCACATAATGACGTTCGCTGCCCGGTCATGAAAGAAATTATGATTCTCTTGACAAAGTGACATGAAGATCAGGCAGTAAACCTCCCAACTGAGTTTCTCAACAGTCGTCAGCCTCAATTCTAAAATCCTTAATTTTCATCCTATTGACTTGAACTTTGAATAGGATTTACATATCGGCTTACTGAATTAAACCACGAACTATTTTTGAGATCGGCCTCGGCCAAAAGGTCAACGTAGGCCAAAGGTCAACAACTCTTTTTTTTAGTTTCTAAAATCCTCAATTTTCATCCGATTCACTTGAAATTTGAATGGGATTTACATATCAGCAAACTGAATTCAACCAACAACTATTTTTGAGATCACCATAGGCCAAAAGAACAACATAGGCCAAAAGTCAACAACAATTTCAAATTTCTAAAATCCTCAACTTTCATCTGATTGACTTGAAATGTGAAGAGGATTTGCATATCAGGTCACTGAAATTGAACCACCAATTCTTTTTGAGGTCAGCATTGGCCAAAAAGTAAACATAGGCCAAAGGTCAACAACTTAAGGTGAAGTTTTAAAAATCCTACATTTTCATCCAATTGACTTGAAATTTGGATAGGATTTGCATATCGGGTCACCTAATTCAACCACCAATTATTTTTGAGGTCTAAAGGTGAAAATATCAATTTGGGCCAAATTTCTAAAATCGTCAATTTTCATCTAATTGACTTGACATTTGAAGAGGATTTGCATATCAGATCACTGAATTAAACCACCAATTATTTTTGAGGTTAACATAGGTCAAAAGGTCAACAACCTATTTCAGGAATATTTCAAGACATATTTCTGGTGCAGGGGCAATCAATGAAGGTTGTAGGCCTGAACTTCACAGAACAAGTGTTTGCCCATGGCCAGCTGTACGTGGGCTGCTCGAGGGTTGGAAAACCAAGCAATCTTTGTCTTGGCACCAAGTAAGAAAACCAGAAATGTTGTATACCCAGAGGTTTTGAGAAATTGAAAATTGAAAAAAACGTCATGTAGGAAATGTACTGTGATATTTCTCTAAAATATATATGTTCTTTTCATCATATATTTGTCTTATTCTTATTCAACCCGGGCGAAGCTGGGTACCTCAGCAAGTATATATGTATGTATGTATATGTATGTATATATATATATATATATATATATATATATATATATATATATATATATATATATATATATATATATATATATATATATATATACAGTGGAACCTTGACTTACGAGTTTAATTCGTTCTGTGACCGAGCTCGTAACTCAAATTGCTCGTATCTCAAATCAAATTTCCCCATTGAAATGCATTGAAATGCTATTAATCCGTTCCAGCCCGCCAAAAACCACACCAATTTTTTTTTAAATATACAGTATATATAAAAATATCTCGCGCTTTATATTTCACCTGTATGCAGCATACAAGTTGGCAGGATGGCCTGGACTGGAGGTACGCACACTTGACTCTAAAGTCTAAACTGTCCAGCCTGGGTTTGAATCCCGACCCAGCTATAACCTGTCATGGGTGAATCACAGGCAGGGTGATTCATCAATGTGTGTACCGCTAAACTGGGCGCCCCGTTTGCGTCCCATTAGTTGTTGGATGTTAAGGATCTCACCGTGTTTTCCACAAAGAGAAGGCGAGCTATCGCCGGCACTCTGAACAAGTTGACGGCAGAGATACTGTACGTGCACGTCAAGATAACCACGTGTCGCACGATCTCTTGTCATGGTCCACAAGATTATCACAGAGAGGTGCAGCTTCCAGCGTTTCGAGATCTGATCCAGGCCTATCCAACGAGACCGGTCCCAGCGTTCTAGGCCCGGGGTTGTCTCAGACGGACCCGACAACGGCAGTGTTCGTTTTAACTCGATTCGATTCGAGCGCCGACGTGCCGGCGAACAAAACCGGTCATATCTTTTGAACGCGTGGCTCGATTTTTACAAAATAAACTTTTTCTTGAAGGTCTGAACCGTGCGCTCAAAACGATACCGAGTTTGACTAAAATGCAGCGCTATACTACGACAGAGATACTGTACGTGCACGGCAAGATAACCACGTGACCGGGTGGCAAAAGCTCGTAACTCGGATCTCGGCTCGCATCTCAAAGCAATAAACTGCCAGAGTGACGGCTCGTATCTCGAAAAACTCGTAAGTTGGGGCACTCGTAAGTCAAGGTTCCACTGTATATATATATATATATATATATATATATATATATTATATATATATATATATATATATATATATATATATATATATATATTGTTACGGACACGGTTTTTGGATGTTATTTTACCGAGCGGTGGTGTATTTAACCGCGTCCGAACAGTTACTCCCCGATTAGAACCCGATTCCACCCGAACATTGACTAATCGCGCTACAGATATTCAATTGGGAAACCTCTAAAGCGACCGAAAGAGAAGAAGAGAGAAGAAAGACAGAGTTTGGAGGAAGAACAGATTTATTATACACACACAAGCAATATTTTAGAGCGACCAATATTATTTACAGCAATAGATGGAAAAGAGCAGTCACACAGTGCATTGTTAACTTATTCTATTTCATTTACTTAATCCCCAAGACAAACGAGTAGGACAGGACGTTCACACTCACACGGTGGATATTGCAGGCAGGTAATGGCTCGAGGTTGATTGCTTGAGAGGAAGGCAAAATCGGAGGCCGCAGCACCCCTCGCGGTTTTGGCGGGAAAACCTCCGTCGCGTATCCGCGGCCGTCACGCGCTGGCTCGGCACACCTGCTCCTCTTCCTGGGGTGGAGCCGTCTCCCTCCGTTCAGCGCGTCTCTCCAACGACAGGGGGGTATTGCAGGCAGGCAGGTAGGTAGGTAGGTAGGTAGGGCTTGCGGTGGATTGCGCTCCTCTTCCAGGTCATCCCCCAGCGTATCTCTCAAGGCCCCTCTCTGGTCATCTCTCATTCTCCGCAAGCAGTCCCCTGCAGTCGCTTTTATCACCTCCAGCGAAATCAAGCCGCCGACTCCGAGGGCGCGCCTACCGGGTCACTCACCGCGGTGTTGATTGGCTGTTAGGGCTGGTTCACTCCTTGCTTCTTATGACGAGGTGGAGACACGCCTTTCTTCCCCAACCTTACCTCGTGGCCAATGGTGGTTTGAAGAAAACCAGCCAAAATGCGGAAGGCAATTGGAAGGGAGGTTTTGGGGAAATTGGAAGGGCCTACGCTTATTTTGTTTGATACAATGCAAAGTCAATCTAGTGGAAAACACATACTTAGCCTACATGGAATAAGGAAATACACTATTTAAAAGATATATCGTGACCTGCGTGTATGTTCTATGAAATTAATTAGGAGGACGGCTGCGACCATTATTTACATTACCAGGATGTTACCATACCAAAACCATACTCTTCACATCCGTTACCCTTCCTCCAAAATTGTTACACTCCTCAAAACCCGTTACACTTCTCAAAACCCGTTACACTTCTCAAAATCGTTACACTGCACCCTCCTTTCTTCAGGCACGTCCTCGGGCCTACTAGACTTAACTGAGTGTGACATGTAGGTGTAATTCCCTCTACAATTAACCTGACCCTGAGTGTGACAATTTTAAAACACAAATAAGTATGTCCCCCTATTGCATTGCATCCTGTCTAACAGACTCAAGCCCACAGCTAACCGAATTACGGAATTATTCTGAAACTATACATTTACGGTGGGGAGCATTATTTACAATGACGTGATTTCTTATTTACAACGCAACCCAGGACCTGTGTGTTTTTTTCTTTTTCTTTTTAGGGAACAAGAGAAAGAAATTCCTGTTGGGAGGGAGGAGACAGCACGCATTGCATCGATGCACCAGTACCAATACCACCAAAGCACCCAAAAGCACCCAAACACCACAAAGCACCCAAAAACACCATCCGGTGCGGTTACCATGGTTCATAATAAACACAACAAAACAACTGGTGGTGGTCTTCTCCTTCTCTGCTGGGCCGATGTTCTTCCCGACGTCTTCTGGCTTCATGCGGCCTATTTGGACATACTAAAAAAAGCACAACTTGTGTCCATTTTTATTTAGGGCCTCAGGGGCCAACTAAGGGTGGTCCACCTGTCTGGCATAGGTGCCACCTTACCGAGGTCCGCAAGCAAGATTCCCTGGCCACTATGGCCGGTCTCCAACAGAGGTGCTCTGCCCCAGAACCTGGGGTCCATCAAGTGGTACTTGGCCGCCGAACAGCGGTCCATAAAGTGGTACATCAACGCAATGCGTGCTGGTTCTGGGAATCTCGGGCGCACAATGGCCACCTCACGCACGCTCCCCTCGGCACCCAATGGCGCACAGGTCATGTGGGAGACAAAAGAAAGACAATTGAGCGAGGGGTAAGGTCACAAGGGTACACGTCAAACAAGGCAATGCAAGGTGAAATGCGTACGGAGGGCGAAGTGAGAAAGCTCGTCCCTACCGTACGTCACCCCCCTGTCACCTACCCTACCCTTGTTCTCACCCCATATGTACAAAAATCTACACATTTACAAATTCGTCACTACTGTCACGTCTTCCCCATATTTCCCCTATACCAAATTCGTCCCCACAATCCCTTTACTTCAAAATTTGCCATCACCAAATTCATCATCAATCCTCATAAGGAGGCAGAGATGGAACATCAAAGCACAATGTCACACCCACGTCATGATGCGTCTCACAATCCAAACATTTGCATCATAAAAAATAATCAAAACATGGCATGGTGTGGAGTACCTGTCACCTCAGGTGAGTGGATGCAGATGGTGCGAGGAGATCCTTCATCCTAACTATCCTCTAAATGACTTTAACACACTTTACACTACCCGGGGTCTTTCCCTGCCAATCCATTGGCCAACTTACACTATGGGTTCTAATAACCAATTCCCATTGGCCAAACTGTGGTGCTCCTCAATTTGGGGTCTCACTCCCCCGATTCATCTCCCGGTGCTCTAGCACAATTTCTGGGCTGCGACGTGTACCTCTCCCAACAGGTCTACCCACCTGCACACCTCCACCACTGTAGTTGCCACCCGAGCTTACCTAGCTCCTCACCCTAACCTAACTAACTGGGGACAGCCCCTCTCCTGGCTCTGTCACCCCTTGGTGCCCTCTGGCACTGGGCTACCCGGGTCCGTCCTCCGGATCCTCGGGCCCCATCCACACAACTACTACCGGCTCCCAGAGCCCACCTGCGGCCTCACCTGGCCGACATCCTTACAGTGGTGGAGTGCCCAAACCAACTACACACACTAACAGGCTACACGCCCAGCCATTTCCACAACACCAACGCACCCATCCACATACCATTCTGTCACCCGCACCACAGATGCCAATATCCAACTACAATTTACCTATACCCTCTACCTAACACTTACACTACCCGCCCCGGGTATCCGTGATGGGGGTCCACTCTTCCCCCATTCACACCTTCGCACCATCCACTCCACTCCACAATTTCCACCATACTCACTCCACGACCATCCATTCCAATACTCCATACCATTTATTCCATACACCTGCCCTCCATTCACCTGTCGTTGCACTCCTGTGCAATCTCACCTGGTGCCACCTGCACCCTCCTTTCTTCCTGGACCATTTGGTCAACACAACACGCAATCACCACTACTCCCTCATACACTGCTCCACACACCTGTTCAGTTGCACACCTGTGCAATCACACCTGTTCCATTCTCACCTGTTCAATCCTCACACACACGGCATCATCTCAGCTAACTTCTCCCCTCTGAAACTTGCGCTTCCCAGTCGTCCCTTTAAACTATTGCGCTCCCACGTCATTATCAACCACACTAACCTACCTGCGTCCCCACTACAGGTATCAGTCACTAACTAACCTTATCGTTACCTAAGGTCATCTTCGCTAGATCCCTATCATTATCCAAGCCCTCCCTGGCTCGTTTTCACTGCCATAAACCCCATAATCTATAGCGCATTTGCCCCCACCTGTGAGGGATGGTGGATTTGCCATCCCACCACATCGGGGGTCTCTCACTACCAATTTCGCTCGTCCAAATCCAACAATTCAAAAATTTTCCATTTACTGCCAATTCTATTCACTTTTCTAAATTTCGTTTCAAATCACTACTATCACTATCACCATCACCCGTCTACTTATTACATCCTCTCGGTGCGCCAATTCACATCACCCGTCTACTTATTACATCCTCTCGGTGCGCCAATTCACATCTACAGCCCGGCTTCGTACAGCCGAGCAATGAACGCGGGTCGTTTTTTTTTTTTTTTTTGCCAGCGGCTGGATACGTCCCGCATTCGGGGCAGGGACGGAGGCTTACCCGGGCCGAGATCCCATGCACCACTTCGGCGTGGAGCCATCCAATGTCCCGATCTCGACCTGCCGGCACGTCTCAATAGAAAGTGGTCGCCATGACGACCCTTCCTATCGAGCTGCCCGCTCCGCCTTGTGGAGCCCGGACGCGGCCGCTCCACGCGAGGCCCAGCGTGGATCGCGCACGGCGGTCCTTTCGAACCCGCCGTGGCTCGGATCTCCGCTGGTTCTCGCGGCACGCGAAGCCCGGCACGCACCGAGGGCCCGATCCGGCTAAAAGTCGACCTAACCTTTAACCCGGTTACCGTCGACGCTTCACCTGCAGGCTTACATGCATACGCTACCTCTTTCTTGCTCATACATGCAGCCGTTCCCATTCTCCTCGTACCTTTTCTTTCACACCTCGGTACACTCACTCCGCTCACCGACTTGGTCACACACCTGACCACCGAACACTTTGGCACACATTCGTTGCTCGCACACCTCACCAATACACCGCTTCGCGCCCCCTCCTCGGTCACCTCCTTTGTGACAATCACAGGTGTGCTCTCACCCGCACACCCAACCACGTGTCTCACTACCAATTCCAGCGTGCATTCCCACTCACGCTCTACCATTCCAGGTGTGCATCCTTCCATCCCAGGTGTACATCCTCGCTCACCTATCACAACCAGCTCACGCTCCGTTTCACTCTCACTACTCTCACCTCCACTCTCAGTCGCGCACTCACCCTTACTCTTGACAGCATGCGCTTTCCCCATGCACCCGTCCGTTACACACCTTTCTCGCGCATCCTCCCGCGCACACTTCTTCGTTACTTCCTCCGTAACACTCACCACAGGCATGCATTCTCCCTTACTCTTGACAGCATGCGCTTTCCCCATGCACCCGTCCGTTACACACCTTTCTCGCGCGTCCTCCCGCGCACACTTTTTCGTTACTTCCTCCGTAACACTCACCACACCACGCTTCCCTGTGCTCCCTCGCACACGCGCTTTGACCAATTCACTCTTGACGGCACACTCACTCCTCGGCGTGCACTTTTTCCTCACACACCCCATGGTCGGACATTCTCGCACACCTCTTTTTTCGCACACCAGACCTGTCGCACACCTCACCAACGGCCTTTCACGAACACCCGGATCCAAACCAATCCCCAAGCCGACTGAAGCTTTCCTCACATCATGTACATTGCCACTCACCTTGGCACCTCGTCCCCGCACCTCCTTTGCCACCTGCAAACTCTTTATTTGGTTAGTGAGCATCACATCATGATTTGAACACAGACCTTGTACATATTCCATGACTTCCTCCTTTATCTCCCTCTTAGTTTCTGTCCGTCCCTTCTTAATTTCACTCACCTCTTCTCCCACTTCCTCTAATTTTTGTTTAACCTCTTTTATTTCCCGGTGCGTCTCCTCAAGTTCGTCCTCTAAGGCTACCGTGACCGTTTCTACGTGCGTCCTTACCTCCCGGTCCTTCGTCTCCATTGCTTCTGTCACCTCTTCCACCCTCATTGTCAGTTCCTCCCGTACCATCTGACATTGCCTCTGCGTCGCTATTAATTCGTTTTTAATTTCTTTTTGTGTCGCCTTTAACCCTCCTAGTACCGCAGTGTTCTTTTGAACCTGCTCCACTAACTTAGTTTGTCCCTCTGTCAGCTGCTCCACCTCCTCCGTCAGATCTTCTATTCCCCCTTGTAACTTTGCCGTATTATTTCTCACCTCTTTCTCTATACGCTTTTCGCCTCGCTTTACCTCCTCGCGCAGCCCCGAGACCTCCTCACTCACCCCTCGTCGTATTTCCTCCATCTGGTTCCCCATCTGTTCGATTTCCCGGGCGGATTGTTCCCCTATTTCCCGCAATTTGTCCTCCATCCTATTTTCTAACCCCATTAACCCATTTTTCACCCCCTCTAACTGATTCTCTTGAGCGGCCATTCTGTTTTCTACCCCCATTAACCCATTTTTCACCCCTTCTATCCCATTGTCTAATCCCTCAAATTTCTTGTCTAACTCCTTAAAATTATTGTCTAACCCCTCAAATTTCTTGTCTAACTCCTTACCGGTACCCCTCGCTTCGTCCCTCATTACCCCCATTTGGCCCTCTAATCGCTCACTCTGAGCATCCATTTTTGCTTCTAGCCCCATATTTGCCATTAGTATGGTTGCATTAATCTGCGCCATGAGGTCCCGCACATCAATTCCCGCTATTTGCGCAGCGGGCGCGGCTACCCCGCGCTCGTGCGAGCCGCCCCTTTGTGCGTCTGATACCACGTGCGCGAGAGCGCCATTTTGCGCGTCTGACACCCCCTCAACCGCCTCCTCATTGCTCTCCTCCTCCCTTTCTTCCACATACATTTCCCCTGGTTCCTGGGTTACCCCTAACCCGTCTATCTCCCCCACCGACATCCGATCGCCTTGATTGTCCATGGCGCGATCTCAAAATTCGGGTTTTATAAAACAACACAATTTCGGCAGCTCGTAATTTTGACCAAAAATTTTTTTTTAAACTTTGGGCCTAACAAATTTAGTCCCAGGTTCGAATCCAACTCCTCGACACCAATTGTTACAGTACTAACACAATTGGTGTCCAAAATTTGGGCTAAATAAATTTAGTCCCAGGTTCGAATCCCACTCCTGACACCAATTGTTACGGACACGGTTTTTGGATGTTATTTTACCGAGCGGTGGTGTATTTAACCGCGTCCGAACAGTTACTCCCCGATTAGAACCCGATTCCACCCGAACATTGACTAATCGCGCTACAGATATTCAATTGGGAAACCTCTAAAGCGACCGAAAGAGAAGAAGAGAGAAGAAAGACAGAGTTTGGAGGAAGAACAGATTTATTATACACACACAAGCAATATTTTAGAGCGACCAATATTATTTACAGCAATAGATGGAAAAGAGCAGTCACACAGTGCATTGTTAACTTATTCTATTTCATTTACTTAATCCCCAAGACAAACGAGTAGGACAGGACGTTCACACTCACACGGTGGATATTGCAGGCAGGTAATGGCTCGAGGTTGATTGCTTGAGAGGAAGGCAAAATCGGAGGCCGCAGCACCCCTCGCGGTTTTGGCGGGAAAACCTCCGTCGCGTATCCGCGGCCGTCACGCGCTGGCTCGGCACACCTGCTCCTCTTCCTGGGGTGGAGCCGTCTCCCTCCGTTCAGCGCGTCTCTCCAACGACAGGGGGGTATTGCAGGCAGGCAGGTAGGTAGGTAGGTAGGTAGGGCTTGCGGTGGATTGCGCTCCTCTTCCAGGTCATCCCCCAGCGTATCTCTCAAGGCCCCTCTCTGGTCATCTCTCATTCTCCGCAAGCAGTCCCCTGCAGTCGCTTTTATCACCTCCAGCGAAATCAAGCCGCCGACTCCGAGGGCGCGCCTACCGGGTCACTCACCGCGGTGTTGATTGGCTGTTAGGGCTGGTTCACTCCTTGCTTCTTATGACGAGGTGGAGACACGCCTTTCTTCCCCAACCTTACCTCGTGGCCAATGGTGGTTTGAAGAAAACCAGCCAAAATGCGGAAGGCAATTGGAAGGGAGGTTTTGGGGAAATTGGAAGGGCCTACGCTTATTTTGTTTGATACAATGCAAAGTCAATCTAGTGGAAAACACATACTTAGCCTACATGGAATAAGGAAATACACTATTTAAAAGATATATCGTGACCTGCGTGTATGTTCTATGAAATTAATTAGGAGGACGGCTGCGACCATTATTTACATTACCAGGATGTTACCATACCAAAACCATACTCTTCACATCCGTTACCCTTCCTCCAAAATTGTTACACTCCTCAAAACCCGTTACACTTCTCAAAACCCGTTACACTTCTCAAAATCGTTACAATATATATATTGTTGCGGACATGAGGATTGCATTTTTTTTGATTGTGTTGTATTGTGGTAAATTGCTGTGTAACATCGTTTGATTATGGCCCCTCCTGCCTCCAGAGTTGTGTAAAGGTAAAAAGGGCGTCCCGGTAGTTAATTCCATAAAGCACACATTGAAGGACACTATAAAACCCTTGTTCAGTAGCTTATATCTTTATTATGTGTTTTAGATTAAGGCTTTGTCGTCCATTAACATGACACTCCATTGCACCAAGTGAAAAAGATAGATTCCCTTCATTCCCATTCCCAAAAACCTCCATTTCCCCTTTCGTCAATTGCCATTCGCATGGCCAACCAACAATTGCCGCCATTGACCACGAGGCAGGGTTGGGGAAGAAAGGCGGGTCCCCACCTCGTCATAGAGGGGAGGAGTGAGTCAGCCCCACTCAACCAACCACGAACAAGGGGTTGGACTTGGAGAGGGTGTGGAGAGAAACATCAAGGAGGTTCGCGAAGGTTGAGGGGCGGGGCCTATATAACCCGCCGCGGGACGTTCCCAAGAGATGAGATGAGCTTTTGAAGAGAGATGAGCTATGACAAGAGCTGAGTAGTGAGGTCCAAGGCTGAGCTGCGTGGTGAGGTGAAAAAGAGAGAGCTGGGTTGTGAGGTCCAAGAGAGAGAAAGGAGATCATCCAGGGAAGCACAAAGCCTGCTAGTCGTCGCCTTGCTCGCCAGCAGCAGCGTCCACAGCAGCAACAACACTCGACAGCCGTTTGGGGCCTGGACGGCGGTTTTGAGTAGGGCCGCGAAGGGATGGCGGCTGCCCAACGAGCCGATCGTGCTGCCGGACCCATTGGACTTTCCTCCTTCCAGCCATTCCTGCCTGCAAGGTCCCCATTTGTGTACGTGAGTTTGTTCTGTTTGTTCTGTCCTGGGTAGTCAATTAAGTCTGTATAAGCTAGTAATTTTCACTGTGTCACCTGCTTTTTCATGTCCCTGTACATAACCGTGACTGCTCCTTTTTGCTTGTGTGTGTAATAATAAATCCCGTTACTCTTCTGTACGTCTTCTTCTTCCTCTTTACATTCGGTCGTTTTAGAGTTTTCCACATTGAATAGCTGTGGCGCGATCGGGCCAATGTTTGGGTGAATCGGGGAAACTGTTAGGTCGCGGGGCCTCCGCTCGGCAAATATAACATCCTTAATCGCGGACCGTAACAATTGGTGTCAGGAGTGGGATTGGATCCGAAGCGCGCTTAACGCACTCAAAATTACGAGCTGCTGGAAATTGCTTTTGTTTTACAAAAACCCGAATTTTGAAATCGCGCCATGGCTGGTCAAGGCGATCGGATGCAGGTGGGTGAGCTAGAGGAGGGGTTAGGAGTAACCCAGGATCAGAGGGACGAAGTAGTCGAGAACATTGGCAATGTGGTTGAGGAGGTTTCAGGCGCACAAAATGGCACTCTCGCGCATGTGGTTGAAGAGGCACAAAATGGCGCCTCGCACATGGCGGCGAGAGCCGCGCCCTCTGTACCAACGGTTGAAGACATGCAATCATTTATGACTGGAATGGAGGCCCTTATGGCCGAGATGAGTAGCAAATCAAAAATGACTTGGGAAACAAAATTGAAGCAATAACGAACGGAATGAGGGCCGATAGGGAGGCAAGGGAGCAGAGGGACAGAGACCGCAGGTTGGGCGAAAGGGTCCCAGGGGTGCACGACGAGGTAACGCGGGTCGAGAAGCGCTGGTTGAGCGAAGCGGAGGAAAGTGCGGGTAAAATGACGGGGGTAGAAATCGCGACACGGGGTTTGGAGCAGCCGGCGACCGCTGAGGTAGAAGAGGGTGTTTTATTAAAGCCAGCGGTCGTTGAGGTGGATAAAGAAAAAGCAGTGCTGGGAATTAAAATTGAAGAGATGACGGAGGTAGCCCGGGAATTGCAGGGAGAAATGGAAAATGTGCAAAGTCCCTGCTCAAATCATCATGATGTGCTCACCAACCAAATAAAGAGTTTGCAGCTGCGCGTGGAGAAAAGGATCCCCCAGGTGAGTCGTGCTGTGTATTGTGCGGGGAGATTTTGTAAGAGGATGTTTGGCGACAAAATAATTTTCGCGCGCTTGGGATCGAGGAAGCATCCGGGCGTTGGTGAAGGGTCCCGTGTGAGTGGAAATGGCACGCATGTGGAAAAAAAAGTGTGCGTCAAGGGGTGAGCGTGTTACGAAGCGCGAGTGTGATACCGAGTGCGAGCGAGAATGCACGTCGGGGTGTACGGAGTGTGACACGGAGAGTAAGGTGGTGGTGGAACGTGTGCGAGGAAGCACACCTGAGTTGGTGGTAGCGCGAGTGTGGGAGAGCCCATCTGAGCGCGTTAGTGGGTGGATGCAAGAGTGCACGCCCATGGTGAGTGTTACGGAGGACGTAACGGAGGAGAGGTGTGGACCGAAGTGTGCGAACGGTGAGTGTGCGCAAGAGTGTGCGCGAGAGGTGTGGTGTGTAACAGGGAGTGCGTTGGTGGAATGTACGGACGGCGTTGGAACGCCGGGTTTGGTGAGGGTGAAAGGGGTAGCGTATGCGTGTGAGCATGCAGGTGAAGCATCGACGGTAACCGGGTTAGCGGTTAGAGCGACGGATAGCCGATGCGAGCACTCGGGGCGCGGTGTGCTTTGTTGGATGAGAGGCCCGGCGCGGATCGAAGCTGCGTCGTTTATCTTCGAAGCGTCGTTGCCGATTCGGGCTTGCCCCCGCCCCGCACGGTCGAGTCCGGGCCTTGTCGGGCGAGGCGACCGGTCCGGTTCAAGGGCGAGTGGGAGGAAGCGGAACGGTGCCCCCTCGCGGGGACGGGGTTCCGATCGGGCGAGCCTCGGTCATCGGGCCCGGGACCGCAAGGTGCCACGCCGAGATGGTGCGTGGAATCTTGGCCCGACCAAACCACCTCCCTTGAACCGAAAGCCTTACGGATTCAACCTGCAGGCGACCAAACCACCCGAATTCATTGCTCGGCTTTGCGAAGCCGAGTTTTAATGTCATGACGCACCGAGGCTAGGATATAGCGGACTGTGATGATGATGATGATACTGATAGTGTTTTGATCCGAAATTTAGAAAAGTGAGTAGAATTGGCAGTAATTGGAAAATTTTTGATTTGTGGAAATTGGACGAGCAAAATTTATAGTAAGAGATGCCCCATGTGATGGGATGGCCAATCCACCATCCCTCACAGCGGGGGCAAAGGAGCACTAGTTATGGGGTTTATGGCAGTGAAAGCTCGCCGAGGGAGGGTTTGGATAATGTGTAGGGACCTAGAAGATGATCTTAGGTGACGTTAAGGTTAGGTAGTGACAATGACACCTGTAGTGGGGACGTAGAATAGATTAGTGGATTACAACGACGAGGGAGCGCAATAGTATAAGGGGCGACTGGGAAGCGCGAGTTTTAGAAGGGCACCAGGTAGTTAGATGATGCCGTGTGTGTGAGAATCTTGGTATTGAGCAAATGTGGCAATGCTCGTGAATGGTGCCGTGTGTGTCAAGAAAGTGTGTGGAGTAGTGCATGGGTGAATAATTGTGATTGTGCTCAATTCAATAATTGTGATATTGAGTGAATGAAGAAGCCTGGGAGGAAGGAGGGTGCAGGAAGCACCAGGTGTGTGGGCACAGGTGTGCAAATCCAGGTGAGAATGGTTGTGGGGAATAAATGGTCTGGGATACATGGAGTATGGAATGGATGGTGTGGAGTGAGTATGGTAGAAACTGTGGAGTGGAGTGGTTGGTGCAAAGGGAGTGGATGGGGAGGATGGACCCCATCACGAATACCCGGGGAGGGTAGTTTAAAAGTGGGTAGAGGGTATAGGTAAATTGTGGTTGGAGATTGGCATCTGTGGTGCGTGTGGAAGAATGTTGTTTGGATGGGTGCATTTGTGACGTGGAAATGGCTGGGCGTGTGGCCTGTTCGTGTGTGTGTGGTTGGTTGGACACTCCGTCACTGTGAGGATGTCGGCCAGGTGAGGCCGCAGGTAGGCTCTGGGAGCCGGTAGAGTTGTTGTGGATGGGGCCCGAGGATCCGGAGGACGGACCCGGGTAGCCCAGTGCCAGAGAGGGCACCGAGGGGGTAAGTACCAGGGAGGGCCTTCTCCAGTTAGATAGGTTAGGTAAAGGAGCAGGTAAGCTCGGGTGGCAACTTCAGGTGGCGGAGGCGCACAGGTAAGTAGACCTGTTAGGGGAGCCACACGACCCAGTCCTGAAATTGTGCGAAGGCACAGGGAGTTGAATCGGGGGAGTGAGACCCCAAATTGGTGAGCGCCACAGATGGTCAATGGGAGTTTGGTTTTTAGAACCGCATAGAGTGTAAGATGGCCAATGGTTTTGCAGGGAAAGACCCCGGGTAGTGTAAAATGTGTTAATGTCATTTAGGAAGTAGTTAGGATTGAAATCTCCTCGCACCGTCTGCATCCACTCACCTGAGGTGACAACGGTGCTCCACACCGTGCCATGGGTTGTTGTTGTTTTTTTGTTGCAAAATGTTTTGGATTGTGAGACGCATCATGACGTGGGTGTGACATTGTGCTGTTTGTTCCATCTCTTCCTCCTTAAGAGGGATTGATGACGAATTGGTGATGGAAAATTTGGTTAGAGGGATTGTGACGAATTTGGTATTAGGGGAGATATGGGGAAGACGTGACGCTAGAGACGAATTGTAAATTGTTTGTAAATATGGGGTAAGGGCAAGGGTAGAGTAGGTGACGGGGGGGGGGGGGGGGGTGGCGTACGTTAGGAACGAGCTTTCTCACTTCGCTTTCCGTGCGCACCTCGCTCTGCATTACCTTGATTGATGTGTACCCTTGTGACCTTACCCCTCGCTAACTCTGCTGATTTTTCTTCCTTCCCCACCCATGGACCGTGCTCTCTGGGCACTGAGGGGGAGCGTGTGGGAGCCGCAATTGTGTGCCCGAATCCCCGCAACCAGCTGCCTGCGTCCATGCACCACCATATGGACCACAGTACTGTGGCCGAGCACCATTTATGGACCACACGTTTTGTGGCATGGCCCCTCTGCTGGGACCGGCCAGGTTGGCCAGAGAAAGATCTTGCTTGTGGACCACGGTCACGGTGGCACCCAAGCCTACAGGTGGACCACCCATAGCTGGCCCCTGTGGGCCATAAATAAAATGAACACGTTCTGTGCTTTTTAAAATTATTATTGCAAATAGGCCGCAAGCCAAGAAGAACATTCAGGGAAAGACAACATCAAGAACGACATCGGCCAGCAGAGGGAGCAGAAGATCAAGATCATCAGTGTGTTTTTTGTTATTGTGCAATGGAGCACTGGATGGTGCGTGACTGTGCACTGAATGGTGCTTTGGTGCTTATTATTGGTGCTCTTTATTGGTGCTTTGGTGTTTGCATGCCCGGGGATGTATGACAGAATCTCAATTCTGCATGTGAGGTGGTGCGTCGATGCAGTGCATGCTGTCTCCTCCCTCCCACAGGATTATTTTTGTTTCCCAAAAACAATAACAGGTCCTGGGTTGCAGTTTTGTAAATAGTCAAATAACGTCACTTGTAAATAATGCTCCCCACCGTTCATGTTTAGTTTGAAAATTAATTCCGCAATTCGGTTAGTTGTGGGCGTGAATCTGTTAGGTAGGATGCAACGTAATATGGGGACATATTTAGTTGTGTTTTAAAACTGTCACACTCAGGGTCAGGTTAATTGTAGAGGGAAATTACACCTGCGTGCCACATTAAGTTAAAGTTTTCGGGCCGGGACGTCCCGTGAGAAATGAGGGTGCTGTGTTGCAGTTTTTAGAACCTTCACTTTGTAAATTTAGTAGTAAAATCCCTTATAAATAACCCCTGTGTACATTTCCCCTTAATTGGCTGTTAATTGAAATGAGTGCACCTTAGTTCGTCCACATTGCAACACGTAGCAAATCATAGGCCCTTCCAACAGTTATTTCCTTATTATGTGTGTCAGGTAAGGCTATGTTTCCACTAGTTGATCTTACGTTGCACCAAATCAAATAAGATAGATCCCCTTTTCAATTGCCCCAAAGCTACATTGCCAGCAGCATTCGCCCACATTGCCAGCAGCATTCGCCTACATTGCCAGCAGCGTTCCCCTCCATTACGTGGTCAGCTCGGAGAAGAAGGGCGTGGCCCGCCCATCGTCATGAAAAGGTGGAGCCAGAAAGCCCTTACGACCAACCAGGAATCGGTGGGCATGGCTTGAGAGGGCGTGGAGCGAAACATCGAGTAGGTTCACGAAGGTTCCAAGGGCGGGGTTATAAAACCCGTTGCGAAAAGTCCCAACCGCAGATGAGTGAGGGAGCACGAATCGAGAGTTCTGTGAAGGGAGAACGCATGAGGCAGAGGACGCGCATGAGGCAGAGAACGCATGAGGCAGAGGACACCTGAGAAAGCTGTTGGTGTAAAGCCGAATACGTGGAGCTGCCGGCTCCTCGCTTCCAGCCCAGAGCGGACCTGCTTGCCGTGACCTGCAAAAACCCTTCCAGCCCGGTTGTCCCACCTGAACCTTCTCATCCCTCCCTCCATTCATTCCTGCCTGCAATTCCCTATTCGTGTGAGTCTGTTTGTGTTGTCCTGTGGGGTATAAGTTAAGCCTGTATAAGTTAAGAATTGGCCTGTGTATCTGCTTATTCCTCTTCACTGTAAATTTCCTTCGTTCCTGCTCTTCCTTTGGGTTTTCGTGTACATAATAATAAATCCCTGTTATTTCTTACCCGTTTGGTTTCCTTCTCGTCCGATCGTTTTAGTGATTTCCCCATTGAGTTCCTGTGGTGCGATTTCGGCCAACGCTTCACAATCGGGTTTAGTCATTGTTAAACGGCTCGCGCCGCAGTTCGCTTCGCCCGGCGCAATCCATCAATTACACTGCGGCACGGGCTGGAGTATTTTCTTGCGTACCGGGAGGCGCTGGTACTTAGGTCATAGGACGGATAGGCCTAATACCCGATTCAGCGCTGACCGGGCGTGACATCATACCCCCAGGATCGGCGACGGCCAGTATACAGGACAAGTGGTTAAGTAAGGGGAGCGCCGTCGTCCGGATTCCGTAACAATATATATATATACATACATATAGTCGTGGGTTTCAATCCCTTTCCCTGGAATGAGCAACTTGTCGAACTCAGACAGTGTACAGGACAGTGTCGGACAGGTTTATTATAGATAAGAATACATGCTTGGAAGATGCTGGCATGGCGTATAAGCTAGTGACACCACATGTAACATCACAGTGACATCATGATCCTTCACAGCCCGCCCCAACATCTCCGCGTGCCACAACCTGTAGTCGGCTTAATATACTTTCCTGAAGGACCAAGGAACTCAAAACAACATCCTTTGTTCATCCATTCCCAAAGACACAGACTGCCATCCTAAAGAGAAACTATACATAGTTTACAGGTCAGGATAAGCCTCATTCGGAAAGAATGTTTTGCCAAGGCCAAACATGGGATATTGTCAACAGTTTTTCAAAGTCCGACAACCAGCCACCAGGGAAATAGGTCACATTGTCTATCAGCCTGCAACACTGCTGCCCCCGTCAGGATAGGGACTTGATGAAATCCCTGACATACATGCACTTTATACCCCTTTAAAACTTCTTTTTTTTTAACTTCCAATGTGCTGGCCCAATGGCCTCATGGATAACGCATGAGACTCCCAAGCTGAGAATTGTGGGTTAGAGTCCCGTCTGAGTTGCATGTTTTTTCCCCTTACTTTTTTCAAGTCTTTTATATTGTCTTCAATAAAGTATTGTATGATTCAATATTAAAATATTGTATGATATATTGTATGATATATTGTATATATATTGTATGATTGTATTATAAATAACTGTATTATAAATTGTATTATAACCTAAAGGTGGTTATATTGTATGATTGTATTGTATAATATTGTATGTATATTATATGATGAACAAATGCAGTTTGTTTGTATTTAAAATGTATCTTGTGAAAAATGGCAGAGGCATAGAAAAGGCCCCTTTTTATATGGGATGTGCCATGTGGCAAAAGAGAAAAGGGACATTCAAAAATCTCGTGTGCATGCTGTACTACCCTTATGTTCTGAGGAGGAACCAACTAATGCTCCAGAAAAGTTTATATAAAGGGGCGCCAATTTGATTCATACATCTGCATAAAGAAGTAAATTTATTTTATTTGCCAGATGTAGGGTGCCCCTTTATATGATCTTTTCTAGAGCATTACTTGGTTCCTCAGAAAACAAGGGTAGCACAGCATGCACACATGATTTTTTTTGAATGTCCCTCTTTTCTATACCTTGCCACATGGTACATACCCTTATATAAAGGGGCCTTTTCTATGCCCTCTAGCATTTTACCCAAGAATATTATTTCAAGTTTACTTCAGATCTAAAACTTCATGAATAATTTTTCACCTTCCCAGAAAACACTGTGCTAACAGTGTGGAGACTCCTTTGGAAATGGCGGATACGGAGCAAAATCTGTGTGGAACTGTCTCGCTTTCTCCTCGGAATGCTAAACACCGCCGGGCAGCATTTGCCTCAACACGCTGCCATGCAGCACGTTGCAGCATTTCTCAACTAGAAAACAGTGATGGAGCAGACACAAAATCAGGTGATATATAAATAAACTCATGTTTTCTGTTGTAGTCCACCTTTTTCTTTTTCTTAAGCTTTGTCCTTGTAAAATAGTCGTGTTCTCGTTTACACATATTACGTGGAAGTGGGAGAGGAGGAGGAAGGTGAAGGGGCGAAGGGAAGAGAAGGGAAGGATTCCATAGCTAGACTATCGTATGTGTAGTGTTGGCCGTGTGTTTTGAGTAGGTGAGATTGCCATGTTACAGGGACCTGTCAGAGCAAGTCTGTTACACGTGATACTGAGGAGGCAACATATGTAATTTGTGGACAGTTTAGACATTAATTTCATGGGCGTAAACACCTCATGTTAGTATGTGGGGCTAGTAGATGAGAACCTTCCATGAGGGAGGTGTCGCTTGGGCAAAAAGCCATCACTACCTGTCTGGCCTGTGTGTGTGTGTGTGTCAGCCATGATGGTGTAATGTGCTGTTGTGCTGTAAGTGGCATCGTGCATTTATTTTTAATGACACTGCCTCGTGGGTAGGCCAGCCAAAAGACAACTTCGCCCAGGAAGAAGGGAGGACATGAGAGACCTCGTTTAGAGGGAGGAGAATAGATATATAGGATGATCAAAGGAAATTGGATGCACCTGAGCTCTATTTGGAGTGTCATACATAGCAAACGGGTCGAATACTTGACTCGAGGCATTTCAGCGATTAATTTTTAATTTATTTGTAAAAAATATTCTAAAACAAATAAAACTAGAGGTTCCAGGGAACCTGAACTCAACTGGTCTATATCAATATGGTTAGAATATGCATAATAGAACCACAAACTATATAGTTTATATGTGCTAAAAATATATGACAAAAATTGATTTTTAAATATGGCCACCCTGTCGCGCCCATTTTTGGGCGTGCAACGCCCAAATGCAATCCCAAACTAGTTTACGTCTTAAAGATGCTGCATAACAAGTTTCATCAAATTTCATCAATATTTGTGACTTTTAGAGTATAGACGTCGAATTGTTTACAGACGACAGACCGACAGACGACGGACGACGGACACTGGGTGTCGACAAAAACACAGCTGGACATTGTCCAGTTGAGTTAACAAATCCATTTTGACATTATGGGGTATTTTGTGTAGATCAGTGACAAAAAAAATCTCAATTAAATCAATTTTAAATTCAGGCTGCAACACAACCAAATGTGAAAAAAGTTAAGGGATGTGAATACTTTCTAAAGGCACTGTATACAACATTGGAGTTCCCATAGCCCCGATTTGGGTGTTCTGCGCAACTCGATGATGTCTGTTCCCTGAATAAAGGGCATCACAATGTTCACGAGGCCCTGCACACAAGCCAAATGTATCACGTAATTAACCTAAACTAGCCGAAACCCGTGGAACATCCACGGAAGGGAGGATGTGGTGTATGGATAGAGTGTACCATTATGGATGGCATAGGGGATTTGCTTGTCCGAGTAAGAGTTAGGAAGAAAGATGAGAATGAAGAGTGCGTATATGAACAACGTATTTATTGCAATCTACTTAAATGACAACGCCACGATATACTTTTGAAAAATGAATGGATTCGTAATAGGAATCGGCATAGCACCACTCTGGCCACACTGGCGCAGTGGTATGTGTCAATGGAAAGGAACAGCAGTAGAACCATAGACTTTAAAAAAATGAACGGATTAGTAAATCGACTGGAATTAGTCCCATCCTGGCGCATTGGTAAGCGTCAATGTCAAGGCAGAGCAGTAGGAATATAATACAATGAACGCAGTATCAGAGGTTGAAATTATTTTAAAACTTCTGGATAAACAATGTTCGGGGTAATAGTCAAGCCTCTGGCGACTCCTTGCGTACTCGTATTATCAACCTTGATATACACATCTTTGAACAACCGTGCTCTTGAACATGCCACATATAACTGGCCGTGGGAGAAGACAGGAGCAGGCAAATAGATACCCAGTTTACGGAATGTTTAGAAATTATGGTAAACCCACCTGATGAGGTTTGCGTACACCGCGATCGACGACACCGGCACAAATGCATGCTCAGGATTGTCCACTCAGTGGATGGATTGCTTTCGCCTTTGACTGTCCAATCAGCGGACGGCTTGCTTCGCCTTCACCCAGCAGACGCCAATAACATGGCGTCGTATCGGCAGTTAATCGGATGCTTTTTGGCCCCAACGTCGGCTAATTCAGATTTTTCGCGTATGGCTGTACGTGATAAACAAAGAGTGCGGTTCGTAGATCGTAAATCCATTAGTGCCGTGGGCATCGGGTCACCGGGTGCGGCGTAAAAGGGATAACAAAGTCGAGTCCTTACGCTATTATTATATAGATATCGCATTGTCCTCGAACTGAACCACCTAACAATTACTGATTCTACACATTGATGCATATCATTACTTACAGCAGGTTGAAATGGAATGTGTGCACTGATGCTCACTTGCATGCATGCGTGTTTGCCGAGTATGTCAGAGCAGACCCCCCAAAATAGGTATTTGCTTTCTTCTCAGAAACTACACACACAATTTCAATGAAAATTGACCACAACCTTTACCACCCGTGATGTACCATAGTTTGTTCACGGCATTAAAAAAAATCTGCCCCTTTGGCATTCTACGGGAGGGTGCCCTCCAAAATAGGTATTTGCTTTCTCCTCAGAAACTACACACACGATTTCGATGAAACTTCACCACAACCTTAATCACCCATGATGTATCGATGTTTGTTCAAGGCATTGGAAAAATTGGGGTCTTAGGAGGTATATGGGGTTGGGGAGGGGGGGTTGCCCCCCAAAATAGTTATTTTTGTCCCCCGTCGCACCGCGGAGCGAAAGGGGAACTATGGTTTTCCCGTGCATGCGTGCGTGCGTGCGTAAGCGAAGGACCGAATTCTAATTTGGTGTGTGGGTGCAACCTACGTCAAAATCCAAGATGGCCACCGCCATCGTATGTCTGACGCCATGTATGTCTGGACCTTGTGAGCGGAATATCCTGAAAAATAATAGAAGTACCAACTTCTAATCTGGTGTGTGGGTGTATCTCGGCATAAGGAAGAACGCTATTGAAAATTGGGTCGCCATGTCAAAATCCAAGATGGCCACCACCATATATATGTCTGAACCTTGTGAGCGAAATATCTTCAAAAATAAACGAACTACTAACTTCTAATCTGGTGTGTGGGTGTATCTACGCATAAGGAAGAACGCTATCGAAAATTGGGTCGCCACGTCAAAATCCAAGATGGCCGCCGCCATGTATGTCTGAAACTTGTGAGCGAAATATCTTGAAAAATAAATGAACTACTAACTTCTAATCTGGTGTGCGGGTGTATCTATGCATAAGGGAGAACGCTATTGAAAATTGGGTCGCCACGTCAAAATCCAAGATGGCCGCCTTGCATCTTCCACTTTGTCAACTCGCATCACTTCACCGACGGGGGACCTAGGCGTAACGCTTCTTTTTCTTTGTTTAAAGTCTTATGATTATGTTGGTATGATTCTACATGCTGCCCTGTGTTCTAGCAACCATTGAAATTGGTTTAAAATACCCTTAGTCGGTGCAGTATTCTGTTTATTCTTCCAGGTGAGCGCCAGTGGTGTTGACCCTATGTTTTATTTTTGACCTGATTATCGACATATTAACTTTTTTCACTTAACTCAACGAAGGTTTGTCAGATCAGAACGAAATTGTCCTCTAGATAGACTAGACTTGTAGAGCAAGGTGCGTTTATGCACCAATTTGCAATTAGTTTTGAGTCAAGGATGCGGTCAAATATGGCCGACTGGCGGCTATTTTAGTTGTAAAAAAAAACTGATATTGACTACGGCCGCAACCATTTCTCAGATATGCATTTAACGATCTTGTTCAACTTGTTCAAACTTAGCACACAGGTAATGAATGATGGATTACATATGCCTCACATTTTTTTCGAGATCAGATCCAATATGGCCGACTGGCGGCCATTTTGTGACATAAACATGTCTCCAAACATTTCTCGGACATGCATGATCTGATTTTGTTCAATCTTGGCATAAACACAGCACATGACAGCATACACGTGCACTTTACTTTATTTTGTGATCTGATAAAATATGGCTGACTTGTCGACTGGCAGTAATTTTAGTTGTAAAAAAAATAACCCCCAATTATAGAACAACCGTTTCTGGGAAATGCATTTACCGATCTTGTGAAAACTTTGCACAAGGACAACACATGAAAGTACACAAATGTGGAAGATTTTTTTTTGTTGTTGTAAGATTATTATTATTATTATTATTATTATTATTATTACCTTCGCAAAAGCGGAAGGTTATGTTTTGATCGCTGTGTATTTATTTGTATGTCTGTGTGTGTGTGTGTGTGTATGTTATTCGCATAACTCAAAAAGTATTCAACCGATTCGCATGAAATTTGGTGGGATGATAGGTTATTATCCGGGAACCATTTGATTAGATTTTGGAATCGATCGGGTCAAAGGTCAAGGTCAAGGTCATGAAAAGGTCAAAATCGTCTTTTTACCATAGCGCGGTCAATTTGTGTCCAATTTGTATGAAACTAATGCCAAAATGTTCAGAATTCAATGCCCAATCTTGTGATATGCGACATGACACTCTGACGTCATAACCCTTGTTAGCGGTTGGGGGCCAAAGGTCAGGGGGGTCACGCCCTTGCAAAATGTGCGGTTTTTTTTAAATCATAACGCGGTCAATTCGGATCCAAATTGGATGAAAGTAGATGTGTCATTCTTATGTGTCATGATGTTTTCGACTGTTGGTGCAATTTGAAGAGATGAAAAACAGAACATATATATATATATGCATATTTTACAGTTGTAAGGATGCATGTAATAAACTTGGATTAGCAGCCGTAAACATGGTTCTTTCCGTGCAAATCAACGGGACTATGGCACAGTGACAACGAATCAGCGCCGAGATCTTGTAGTCATCGAGTGTCATTCCCTCGAATCTTGCTACACAGATCTTGTAGTCTTTTATTTTGGCAACAAAAGTAGCTGCGGCGAAGGTATGCGCTCTACCGAGTGCCCGTTCTAGTTATTATTATTTTTATTTTTTTTAATTTTTGAAATCTGACCAAAGATGGCCGACCTCAGGCCTTTAACACTGTGCAGCAAATTTGCTGAAATCATGGGGACGAGGACATTTTGTCTTTTTCTTCTTGCTTATTTGTAATCTTTAAAGGTCCAAATGGTCTAATGCTCTAAAGTCTAAATGGTCGATGTTCCAAGCTGTCTAATCTGTCAGAAAGGTTTAAGGGGTCTTAGTGGTCTTTAAGTGGTCTTAGTGGTCCCTGGTGTTGGCTTAGCGGTTAGGGTGCCGGCTTGGGATCCTAGGATCCTGGGTTCGAATCCCGGTCGATCGCTGAATTAATGCCAGGGGGGTTGACTCAGCCTGTCATCCTTCCGAGGTCGGCAAATTGAGTACCAGCTTGCTGGGATGAATGATCACGGTGTGTACCCCGATTTAGAATAGGTACACCGTATCCCTGCGCATCGTAAGAGCGTGACCAAGGGTTGGCGTCAGGAAGGGCATCCGGCCATAAAAATATTGCCTCAAACAGGGAACCATGATTGTCATGGGGCCTGCAAGGCTAACCCCCGCTCTAGCGGGGAAAATGGCCTTAAAAACGATCATTCATTCATTCATAGTGGTGCCAAGGTCTAAGGAGTCTTAAGGGACTTGAGGGATGTAAAGGTCTGAATGTTATTGGCATCTAAAGGGTATAAAATGTCTGAAGGGTGAAGGGAACTAAAGTTGTCAAAAGTATTGAAAGGTCTTAAAGGTGAAAGGGTCTTGGGGGGGGGGGGGGGTCTTCAGGATCTTAAGGATATTGGGATCTAAAAAGTCTCCAGGGTCTTATGGCTTTTTGGGTCATAAGGGACTTTAGTATATTTTGGATTTTCGGAATCTCCAGGGTCTTTGGGGGTGGGGGGGGGGGGGGTATTTAGGGGTCCTTGTGTTCTTAAGTCTTAGAGTCTTCACAGTGACTAACTCCAGAGGGTTGCAAGGTACATTCCAATAGTATGTAATTAATAGACGCACATGTAGTCAGGATGCAACTCGTGTACAAACAGTACGTAATTAATACAAATATAGTCACATGGCTTCACGGCGAGACGGGCGGCTTCACGGACGGACGGATGGCTTCACTGACCGTGTTTTTCGTTTTTAGGTCATCATCTTTATTCTCGAAGAGGTGACCTTATAAAATGGGTCATGATTATATATACAGTATAGTGATGGAATGATTGGGACACACTTTCTTAATTTACACTCTATCCCTAAATGTTGATTGTCAAGGTCATGTGGTGTTCTGAAATGAATATGGCCATCATTAGATGACGTGTGCTAGGGGAGGCTTACCTGTGGTGATTGGATTGTGATCGCATATGCACAACATGACCAGAAGTATGTTGGAAGGGACACCCGAACATCACACATGTCATTCCAAATTCATGGGCATTAATATGGAGTTGGTCCCCACTTTGCTGCTATAACAGCCTCCACTCTTCTGAGAAGGCTTTCCACTACATGTTAGAACATTACTGCAGGGAGTTGCTTATATTCAGTCACAAGAGCATTAGTGAGGTCGGGCACTGATGTTGGGCGATTAGGCCTGGCTCGCTGTCGGAGTTCCAATTCAACCCAAAGGTGTTCGATGGGGTTCAGGTCATGGCTCTGTACAGGCCAGTCAAGTTCTTCCACACCGATCTTGACACACCATTTCTGTATGGACCTTGCTTTGTGCATGGGGGAATTATTATGCTGAAACAGGAAAGGGCCTTCCCCCAAGCTGTTGCCACAAAGTTGGAAGCACACAATCGTCTAGAATGTCGTTGTATGCTGTAGCGTTAAGATTTCCGTTCACTGGAACCAAGTGGCTGAGCCCGAACCATAAAAAAACAGCCCGAGACCATTATTCCTCCTCCACCAAACTTTACATTTGGCACTATTTATTCAGGCAGTTGCGTTCTGGCATCTGCCAAACCCAGATTCGTCCGTCGGACTGCCAGATGGTGAAGCGTGATTCATCACTCCAGAGAACGCGTTTCCACTGCTCCGGAGTCCAATGGCGGTGAGCTTTACACCACTCCAGCCGATGTTTGGCATTGCGCATGGTGATCCTAGGCTTGTGTGCGGCTGCTCAGCCATGGAAACCCATTTCATGAACCTCCCGATGAACAGTTGTTGTGCTGACGTTGCTTCCAGAGGCAGTTTGGAACTCGGTAACGAGTGTTGCAACCGAGGACAGACAATTTTTACGCGCTTCAGCACTCGGCGGTCCCGTTCTGTGAGCCTGTGTGGCCTACCACTTCACCGCTGAGCCGTTGTTGCTCATAGACGTTTCCACTTCACAATAACAGCACTTACAGTTGACCGGGGCAGCTCTTGCAGGGCAGCAATTTGACGAACTGACTTGTTGGAAAGGTGGCATCTTGTGACTGTGCCTCGTTGAAATTCGCTGATCTTCAGTACGGCCAATTCTACTGCCAATGTTTGTCTATGGAGATTCCATAGCTGTGTGCTTAATTATATATAACTGTCAGCAATGGGTGTGGCTGAAATAGCCGAATCCACCAATTAGAAGGGGTGTCCGCATACTTTTGGTAATGTGGTGTATCTTGTTCTGTTTGTCATTTTATCTTTAGCATTTTCAATGTTTCACCATGGTTGCATGAGAGATGAATGTTGGATATTGGTGATCTTTGTGAACCGTGTTGTCTACCTTGATGCTGCGATTAATTTTCTCTTCCTGACTTTGAATGAAAATTTTCTTTCAGGATCAGAAACAAATGAACAAAGTGTTCAACAATGGCTGTTACACTCTCTGTAAGTATTATTCTTGATGAGAAGCATTGTTGAATGCCAGAAATGAATAAGTATCTGCAATTTGATTATCTTGTCCTTTTGATAGTCTTGTATACAATGGACTAAGCATATCATGAATGCATTTTATTTTATTTTAATAATGCTGTTTAATTTTAAGTCATGAATGTTTAATTAGTTTTAAATTTTCTTCATGCCTTGAACAATTCTGATTAATGTTCGTGCTACCTATGGTGATGCATATTTGGGGATACTTTGTTGGCCTATACAAAAAGTTTTGGACTAAAAACAACAACAAAAAAAACAAAGCATGTCCTCCCCGGTAGGTGGAGGTTGCATGTGCATGTGCGTGTGTGTTGTTGTGTGGTGTGTTTGCATTGTGTGGTGGAGCTGTAAATTGGTGTGCAATTTAAGTTTTGTGGTGGAGAATGCTTGCTGTGTTGATGTTATCCACTTACCTTTCCTTCGTTCCTCTCTTTTCCTTCCTTCCTTCCTTCCTCTTTTTTTTTTTTTTTTTTTTTGTATACTAGATCGAGGCTCGTGTAAGAGCTAACATTAATCTCAAAAAAAACAAAAACGGACATAAACATAAAATAAAGGGAGCGGGAGACAAGATGGGGGGAGAGAGGGAAGCACACAAGTACAACAGTGGAAAACGGACATCGGGAGATCTGTGGGAGGGAGAGGGCTTGGGGGGAGGGATGCATGGGAAAGGGGGTGGGGGAGATGTATAAAACACATGGACACTGCTAGGACTTCAAGGAAACAAGTCGGTATTTCAAGGAAGTGGATCTGGAGTGAAATTAACAGGGGTAGAAAAGATCAAGGTTTTGGATGGGGGAAGATAAGAGATGGTGGTGAACAGCTGTTTTAAAGACCTGGAGGGAGGAGTGGGATTGAAGAGAGTGAGAGAGTTTGTTCCAGAGGTGGGTGAAAAGAGGAATGAAAGAGTGAAGGTGAGCAGAGAGCCTAGATTTTGGCAGTTTAACCATAAGAGGGTTGCTGGCAGATCTTGTGCGACCTGTAGGAATATTTGGGGG
The DNA here is from genome assembly GCF_964187855.1 of Myxine glutinosa. NCBI lineage: Eukaryota > Metazoa > Chordata > Myxini > Myxiniformes > Myxinidae > Myxine > Myxine glutinosa. The sequence goes on along the minus strand of NC_136267.1, from coordinate 190,829,402 downwards.
ACAGGGCACAGAGAGAGCTGGGGGAGCAAGGCCGGAGAGGAGTCGGTAGAAGACAGAAAGACCACCAACCTGCCTGTGGTGAGTAAGTGAAAGGCCCTCGGAGTTAGCTTCATCGCAGATTCCAATGATGCTGAAAGCTTTGGTTTCAACAGCGTAAAGCTGTGTTGGGCGTGAGGCAGGAGCACCAGCCCAGAGGGGAGAGCAGTTGTCCATTGAGCTGTGGATGAAAGCCTTGTATGTGGTGAGGAGCTCAGGTGTGCTGTATGTATGTGATGAAAGCCTTGTATGTCCTCTCTTACACCGTCCCATTTTTGACACTTTTATTTACTCATATTTAATTGGGATGTCAATGGTTTCATTTGTCAGGCCAACTCCCAGCCCTTCCACATGCAAAGCCTCAAACTCCAATCGCCACTGTTTGTTTGCCTTGACGTCTACTATGCGGATTTCCCCCATGGTCAAATTTTTGTCCCAATTGTACATGATGCTGTGCAATAGCATTGCACTCTTGTCCAACCACATTTCCCTTTCATGTTCATTCATTCTTTGCTTCAACTTTTTTCCAGTTTTATTGGTGCATGTTTCACCATGATACCTGCAGTGCCGTATATCACCACTGATTTATTACCAATCTGGATTTGGCCTTTTACATTAGTTATGACACTGCACATGGTGCACAGCGTTTTGTAAGCTCTCAGGATTTGTGCACCTCGCATTATCTTGGCGATTATTTTTGAGTATTCTGGATATTAAGGTAGTACACACGGACCACCCATATCCAGCTCTTTGTTTTTGTGATGGGGTTCTTGAAAACCGGTAACAAACTCTTGCCGTAGCTATTCTTTAATATGCTCTATTCTCGTTTTATATATTGGGTTCCAAATCTCCTAACCCTAACCCATGCACAGCATGTTATTGTACGAGAACGCGTCGTTTATGGCAAGTTGGTTTGAACGAAGTACCAACTTCTAATTTGGTGTGTGGGTGTACCTCGGCATAAGGAAGAAGGCTATTGAAAATTGGGTCGCCACGTCAAAATCCAAGATGGCCGCCGCCATATATGTCTGAACCTTGTGAGATGAATATCTTGAAAAATAAGCGAAGTACCAACTTCTAATCTGGTGTGTGGGTGTATCTGGGCACAAGGAAGAAAGCTGTTTAAAATTGGGTCGCCACGTCAAAATCCAAGATAGCCGCCGACATGTATGTCTGAACCTTGTGAGCGGAATATCTTGAAAAATAAGCGAAGTGCCAACTTCTAATCTGGTGTGTGGGTGTATCTCGGCATAAGGAAGAACGCTATTGAAAATTGGGTTGCCACGTCAAAATCCAAGATGGCCGCCTCCATGTATGTCTGAACCTTGTGAGCGGAATATCTTGAAAAATAAACGAACTACTAACTTCTAATTTGGTGTGTGGGTGTATCTACGCATAAGGGAGAACTGTATTGAAAATTGGATCGCCACGTCAAAATCCAAGATGGCTGCCTCGCCTCCTCCACTTTGTCAACTCACATCACTTCACCGACGGGGGACCTAGGCGTAACGCTTGTTTTAACGTATATTTAATAATGCTGCACCATTTCATACAAATAAACATGTAAAAAAAAAAACAAGAAAGGCTGTTTTTGGGTCAGTTTTTTTGGGAGCCTGGAACATATCCCCAATTTCCCCATACGTTTAATGATTCATCCAACGCGAATTCCTCCAACACAAGGTTATCCCAGAATGTAACCCCCACATGGGAGGAAGTTTAACTGTGTGTATATATATATATATATATATATATACCCTACATCTATCTATAATTCCAGTAATCTCTGTATGTCTGTGTGTATGTCTGTGTGTCTGTGTGTCTGTGACCGCTGTTTCTCGACAACCACGGGTCCGATATACTTTAACCTTGCCAGGTATATTGCTGGGGACCTGAGGATGTGCCTTTTCAAGGTTTCATATTAATCGGAGAAGTAGTTACCGAGCTATGTCCAAAAAACGATTCAACCAATCAGAGAGCAGCGAGCTATCACGTGTGCCGAACGTGCCGAACAGACTCTGCCTCGGACGGCACATTTGAGAGCGTATTCATTTATTTCACGTTGGCAAACTATGTTGCCGCTATGTTGGCGTTTAAACTATGTTTTTAAAACTAATTAAAACTAATTTGCGATTCTTTTGCTTTCCTGCGCGTTTGTGCACGCTATGGCGATTTCTTTACCAAACTCCGCAAGCCGTTCGCTTTGGACCAAACCATTTCATGTAAATAGAGGGGGGGGATTGTCACCGTACTCGCAAGCCGTTCGCTTTGGACCAAACCATTTCATGTAAATAGAGGGGGGGGGGGGGGGGGGATTGTCACCGTACTCGCAAGCCGTTCGCTTTGGACCAAACCATTTCATGTAAATAGAGGGGGGGGGATTGTCACCGTACTCGCAAGCCGTTCGCTTTGGCTTTGCGAATGGACCAAACCATTTCATGTAAACAGAGGGGGGGGGATATAATTTTAGATATATATATAGTACGGGCATGCCCTAGTATCTAAAATACCTTTAAGGATCTAATTATTAAAAAAAAAAAAAAGTCTGCAAGCCACTGCTTTTTCTTGTCTGTGGAAGTTTCAAAATTCTTGTCTGTGAGCTAAAGAAAATTTAAAAAAACCTCAGTCTTTGTGTGAGCTCTATTACTGCGTTGGCCTGTTTGTGTGTCTTACGCAACATGTCCGTTGGGATACACATTAGTTAACAGCAGGACATTGTTGTCATTGTGAAGGCCAAAAGTGAGGCGTGCTTCGAGCTCTCCACGGCATCGAAGTTTGAGTGTTTTCCCATTCTTGTCTTTGTCAAATTTCCACTGGTTATTTTGCTGTGTACGTGTTATTGTGTGTTTCTGGTTGGTGTTGGTTTGTGGTTCGTGCAAACTTGTGTGTAATTAATCGTTTTCTGGGTCGTACCTCGTGCGCGGCCTGGTGACTTGGGGCTTCCCTCCCCCCGTCGGTGTTTTTTCGGTTTGGGTTATTTCCTTCGCTGTATTGCTTGTTTCTTTTATTTTGTTTTCTCCCCCTCACCTCACCTCCCAAGACAAAGAATTCTATATTGATTCTTTCTCTCCTCCCGGACACGTGCTTGTTCGCTCTCCTCCTCGTCTCGGCTTGTGCCCCGCCCCCTGTATCTCGTTTTTCTTCCGCCTCTGCTCCTTTCTCAAATCCACGTTCTCGCTTGGAGACTTTTCCCGGATTGTTTTTCATGATTTTCATGGTTCTGTTTGGATATTGTTGGAATATGTTTAAACCGCAGCCGTGATGCTGACCCCCCCCCCCCCCCCCCCCCAGAATTTCCATGTTTTAAACGTTTCCCAGTGTGTACCCTGGTCAGAATAGGTACACCATATCCCTGCGTGTCGTAAGAGACGACTAAGAGGGTTGGCGTCAGGAAGGGCATCCGGCCATAAAAACATTGCCTCAAAAAGAGAACCATGACAATTACAAGTACATATGGGCAGGGTGCAGCCTGAAGTGGAGATCGTTTTCTGAGGTTTGGGACATGGAATGTAGGGACAATGACAGGGAGATCAGGAGAAGTGATGGAAGTATTGGTCAGAAGAAGAGTGGACATATGTTGTGTGCAAGAGACGAGATGGAAGGGAAGTGGTGTGAGAATGGTGAAGGGTAGGCAGGGACAGAAATACAAGTTTGTGTGGCAAGGGTGCCCGGAGGGCGTGAATGGTGTTGGTGTCCTGTTTTCTGAGGAGTTTGTAGACAGTGTGGTGAGTGTGACTAGAGTGAGTGATAGGTTGATAATGGTGAAAATGATGATTGGAAAGCTCTTGGTGAACGTCATCTCGGGATATGCTCCGCAGGTTGGTCGAAGCGATGAAGAGAAGGACAAGTTCTGGTGTGCGATAGAGAAGCTGATGGAAAACGTGAAAGATGAGGAAGTTGTTGTGGTGGGAGGAGACCTGAATGGACATGTGGGAAGGAGTATGGATGGTTTTGAGGGAGTTCATGGGGGTTACGGATATGGTGTGAGAAATGGAGAAGGTGAAAGGATTTTGGAGGTTGCTGATGGAGCTGATTTGTTGATTTGTAATACTCAGTTCCAGAAAGAGGATAATAAGCTTGTTACATACACGTCAGGTGGCTCGACGACAACCGTTGACTACCTGATGGTGCGTAGGCGAGATAGGGGGCACCTCCGGGACACACAGGTGATCCCGGGGGAGGAGGCTGTTTCACAGCACCACTTGGTTTTCTGCGACGTAATGGTGAAAGGTGCGAGGAGAGCGTGGCGGTTGAAGTACCAACCGAGAATGAAGGTGTGGAGGCTGAAAGAGGCGACAGTAAGGGAGGCATTAAAAGAGAGGCTGAGTAGGGTAGAGGATGATGTGGTTGAGCTTGAAAGTGGTTGGATGTCAATGAAAGCTAGTCTGTTGGGAGCTGTTGGTGAGGTATGTGGATGGACAAAAGGACCACCGAGGCACTCGGAAACATGGTGGTGGGATGATGAAGTTGGAAAGAGGATTGACGAGAAGAGGAAGAAGTTCAAGGAGTGGCAGAAGGCGAAGGGTACGGGAGCAGAAACAGCAGAGCATGAAAGTTATAATGCAGCCAAGAAGGCTGCAAAGAAAGAGGTAGCAAAGGCGCAGGAGGCATGTAGGAAAATGTTCGGAGAACGCTTGGATTCGGAAGAGGGTCAAAAAGCAGTATTCAGGATTGCAAAGCACATAGCGAAAGAGAGGTGTGATGTGATGGGGGTGAGTTGCTTGAAGGATGAAGTGGGACAAATCGTTGTTGACCCAGATGGAATTAAAGGAAGATGGAAAAGATATATGGAAATGCTGTTGAATACAGAGAATGAATGGGATGGCAACATAGAGAGTAAGCCAGTTTTAGGACCGGCAGAGAAGATAACTGAGAATGAAGTTGAGGAAGCGATAAAAGCAATGAAGAGTGGAAAAGCGGGAGGGCCGACGGGAGTTTTGGGAGATATGTTGAAGGCAGCGGGAAGTTGGGGTGTGAACAGAATGACAGAGATCTGTAATCTGGTGGTGAAAGAAGGCCGCATTCCAGTGGATTGGGAACTGAGTACCCTCGTCCCTCTATACAAGGGGAAAGGTGACCCTCTGGAGTGTGGCTCGTACCGAGCGATAAAGTTATTGGAGCATGGAATGAAGGTATTGGAAAGGGTGTTGGAGAGGAGGATAAGGAAGAAAGTGAAGATCGACGAAATGCAGTTTGGATTTATGCCAGGAAGAGGAACGACAGATGCGCTTTTCATTGTGAGGCAGTTGCAGGAGAAGTACATGGAGAAGAGGAAGAAGTTGTTTCTTGGGTTTGTTGATCTGGAGAAAGCATTCGATAGGGTTCCACACAAAGTATTGACATGGGCATTGAGGAAGTTAGGAGTGGAGGAATGGTTGATCATAGTAGTGATGGCAATGTACAAAAGAGCGCGCACAGCTGTAAGGACGAAGGATGGGAACAGTGGTGAGTTTGAGGTGAAGGTGGGAGTGCATCAGGGGTCGGTACTAAGTCCACTACTATTTGTAGCTGTGATGGAGGTGCTGGCTCAGAACGTAAAGGAGGGTTTACCGTGGGAGTTGTTGTATGCAGCTGATCTGGTGTTGATTGCGGAAAGTATGGATGGACTGAAGGAAAAGATGAACAAGTGGAAGGAATGTATGGAGACAAAAGGTCTGAAGGTGAATATCGGAAAGACGAAGGTGATGGCAAGTGGTAAAGCATGTGGTGAGGTGGAAAGAACTGGGAAGTGGCCGTGTGCAGGAAGGGTGTCGGAGTGAACTCCATTCAATGTACAATGTGCGCTGAGTGGGTTCATCAAAAATGTAGTGGTCTGAGAGGATCATTTACCAGTGTGGCAGCTACATTCAAATGTAAGGTGTGCACAGAGGGAGCTGCAGATTGAGGAAATGTTGAGTTGGATCTTGGAGACGGCGTGAAGCTGGAAGGTGTGAAAACATTTTGCTACCTCGGAGACATGCTGAATGGAGAAGGTGGATCAGACTCTGCAACGGTTGCTCGAGTGAGATGTGCATGGAAGAAGTTTCGGGAACTGAGTGGCGTGCTGATGAGGAGGAGAGTGTCGCTGAAGCTGAAGGGAAAGGTGTATTGCTGCATGTGTGAGAAGTGTTATGATTTATGGGAGCGAGACATGGGTAATGAACGTAGAGCAGCAACGAAGGCTGGAAAGGGTGGAAATGCGAATGGTTCAATGGATGTGCGGAGTATCGTTGAGAGAGAGGAAGACAAATGATGAATTGCGAAAGATGATGGGAATATTGCCTGTGATTGATGCTGTGAAGAGGAACAGGTTGAGATGGTTTGGTCATGTGTTGAGGAAGGATGAAAGTGACTGGTTGAGAAGAGTGATTGAAGTTAATGTAGAAGGAAGTAGAGGACGGGGAAGACCGAGAAAGACTTGGCTAAAGATGGTGGAAGAAGAAATGCGGGCAAGGGGGTTAACAAGGAGAGATGCAAAAAATAGGGCAAAATGGAGAAGATTGTCATTGGGACCGCAAGGCTAACCCCCGCTCTAGCAGGGAAAATGGCCTTAAAATGCATGTTGTTGTTGTATGTGTGTATATATATATATATATATATATATATATATATATATATATATATATATACATATACATATTGTTGCGGTTTTGAGAACCCACACTTGTTGTAAATATCACATCATTAAAGGTTAAAGGTAGCATCCCATCGGTAGGCCACAAGCAACATGTAGGTCACCATAGGACATCAGTTATTTCATAATATGTGTATAGATGAGGACATTTTCCCAATAGTTGAATCTACGTTGTGTCAATCAAATAAGAAGTAGGCCCTTTCGTCCATTTTGCCAGCCTCCCCTCCAAGCGACGCCATTAAGCGCTAGCCATCGCCCTCGCCCTTTCGGGCCAGCGGCGTTTGCAACCTCGCTGGGCTTCCGCCCAAACCAGCCCTCGCTGCGCTTGAGCTTGCTCAACACCGCCATAAGCCACGAGGTGAGGCCCGGAAAAAGGGGGTGGAGCGCCAGGGAGAAGGTGTGGCCACGTCACCCAGCCGTCAGGGCGGGGCCGGTAAGCGATAACCAGCCAACCAGGGCTGGAGTGACATCGCCTGACAGGCGTGGCTTTGGGGCTTGCGGAGCGGAGCGTTCGCTGGCTTACTTATAAAAGCCAGCACACAATGCCCTTCTACAGGACTTACCGAGGAGGCTTGTGCTGAGAGGACCTGGACAATTGGCAGCGTGATACAGGACTGAGGTGATTTGCAGGACTGTGCACAGAGGAAGCCTATGCGCTTGATCAAAGAGGGCTCGCTGGCATTGGTATTTCAAAGCAGGACATTGGAGAGGGGGCGTTTGGCACGAGTCGTGCGAATATTACGTACGCCACCAGGATACCAGCCTTCCCCCCATGATATAATTGTCCGTTCGCGTTGCGTTACGTGAAGAGCTGCCTGCCGGGTTTTCCATCGCCTTGACCGGAGCCGGACTGGAGCCTGGGCGCGCTGGTGACCATCAACCTACCATCTGCAATCCCCGTGTGAGTGACTGTGTGTGACGGGCCCGTTTGTCCAGGGTATAAGTTAAGACTGTAATTAAGACTGCCCTGTGTGCTTTTCCTTCCTCTTTCTTTCTTGTACATTCCTTTCGTTTCCTCTTCTTCTTCTTGTACAAAGTGTAATAAATTGCTCTGTTCATCCTATTTTCCTGGTTTCCTCTTATCCGATCGCATCACTTTTCTCTAATTGGGTAAGCGTGGCACGATCGCAACCGCTTAGAATCGGGTCGAGTCACCTGGTAACAGCTCGGATCGCGGATTGCTATCCGCTCGGCATATTCCATCCATATCCGTGATTATTTCCTCGTTTCCGGTTGGCGTTAGTACTTAGGTAGTAGCGAATCCCTAGGCCTAACAAACCCTACCTAACGCCGTGCCGGGAAGGACGTTATAACTTCCAGGACTCACGTCGGCCAGATAAAAGGACAAAGGGATTAACCCCCTCTTGATAAGGGGAGAGCCGACGTCGGAGATCCGCAACAATATATTAGGGTGGTCCAAAAATGAACTAAAAAAAAAAAAACCTTTGAATTCCTATTCTCCACAAGGCTCTTTCTGTTCGATATCACAAAAGAAGCCTACAAGCAAAAAATCCGGAAGATCGGCCAATATTTAAAGGTCGCAACCTCAAAGTCAAGACCTCTAAATTCCATAATTTCACTCATTTTATGTAAATTTTACGTAAACGTAAAGAGCCAAAAACAATACCTACTATGACTTGTCGCAAGCCACCGAAAAAGCTTTCCAGTTCTGACAAAGTTGTCTTTCATAAAGAAAGAGTAACCGGTGTGACGTTGTTTGTTTATATGAAATGATTTTGTTCAGTCGTATTAACTGCTATTACATGCATGTTATCCATATATATTTTTTTGTTTGTTTGTTTGTTTGGCTGCGCAAGCTAATCTCCTGAACGGTGAAAGATAGGAGGCCCCGGAAGGTGGTTATAGGCTAGGTGGCGAGGCCGCTTTGGCCGGGCTGGGCCCATTTCACAATTAAAAGCTGAGCTGAATTAATAGTAGTCAATCTAATACGGCCGCGAGTAAAAGCTGAATTATAGTAGTCAATCTTCTACAGCCGTAGGGTAAAAGCTGAATTATAGTAGTAAATTCATTCAAAAAGAACCCGGGCAACACCATGTGCTTTTGGCTAGTTATGATTATTATTATATACATAAAATAAAGTTTTTGTTTGTTTGTCTGCATGCGCTACTCTCCTGAACGGTGAAAGATAGGAGGAAACCTCTGAAACAAAAAATGTCGGGACGGGCCCCGGGAAGGTTATCGGCTGGATTGGTGAGGCCGCTTCGGCCGGGCTGGGCCTCATGCTGACAAGCTGACGTTGAAACACACACCCTCAACCACTCACTCATATACACAAAATAAGAAATAATAATGGTAAAAAAAACCCCCCAAAAAAACAAAAAAAACACACACAACCAACCTACACCGTTCGACGGGCCTCCATAAACTTCCTCCATATCCAAAATGAGCCTTTCAAGGCAACCTGGGCCACCTTGTCACACATCCTCCTTCTTTCTGTCCCACACACTCCCAGCCTAGCAAGAAATGCAGAAAAGGAATTTGCCAATATACCCTCTACACCCCACCTCAAATGGCTGACACAAAACTCGCCAACCCTTCTCCCGGCACTCTGCCTCCAGCTCACTGTACTTTCCTCTCTTCCTCTCCTGCACCTCCTCCATGTTCTCTTCCCAAGGTACCGACAACTCCCCTAAGATGACCTGTCTTGTTGCACTTGACCAAATGACAATGTCAGGCCGCAACCTTGTCACACAGATCTCCTCTGGGAATACCAATTGTGGCTTTAGGTCTGCCACCACCTGCCAATCACAAGCATCTGACAGCCCTCTTGCTTTCCACCTCCTCCTCTTTCCACCTCTTTCCACTTGGCCCTCTTTGACAAACCACACCTCTCCCCCATCAGTCTCCTTCTCCACTCTTCTCTCTCTCAACCTCAGCACCGCTTGTTGCACCATCTGCACCACCACCGCCAGCACCTGATCATGTCGCCACCTGTATCTTCCTGCTGCCAATGCTACTGAGCATGCACTCAGTGCATGCTGCACCGTTCCCACACCTCCACACAAATAACATCTCTCCTCCTGCAACAACCCCCACAATCTCAAGTTTACTGGTGATGGAAGCACATCATACGTTGCCGCAACAGGAAATTCAACAATATTGGCTCCATCCTCCAAATTTCTTGCCACTTCAATATCCTCACCCGCACACCTTCCCACTTAGTCCAAGCACCTTGCTGTGCCTGACCGACTGCTTTCACATATCTCCCCTCCTCTTCCTTTCTTCTCAACTCCCTCTCAACCATCTTCCTCCTCTCTTTCACACATGCCTTTCCCCATCGCTCATGCTCCATCCCCCCCAAGCCATGCTTCCCATGCTGTACCATCCCCATGCCCTCCTCCTGTTGCAACCGCTCCTCCATCTCGTCCACCTCTGCTCTTGCATTCCACTTCCGACTTCCCTTCTTCTCTGGGAGAGCATTCTTTACCACTGCATCACTTGAATCCCGCAACATCATGAACTCCCGCACCCTCACCACCTTAAACTCCTCGGTTAATGATGTCAAGGGAAACTGGAGTTTTCCACCCTGACCATAAAAGGCAATGTTCGTCAAACAGCGTGGCACTCCCAACCACCTCCTCACAAACCCACTCACCGCAACCTCCATCCTCTCTACATGCCCAATCGCAATATCATACATCATCAATGGCCACAATACTCGTGGGATCAATCCAAACTTCAAACACCATACCTTCAACTTACCTGGCAAACCACATCCATCAATCCTCTTCAAACCTCTCAAAAGCTTGTTTCTCACCTTCTCCACTCTTCCCACATCATTCAACTCCACTGTATACCAATATACCATCATCCCAAACTCTTCACAGGGGCCTCTACCAATGATGGAACCACCTCCCCTCCAAGCTCAAACCTGTGCATGTTATCCACCACTCCTCGGCTCACTATCACACTCGCTTTCTTGCTTTAAATCCCATTCTTGCCCACCGCATCAACCTTTCCAGTCGTCCCAGTACCTCTACTGCTGCATCAGCGGACTGTTGGACAACTGTCAGGTCATCCATGAAAGCAAACATTGCTGGCAACCTCTGACCAGGGGCTAGCTCCACTTCTTTCCCATGTCCACTCACCGCACGTATCAACAACTCCATAACCAGCACAAACAAAATCGGGGAGATGGTACATCCCATCGGGATCCCCACTTCCAACTTCTGCCACTCTGTTGCATAGGACTGTGTCGCAAACCACATCCAAAACTGATCATAATATGCCATCAAAAAATCCCTAAATCTCCGTGGCACCCAAAATAAATCCATGGCATACCTGATCAAGGCATGTGGCACTGACCCATATGCATTCTCCAAATCCAGCCATACCACCGCCACATCCTTCTTTTGCCTCTTTGCCTCCTGTAACACTTGCCAGACCATTGCCGAGTGTGCAATGCATCCTCGTGATCCTGGTATTCCTGCCTTCTGCACAGAACCATCCACAAAACCATTCCCTCTGATGAAGCCTGAGAGCCGTGCCGCAAAGACACTCATCAATATCTTCCCATCTACATCGAGCAATGATATTGGTCTAAACTGCTCCAGTGTCACAGCCTCCTCCTGCTTTGGAATATAAACTCCTTCCGCCCTAGTCCATTGACTGGGCAACACTCCTTGCCTCCATACCACCTTCAGAGCCTTCCACAGATACTGCCTGATGCCTTCACAACTCTTAAACACCTTGTATGGCACTCCACTTGGTCCGGGAGCCGATGCCGTCCGTGCCTTCCTCAAAACTGCCTCAATCTCAGACATCTTTGGCTCTGACAAATCAAATGGAACACCTGGCTCTGTCGGTCTCACCAATCCTTCGATGTCCTCCACCACTTCGTTCCTCCTTGTGTCTGCCTACGTGACACGCAGGTGACCTTCCAACTCTTCCTTTGGTACCTTCAGTACACAACATGGTGGAACACTCAAACACCCACCTTTATACCCTTCACCACTCACCAACAAAACACACCAGATCATTCATACACACACATACACACCCATACACACACATACACACACATACATACAGAACACCAACCAAACAACCACCTACACTTACATCATACACCACTCAACACACAAAAACACACACTCATGCAAAAATTAATTCATGCAAAAACACACACCCTCACCCACTCACTCATATACCCAAAATAAGAAATAATAATGGTAACAAAAAAAAAACAAAAAAAAACACAACCAACCTACACCGTTCGACGTGCCTCCATAAACTTCCTCCATCTCCAAAATGAGCCTTTCAAGGCAACCTGGGCCACCTTGTGTCACACATCCTCCTTCTTTCTGTTCCACACACTCCCAGCCTAGCAAAAAATGCAGAAAAGGAATTGCCAATATACCCTCTACACCCCACCTCAAATGGCTGACACAAAACTCGCCAACCCTTCTCCCGGCACTCTGCCTCCAGCTCACTGTACTTTCCTCTTCCTCTCGTGCACCTCCTCCATGTTCTTTTCCCAAGGTACCGACAACTCCCCTAAGATGACCTGTCTTGTTGCACTTGACCAAATGACAATGTCAGGCCGCAACCTTGTCACACAGATCTCCTCTGGGAATACCAATTGTGGCTTTAGGTCTGCCACCACCTGCCAATCACAAGCATCTGACAGCTCTCTTAACTTAACATCATGACTCCTCTCGGGGCTCGGAGGTACACCGTGACCAGGGGGTCGGGGAGGAGCACGTAACATATGGAACACGGATAGCCTTGTGGAGAAAGATATTTTCAACTTTAATTTTTTTGGACCACCCTAATATATATAAACATTAGTTCAAAACACACCTGGTCACAAGTGTGCTGCACTGACCGGGTCCTCAGTCGAGGTCCTCAGCATCATCCCGTTTCGGCCCTTCAACCTCGATACGGTCAGCTAAGGTGGGCCAGCAGGGGCACGTACACATCCACATGCAGCAACTGCACCTGGATGCGTACATACCCCCACCCCCAGCCAGTGCGAACAACAACAACAACAACAATATATATATATATATATATATATACTGTCATGGCCAAAAATATTGGTACCCTTGCACTTTTTTTCAAATAATGCACCATTTCTTCCAGACAATTGTTGAAATTAAAAAATATTTTTGTATCCACATATGTATTTCTTTGGTTTGCAGTGGAACAAAACAAAAAAAGCTGAAAAAATACTAAATCTTAGCTTATTCCACACAGAAATCCTAAAATGGCTCGGACAATATTATTGGCACCTTTTGGAAGTTGTTAGAAATAATTAGTTTTCAAGCAGGTGATTCTTCTTTTATTTTGGAATTGAACTCACCTTTGGTGAGTTTTCAGTGCCTGCAATATAAAAATCACTCATTCAACCAGTTTGAATTGAGAAAAGGAGTCATGATGCTGATTTGTGTCACTGTGTGTACCACAATGAGCATGGAGAGAGAAAATAAAGAAAGCCAGAAAGTTTATCTCAGGAGGTCAGACACAAGATTGTTGACAAGCATGGACAATCTCAAGGCTACAAGTCCATCTCCAGAGACCTTGATGTTCCTGTGTCCACCATACGCAATGTTATCAGGAAGTTTAAGGTCCATGGCACTGTAGCCAACCTCCCTGGACATGGCCGCAAGAGAAAACTTGATCGAAGATTGCAGCGAAGGATTGTTCGAATGGTGGAGAAAGCACCTCAATCAACTGCCAAACAATTTCAAGCTCACCTTCAGACACAATGTACGACAGATTTAACTCGCACCATCTATTGCCAACTCGATGAAAGGGGGTTCTCTGCTAGGAGACACCAGGAGGACCCTACTGCTGAGAGAGACATAAGAAAGCCCAACTGGAGTTTGCCAAAATCCTTCTGGGAGAATGTCCTGTTGTCAGATGAGACCAAATTAGACCTTTTTGGTAAAGCACATCATCTCTATGTTTTTATTTTTTTTGTATACTGAATCGATGCTCGTGAAAGAGCTAACATTTACTTCACAAACAAATCAACCAGACAAACATAATATATAAAAAGAGGGAGCGGAAGACAAGATGGGGAGAGAAGGGGAAGCACATGAACACAACATTTGAGAGCAGGGAGATGTGTGGAAGGGAGAGGGCTTGGGGGGAGGAGGTGTGGGAAGGGGGGGGGGGGGGGGGGAGGGAGAAGTATAAAACTCAAGGACACCAAGGACTTCCAGGACAGAAGTTGGTATTTCAAAAAAGTGGAATTGGGGTGAAATTAGCGGGGGTAGAAAAGATCAAGGTTTTGGATGGGGGAAGATAAGAGATGGTGGTGAACAGCTGTTTTAAAGACCTGGAGGGTGGAGTGGGATTGAAGAGAGTGAGGGAGTTTGTTCCAGAGGCGGGAGAAAAGAGGAATGAAGGAGTGAAGGTGAGCAGAGAGTCTTGATTTTGGCAGTTTGACCATAAGAGGGTTGCAGGCAGATCTTGTGCGACCTGTAGGAATATTTGCGGGACAGAGCCCAGAGAGAGCTGGGGGGGCAAGGCCAGAGAGGAGTCGGTAGAAGACGGAAAGACCACCAACCTGCCTGCGGTGAGTGTGAGAGGCCCTTGGAGTTAGCTTCATCGCGGGAGATTCCAATGATTCTGAATGCTTTGGTTTCAACAGCGTGAAGACAAGCTAGGTGTGAGGCAGGAGCACCAGCCCAGAGGGGAGAGCAGAATTCCATTGAGCTGCGGATGAAAGCCTTGTATGTGATGAGGAGCTCAGGTGTGCCAAGGAAGGACTTCGCACGACGGAGGATGCCCAGTCGGCGACTGGCTTTGGAGGCCAGATTTGAAATGTGGTTTTCCCAGGAAAGATCATGGCAGATAGTGAGACCCAAAAGCTTGAGTGACAGAACTTCTTGGAGAGGATTATTCAGAAAGTGGATGGGAGGGTTGTCCAGTCGGTCTTTTCGGAGAGACATCGTAAGAGTGTGAGATTTGTCAGGATTGAAAGACATGTTCCACTTGTTTGCCGAGTCTGTGATTTTGTCCAGGTCTGCAGAGAGTGAGGAGGCTGCAGACTGCTGATCTGAGGGATGAAGAATGGAGCGACAGAGAGTAGAGTCATCAGCAAAGAGATACAGAGGATTTTCAAGAGAGTCAGAGAGATCATTGATGAAGACCAGAAAAAGCACAGGGCCCAGAACACTGCCTTGGGGAACTCCAGCCTGAACAGGAAGAGGAGATGAGAGAAACCCATTCAGGGCCACACGTTGACTACGACTAGAGAGGAAGTTCGCCAGCCATGCGTGGAGATTTCCATGGATGCCAAAAGAGGAGAGTTTGGTGAGCAGAGCAGGGTGCCAGACCGTATCGAAGGCACGTGATATGTCAAGGGAGACTGCTCTAATTTCCTGTTTGGCATTGAGGACCTCCATCCATTGTTGAGAAAGCAGAAGCAGCATGTCCAGAGTAGAGTGTCTAGGTCTGAAACCAAATTGATGATCAGAGATCAAGCCATTGGAGAAGAGGAAAGATTTCATATCTGAAGCAATGATGGATTCCATGACTTTGCTGATAATTGGGAGAAGGCTGATTGGTCTGTAGTTGCTGGGATCTGTTTTTGCACCTTTTTTGTGCAAAGCGGTGATGTTGGCAGATTTCAAAGCAGATGGAAGATGACCTTGAGCAAAAGAGGGTGAAGAGAACAGAGAGAGGGCGTGAAAGAGCGGAAGAACAGGATTTTAGGACCCGTGGGCTGATGCCGTCAGGTCCAGTTGCAGAATCCAAGTCTAGGGTTGACAGAAACCTTTCCACCTTGTCAGGAGGAAAGGACATAGAGTCCAGGAGCAGCTGGGTGCGGTGGGCACAGAGAGGGATGGGTTTGGGACACAAGATTTAGAGGCAAACACAGAGTTGAGGCATTCAGCTTTTTCACGTGCGGAGTCAGCTGTGTGGCCATTTGAGGTGAGGGAGGGGATGGAGGGGGAACAAACACCAGAAACAGACTTGACCAGACGCCACCAGGATTTGGAAGAGGGAGACAGATAAGAGAGTTTGGTCCTGAGAGCGGAGAGATATTGTTTCCTGGCTCTCCTGAGGGTGGACACACACTTGTTTCGGGCTTTATGAAAGGAAATCAGATTTCCTTCCGTTGGATTTGCTTTCCAGGAGACGAAAGCAAGTTGTTTCTGGGCAATAGCCTCACCACAAGATTCCGTGTACCATGGACGGGAGGAAGGGTATGACAACTGAAGACGAGATGGGATAAATCTGTGCATGAGAGAGAGCAATTTACTTTGGAAGAATTCCCAGGATGAGTTGATGTCAGAGGCGGTAGAGATGGGAGACCAGTCCAGATGATTGATGGCTGCTTGAAGACCGTGCCAGTTGGCCTGAGTGAAATGCCAGACTCATCGCCGCTGAGGAGGCTCTCTGAGAATGGTCAGAGAGATGTCCACTTTAACAAGCACATGATCAGAAGAGCCGATTGGAGCAGAAGAAGAGCAGCAGACATTTTCAGGGAAGTTAGTCAAAACCAAGTCCAGAAGAGAAGATGCTCCGTTGACTGAAATCCGGGTCGGGAAATTGACAGATTGTGTCAGTCCCAGTGAGTCGCAGAAGTCCTTTGCTGAAGAGCCATGGCTGGTGAGAGAGGTGCCCACACCCAACCAACTGGCATGGTGACAGTTGAAATCACCACATATGAGGAAGAGAGAGTTGGGATGGGCAGATAAAAGTTGGTCCATATTCTCAGACAGCGAGATGTAGATGGAGTCATCACTGTTTGGTGGACGGTACAACACATATGAACAAAAGGTGGGAGCGAAGGGGAAGCCGTAGCCAAAGGTATTCCTGGGGGTGAGGTGGAGAGAGGGCAGTGCAGGGCGAGTGAGGAAGAGTTTTTTTATAAAGATAGCAAACCCACCTCCAGGACGAGGCTCAGGTCTATCATACCGGAGGAGGGAGTAACCTGGGAGAGATACCAAGGAATCAGAGACATCATGAAGGAGGAAAGTTTCTGTTAAGCAGATCACGTCTGGTTTGTCAGAAGCAACCTGTATGGAGAGATCAGACAAGTTTGAGCGAAGGCCCCGGATGTTTGAGGTCCATACTGTTAAGGAAGAGGAAGGGGGAGCATCGGATACAGAACAAGGGGGGGGGGGGGGGAGCGGTAGGGTAAGATGTGGAAGAGGAGGAAGAGGTAGGGAGAGCTGTTGAAGGTGTGTCAGAGATTACAGAATAGCTTGGAGAAAGGGAAGAATGGTGCGGACAAAAGGTTTGATGGTGATTGGGAGAGGCGCAGTGAGGTGTTATTTGACGAGGGGGAAGAGCGAGGCAGAAGGTTGAGGGAGATGAAGGTGAAAGTTGGAAGGGGGAAGAAGCGGGGAGGACGCTTTGAGGAGGAGGGGTGAGAGGGGAGTCTAGGAGGGGAGGAGCGAGGGAGAGTCTCGGAGGGGAGGGGTGTGGGGGGAGATTTGAAAGGAATGGGTGATTGGGAAGATTTGGAGGGGAGGGGCAAGGGGGAAGATTTGAAAGAGATGGGTGAAGGGGATGATTTGGAGGGGAGGGGCAAGGGGGTAGATTTAGAGGGGAGGGGTGATATGGAAGTTTTGGAGTGTAGGGGTGAAGGGGAAGTTTTGGAGAGAAGGGGTGATGGGGAAGATTTGGAAGGGAGGGGCAAGGGGGAAGATTTGAAAGGGATGGGTGATGGGGAAGATTTGGAGGGGAGGGGCAAGGGGGAAAATTTGAAAGAGATGGGTGATGGGGAAGATTTGGAAGGGAGGGGCAAAGGGGTAGATTTTGAGGGGAGGGGTGATGGGGAAGTTTTGGAGGGAAGGGGTGATGGGGAAGTTTTGGAGAGAAGGGGTGATGGGGAAGATTTGGAGGGGAGGGGCAAGGGGGAAGATTTGAAAGGGATGGGTGATGGGGAAGATTTGGAGGGGAGGGGCAAAGGGTTAGATTTTGAGGGGAGGGGTGATGGGGAAGTTTTGGAGGGAAGGGGTGATGGGGAAGATTTGGAGGGGAGGGGTGAGATTGGATTTTGAAAAGTGTACGATTAATGGGAAACGAACATTTATTGCAAAATGAGATTCTTGAGACATTCGAGTCAAAAAAACGTTTGAGGACGCTGGAGGGAGGATGGAGTGCTGGAGAGTTTCGGGAATGAATGAAAGATGCACTATAAGAGATGGATTTTTTTTTTGGAATGAATAGATTTGGTGAGCAAGTCGAAAGCATCCTTTTATAGAAGAAGAAGAAAAAGCTGTTATAGAATATTACAGAATGCAGGTCTTCAGGGGACAGATTAGACATTTTTTAACAACGTGATCACGTGATCACAAACAACGTGGTCGAAGAACGAATGAACAAATAAGAACGAATAAACGAATAAGAACGAATAAACGAATAAGAACAGAAGGAATTTTTTTATTTTTTTTTTGAGGAGATTTTAAAACAAGGAAGTATGGGGTGAAAAGACCGGGAAAATCAGAGACCAGAAAGTAATTGCAGCACGATCGGAGAACCGCTGAGACAAAAACAAAGCCTCAAGCCAAGGTCGGACACGGTAGCCTAGTACTACACTTAGGCCTCAGAATACGCGATACGAAAGACCGACGATTCTGTACACAGGTATGAAAAACCAACACAAAGAATACTATTAAAGACACCCCAATAGGTACATACGCCGAGAGAAAGATACAGTTTCGACAAAAACACAATTGTGAAAAGTTACTTAACTTCGAAAGCGAGCGCGCATGGACAGCTTTGAAGAGACGAGACCTCCTTCAAAGACGAGACACACACGGACACACACATGTTTACAGACAACAAAATGAAGCCTTCAAAGAAAAGAACACCATCCCCACAGTCAAACATGGAGGAGGGTCAGTGATGTTTTGGGGTTGCTGTGCTGCCTCTGGCAAGGGTGCCTTGAATGTGTGCATGGCATCATGAAATCAGGAGATTACAAAGGCATTTTGGAGCACAATGTTCAATCTAGTGTCAGAAAGCTGGGTCTCCATCAAAGGTTATGGGTCTTGCAGCAGGACAATGACCCCAAACACACTTCAAAATGTACCCATGAATGGTTCAAGACAAAACTCTGGACTGTTCTGAAATGGCCAGCAACGAGTCCAGATCAAAATCCCATTGAACACCTGGGGGAGATCTGAAAACAGCAGTTGGGAGAGGGCACCCTTCAAATCTGGGAGAACTGGAGCAGTTTGCACAAGAAGAGTGGGCCAAACTGCCAGTACCGAGGTGTAGGAAGCTCATTCATGGCTAGAGGAAGCTCTTTACTACAGTTATTTTGTCCAAAGGCTGTGCTACCAAATATTAAGTCTGGGATGTCAATAATTTCATCAATGCCATTCATTTTTGTCCCCCGTCGCACCGCGGAGCGAAAGGGGGACTATGGTTTTCCCCTCCGTATGTGCGTGCGTGCGTAAGCGAAGGACCAAATTCTAATTTGGTGTGTGGGTGCAACCCACGTCAAAATCCAAGATGGCCGCCGCCATGTATGTCTGACACCATGTATGTCTGAACCTTGTGAGCGGAATATCCTGAAAAATAAGCGAAGTACCAACTTATAATCTGCTGTGTGGGTTTATCTAGGCATAAGGTAGAACGCTATTGAAAATTGGGTCGCCACGTCAAAATCCAAGATGGCCGCCGCCATTTATGTCTGAACCTTGTGAGCGGAATATCTTGAAAAATAAGCGAAGTACCAACGTCTAATCTGGTGTGCGGGTGTATCGAGGCATAAGGAAGAACGCTATTGAAAATTGGGTCGCCACGTCAAAATCCAAGATGGCCGCCACCATATATATGTCTGAACCTTGTGAGCGAAATATCATGAAAAATAAACGAACTACTAACTTCTAATCTGGTGTGTGGGTGCATCTATGCATAAGGAAGAAGGCTATTGAAAATTGGGTCGCCACGTCAAAATCCAAGATGGCCGCCTTGCGTCTTCCACTTTGTCAGCTCAGATCACGTCACCGACGGGGGGCCGAGGCGTAACGCTTGTTATTTTCTGATTTTTTTTTTTTTTTTTTTTTTTGGATACTGAATCGAGGCTCGTGAAAGAGCTGACATTTACTTCACAAACAAATCAACCAGACAAACAAAATATATAAAAAGAGGGAGCGGAAGACAAGAGAATGGGAAGCACACAAACACTTGAGAGCACACAACATTTGAGAGCAGGGAGATGTGTGGGAGGGAGAGGGCTCGGGGGGAGGAGGCGTGGGAAGGGGTGGGGGGTGGGGGGTGCGAGAAGTATAAAACACAAGGACACCAAGGACTTCCAGGTCAGAAGTTGGTATTTCAAAAAGTGGAATTGGGGTGAAATTATCGGGGATAGAAAAGATCAAGGTTTTGGATGGGGGAAGATAAGAGATGGTGGTGAACAGCTGTTTTAAAGACCTGGAGGGTGGAGTGGGATTGAAGAGAGTGAGGGAGTTTGTTCCAGAGGCGGGAGAAAAGAGGAATGAAGGAGCGAAGGTGAGCAGAGAGTCTTGATTTTGGCAGTTTAACCATAAGAGGGTTGCAGGCAGATCTTGTGCGACCTGTAGGAATATTTGCGGGACAGAGCCCAGAGAGAGCTGGGGGGGCAAGGCCAGAGAGGAGTCGGTAGAAGACGGAAAGACCACCAACCTGCCTGCGGTGAGTGAGTGAAAGGCCCTTGGAGTTAGCTTCATCGCGGGAGATTCCAATGATTTTGAATGCTTTGCTTTCAACAGCGTGAAGACGAGCTAGGTGTGAGGCAGGAGCACCAGCCCAGAGGGGAGAGCAGTATTCCATTGAGCTGCGGATGAAAGCCTTGTACGTGGTGAGGAGCTCAGGTGTGCCAAGGAAGGACTTCGCACGACGGAGGATGCCCAGTCGGCGACTGGCTTTGGAGGCCAGATTTGAAATGTGGTTTTCCCAGGAAAGATCATGGCAGATAGTGAGACCCAAAAGTTTGAGTGACAGAACTTCTTGGAGAGGATTATTCAGAAAGTAGATGGGAGGGTTGTCCAGTCGGTCTTCTCGGAGAGACATTGTAAGAGTGTGAGATTTGTCAGGATTGAAAGACATGTTCCACTTGTTTGCCCAGTCTGTGATTTTGTCCAGGTCTGCAGAGAGTGAGGAGGCTGCAGACTGTCGATCTGAGGGATGAAGAATGGAGCGACAGAGAGTAGAGTCATCAGCAAAGAGATAGAGAGGATTTTCAAGAGAGTCGGGGAGATCATTGATGAAGACAAGAAAAAGCACAGGGCGCAGAACACTGCCTTGGGGAACTCCAGCCTGAACAGGAAGAGGAGATGAGAGAAACCCATTCAGCGCCACACGTTGACTACGACTAGAGAGGAAGTCCGCCAGCCATGCGTGGAGATTTCCATGGATACCAACAGAGGAGAGTTTGGTGAGCAGGGCGGGGTGCCAGACCGTATCGAAGGCACGTGATATGTCAAGGGAGACAGCTCGAATTTCCTGTTTGGCATTGAGGACCTCCATCCATTGCTGAGAAAGCAGAAGCAGCATGTCCAGAGTAGAGTGACCAGGTCCGAAACCAAATTGATGATCAGAGATCAAGTCATTGGAGAAGAGGAAAGATTTCATATCTGAAGCAATGATGGATTCCATGACTTTACTGATAATTGAGAGAAGGCTGATTGGTCTGTAGTTGCTAGGATCTGTTTTTGCACCTTTTTTGTGCAAAGCGGTGATGTTGGCAGATTTCCAAGCAGATGGCAGATGACCTTGAGCAAAAGAGAGTGTGAAGAGAACAGAGAGAGGGAGTGAAAGAGCGGAAGAACAAGATTTTAGGACCCGTGGGCTGATGCCGTCAGGTCCAGTTGCAGAATCAGAGTCGAGGGTTGACAGAAACTTTTCCACCTTGTCAGGAGGAAAGGACACAGAGTCCAGGAGCAGCTGGGTACGACTGGGTACAGAGAGGGATGGGTTTGGGACACAAGATTTAGAGGCAAACACAGAGTTGAGGCATTCAGCTTTTTCACGCGCGGAGTCAGCCGTGTGGCCGTTTGAGGTGAGGGAGGGGATGGAGGGGGAACAAACACCAGAAACAGATTTGACCAGATGCCACCAGGATTTGGAAGAGTGAGACAGACAAGAGAGTTCTGTCCTGAGAACGGATAGATATTGTTTCCTGGCTCTCCTAAGGGTGGACACACACTTGTTTCGGGCTTTGTGAAAGGAAATGAGATTTCCTTCCGTTGGATTTGCTTTCCAGGAGACGAAAGCAAGTTGTTTCTGGGCAATAGCCTCACCACAAGAATCCGTGTACCATGGACGGGAGGAATGGTATGACAACTGAAGACGAAATGGGATAAATCTGTGCATGAGAGAGAGAGCAGTTTAATTTGGAAGAATTCCCAGGATGAGTTGATGTCAGGCGGTAGAGATGGGAGACTAGTCCAGATGATTGATGGCTGCTTGAAGACCATGCCAGTTGGCCTGAGTGAAATGCCAGACTCGTCGACGCTGAGGAGGCTCTCTGAGAATGGTCAGAGAGATGTCCACTTTAACAAGCACATGATCAGATGAGCCGATTGGAGCAGAAGAAGAGCAGCAGACATTTTCAGGGAAGTTAGTCATAACCAAGTCCAGAAGAGAAGATGCTCCATTGATTGAGATCCGGGTCGGGAAATTGACAGATTGTGTCAGTCCCAGTGAGTCACAGAAGTCCTTTGCTGAAGAGCCATGGCTGGTGAGAGAGGTACCCACACCCAGTCAACTGGCATGGTGACAATTGAAATCACCACATATGAGGAAGAGAGAGTTGGGATGGGTAGATAGAAGTTGGTCCATGTTATCAGACAGCGAGATGTAGATGGAGTCATCACTGTTTGGTGCACGGTACAACACACATATGAACAAAAGGTGGGAGCGAAGGGGAAGCCGTAGCCAAAGGTATTCCTGGGGGTGAGGTGGAGAGAGGGCAGTGCAGGGCGAGTGAGGAAGAGAGTTTTTTATAAAGATAGCAACCCCCCCTCCAGGACGAGGCTCAGGTATATCATACCGGAGGAGGGAGTAACCTGGGAGAGATACCAAGGAATCAGAGACATCATGAAGGAGGAAAGTTTCTGTTAAGCAGATCACGTCTGGTTTGTTAGAAGCAACCTGTATGGAGAGATCAGTCAAGTTTGAGCGAAGGCCCCGGATGTTTGAGGTCCATACTGTTAAAGAAGAGGAAGGGGGAGCATCGGATACAGAACAGGGGGGGGGGGGGGAGCGGTACGGTATGATGTGGAAGAGGAGGAAGAGGTAGGGAGAGCTGTTGAAGGTGCGTCAGAGATTTCAGAACAGCTTGGAGAAAGGGAAGTATGGGGCGGACAAAAGGTTTGATGGTGATTGGGTGAGGCGCAGTGAGGTGTTGTTTGAGGAGGGGGAAGAGTGAGGCAGAAGGTTGAGGGAGCTGAAGGTGAGAGTTGGAAGGGGGAAGAAGCGGGGAGGACGCTTTGAGGAGGAGGGGTGAGAGGGGAGTCTAGGAGGGGAGGAGTGAGTGAGGGAGGGTCTCAGAGGGGAGGGGTGTGGGGGTAGTTTAGGAGGGAAGGGGCAAGGGGGGAGATCTGAAAGGGATGGGTGATGGGGAAGATTTGGAGGGGAGGGGTGATGGGGAAGATTTGGAGGGGAGGGGTGAGATTGGATTTTGAAAAATGTACCATTAATGGGAAACGAACATTTCTTGCAAAATGAGATTCTTGCGACCTTCGAGTCAAAAATACGTTTGAGGATGCTGAAGGATGGGTGGAGTTCTGGAGAGTTTAGGGAATGAATGAAAGATGCACTATAAGAGATGGAATTTCTTTTTGGAATGAATAGATTTGGTGAGCAAGGCGAAAGCATCCTTTACAGAAGAAGAAAAAAAAGGTGTTATAGAATTTGACAGAATACCATTCTTCAGGGGACAGATGGAACATTTTTTAACGACGTGAACAAAGAACGAACGAACGAACGAACAAAGAACGAACGAACAAATAAGAACGAAACGGATAAGAACAGAGAAGGGAATATATATATATCTATTTTTTTTTTTTTTTTGAGTTGGGATGAAAACAAAGACAGAGACCGAACGTGGAACGTGAAAAATAGAGACCGAAAGGAATTGCGAGCGCCGAAAGGAAACCGACGATTCTGTACACAGGTATGAAAAAACCAACACCAAGAATACTATTAGAGACACACCAATAGTTACATACACACCGAAAGAAAGATAAAGTTTCGACCTGTGGTAAAGCCGGTATTACGACAAAAACACAATTGTGAACAGTTACTTATTAACTTCGAAAGCGTGCGCGCATGCACAGCTTTGAAGAGACGTGACGTCACGTGACTTCCCGAGACGAGAAGAGACGTGAAGAGACTTTGAAGAGATTTAAAACGTTAGACAAGTGGTCGATGTTCGGGGAAGTTAGGGGGAGAAGAGAAAATCTAAGAAATAAGCAATACAGCGAAGGAAAGAACTTAAATTCACAGAACACCTATGGGGGTAGGGAAGCCGAGATAAACTAGGCCGCGCACGCGGTGGGACAGAAAAGGATTAAATTATACAAAAGTTTGCAAGAATTGCAAATCAACACCAACTGGAAAACACCCTGCAACACATGCACAATAAAAAAACGAGTAGGAATTGACGAACACGAACGGAAAAAATACTATAACTTTTGCTGCCGTGCAGAGAGCTCCAAGACGTTTCCTTGCTCCAGGGACCGGAAACGGAAGTCCATTTAAAAGGATATATTAAGTTCTGAATCTAAAACAACGGTTCTGTAATATTAACAGTGAAATAAAGAATTGTGGAGACCAAATACTTTAGTCAATTGTACACCCTCCTTTCCTATGTCATCTCCAGGCACTGCATGACGTCATTGCCGGGCACCAAAGGGGGCTCGGCGATGACGCGCGCTGAAAGGGAGGACTCTGTTTTTACTCCAGTTGTTTGTTTGTTTTCTTGTTTGTCCGGGCGATATCTCAGCCATCCTTTGAGCGAGGAAGTTGAAATTTCAGCACAATAGTGAGTAAGTACTTTGTCAAAACGCTATTTTTTTTTGTTTTTTGATTAATCAATTAATTGATTAGTTACTAAATTATTATCGAATAATCAAATCCCTGGTGTTGGCTTAGCGGTTAGGGTGCCGGCTTGGGATCGTAGGATCCTGGGTTCGAATCCCTTTCGATCGCTGAATTAACGCCAGGGGGGTTGACTCAGCCTGTCATCCTTCCGAGGTCGGCAAATTGAGTACCAGCTTGCTGGGATGAATGATCACAGTGTGTACCCCGATTTAGAATAGGTACACCGTATCCCTGCGCATCGTAAGAGCGTGACCAAGGGTTGGCGTCAGGAAGGGCATCCGGCCATAAACACATTGCCTCAAACAGGGAACCATGATTGTCATGGGGCCCGCAAGGCTAACCCCCGCTTTAGCGGGGAAAATGGCCTTAAAACGATCATTCATTCATATTCATTCAATTAAATACTTATTTCTTTCCTTTCTCTTCTGGGCAGATTTATCTCGGGCACCTTTTGAGCAAGGAAGCTGATACTTGGACACGACAATGACCAAGTGATTTAGCTGTAAAGGATATTTTTGATTTATTCATTAATCGATTAATTATTTAATTATTTGATTAATGATTTAATTACTTACTTTTTAAAAAGTTACAGATTCGGATGAAACGGTGGTGGTTTAGGTTTTCTATCAGCCAATTGATTAATTATTTAATTATTTTATGATTATTATTTATTTATTTTCATTATTAATCATTTATTTTTTATTTTTTATCATCTTTCCCCGGTGTGTACCCCGGTTTAGAATAGGTACACCTTATCCCTGCGTGTCATAAGAGGCGACTAAAAGGGTTGGCATCAGGAAGGGCATCCGGCCATAAAAACATTGCCTCAAAAAAGAGAACCATGACAATTACAACTAGATATGGGCAGGGTACAGCCCGAAGTACCCCGTGGGGGACCCCACTCCCTCTCGTCAAAACTCAAGGTGGGGAACCAGATCGAAGCAAGGGTGGAAATCACCATTTATGACGACGAAAAGTCTGATGCCCGACGTGGAGATCGGTTTCTGAGGTTTGGGACATGGAATGTAGGGACAATGACAGGGAGATCAGGAGAAGTGGTGGAAGTATTGGTCAGAAGAAGAGTGGACATATGTTGTGTGCAGGAGACAAGATGGAGGGGAAGTGGTGTGAGAATGGTGAAGGGTAGGCAGGGACAGAAATACAAGTTTGTGTGGCAAGGGTGCCCAGAAGGCGTGAATGGTGTTGGTGTCCTGTTTTCTGAGGAGTTTGTCGACAGTGTGGTGAGTGTGACGAGAGTGAGTGATAGGTTGATGATGGTGAAAATGATGATTGGAAAGCTCTTGGTGAACGTCATCTCGGGATATGCTCCGCAGGTTGGTCGGAGCGATGAAGAGAAGGACAAGTTCTGGTGTGCAATAGAGAAGCTGATGGAAAGCGTGAAAGTTAAGTAAGTTGTTGTGGTAGGAGGAGACCTAAATGGACATGTGGGAAGGAGTATGGACAGTTTTGATGGAGTTCATGGGGGTTACGGATATGGTGTGAGAAATGGAGAAGGTGAAAGGATTTTGGAGTTTGCTGATGGAGCTGATTTGTTGATTTGTAATACTCAGTTCCAGAAAGAGGATAATAAGCTTGTTACATACACGTCAGGTGGGTCGACAACAACCGTTGACTACCTGATGGTGCGTAGGCGAGATAGGGGGCACCTCCGGGACACAAAGGTGATCCCGGGGGAGGAGGATGTTTCACAGCACCACTTGGTTGTCTGCGACATAAGGTTGAAAGGTGCGAAGAGAGCTCGGCGGGTGAAGTACCAACCGAGAATGAAGGTGTGGAGGTTGAAAGAAGTGACAGTGAAGGAGGAATTAAAAGAGAGGCTGAGTATGGTAGAGGATGATGTGGTTGAGCTTGAAAGTGGTTGGATGTCAATGAAAGATAGTCTGTTGGGAGCCATTGGTGACATATGTGGATGGACAAAAGGACCACCGAGGCACTCGGAAACATGGTGGTGGGATGATGAAGTTGGAAAGAAGATTGACGAGAAGAGGAAGAAGTTCAAGGAGTGGCACAAGGTGAAGGGAACGGGGGCAGAAAAGGAAGAGCATGAAAGTTATAAGGCAGCCAAGAAAGCTGCAAAGAAAGAGGTAGCAAAGGTGCAGGAGGCATGTAGGAAAATGTTCGGAGAACGCTTGGATTTGGAAGATGGTCAGAGAGCGGTATTCAGGATTGCAAAGCAGATAGCGAAAGAGAGGTGTGATGTGATGGGGGTGAGTTGCTTGAAGGATGAAGTGGGACAAATCGTTGTGGACCCAGATGGAATTAAAGGAAGATGGAAGAGATATATGGAAATACTGTTGAATGCAGAGAATGAATGGGATGGCAACATAGAGAGTAACCCAGTTTTAGGACCGGCAGAGAAGATAACCGAGAAGGAAGTTGAGGAAGCGATTAAAGCAATGAAGAGTAGAAAAGCAGGAGGGCCGACGGGTGTTGTGGGAGATATGTTGAAGGCAGCGGGAAATTGGGGTGTGAAGAGAATGACAGAGATCTGCAATCTGGTGGTGAAAGAAGGCCGCATTCCAGTGGATTGGGAACTGAGTACCCTCGTCCCTCTATACAAGGGGAAAGGTGACCCTCTGGACTGTGGCTCGTATCGAGCGATAAAGTTATTGGAGCATGGAATGAAGGTATTGGAAAAGGTGTTGGAGAGGAGCATAAGGAAGAAAGTGAAGATTGACGAAATGCAGTTTGGATTTATGCCAGGAAGAGGAACGACAGACGCGCTTTTTATTGTGAGGCAGTTGCAGGAGAAGTACATGGAGAAGAGGAAGGAGTTGTTTCTTGGGTTTGTTGATCTGGAGAAAGCATTCGATAGGGTTCCACGTGAAGTAGTGACATGGGCATTGAGGAAGTTAGGAGTGGAGGAATGGTTGATCAGAATAGTGATGGCAATGTACAAAAGAGCGCGCACAGCTGTAAGGACGAAGGATGGGAACAGTGGTGAGTTTGAGGTGAAGGTGGGAGCGCATCAGGGGTCGGTACTAAGTCCACTACTATTTGTAGCTGTGATGGAGGTGCTGGCTCGGAATGTAAAGGAGGGTTTTCCGTGGGAGTTGTTGTATGCAGATGATCTGGTGTTGATTGCAGAAAGTGTGGATGGACTGAAGGAGAAGATGAACAAGTGGAAGGAATGTATGGAGACGAAAGGTCTGAAGGTGAATATCGGAAAAACAAAGGTGATGGCAAGTGGTAAAGCATGTGGAGAGGTGGAAAGAACTGGGAAGTGGCCATGTGCTTTGTGCAGGAAGGGTGTCGGAGTGAACTCAATTCAATGTACAATGTGCGCTGAGTGGGTTCATCAAAAATGTAGTGGTTTGAGAGGGTCATTAACCAGTGTGGTAGCTACATTCAAGTGTAAGGTGTGCACAGAGGGAGCTGCAGATGGAGGAAATGTTGAGTTGGATCTTGGAGACGGCATGAAGCTGGAAGGTGTGAAAACATTTTGTTACCTAGGAGACGCTGAATGGAGAAGGTGGATCAGACTCGGCAACGGTTGCGAGAGTGAAATGTGCATGGAAGAAGTTTCGGGAACTGAGTGGTGTGCTGACGAGGAGGCGAGTGTCGTTGAAGCTGAAGGGAAAGGTGTATGCTGCATGTGTGAGAAGTGTTATGATTTATGGGATCGAGACATGGGTAATAAACGTAGAGCAGCAACGAAGGCTGGAAAGGGTGGAAATGCGAATGGTTCGGTGGATGTGTGGATTATCGTTGAGAGAGAGGAAGACAAATGATGAATTGCGAAAGATGATGGGAATAGAGCCTGTGATGGATGCTGTGAAGAGAAACAGTTTGAGATGGTTTGGTCATGTGTTGAGGAAGGATGAAAGCGACTGGTTGAGAAGAGTGATTGAAATGAATGTGGAAGGAAGTAGAGGATGGGGAAGACCGAGAAAGACTTGGCTAAAGATGGTCAAAGAAGAAATGCGGGCAAGGGGGTTAACAAGGGGAGATGCAGAAAATAGGGCAAAATGGAGAAGATTGTCATGGGGACCGCAGGGCTAACCCCCGCTCTTGCAGGGAAAATGGCCTTTAAAATGCCTGTTGTTGTTATCTGGACAATATCTCAGGCACCTTTTGAGTTTGGAAACTGATATTTGGACATGCGATTGACCAAGTGATTTGGCTATAAAGGCTATTTTAGATTTGTTGATGAATCAATTCATCGATTTATTATTTATTGATTAGTCCATTATTTAATTTTTTTAAATTTACAGATTCAGATTAAACTGTGGTGGTTTCTGTATTCTATTAGCCAATTGATTAATTATTTGATAATTTTATGGTTATTATTTATTTGTTTTCATTATTTATCATTTATTTATTTTCTTTCTCATCTGGGCAATATCTCAGTCACCTTTTGAGCTCGGAAGATTATATTCAGACATGACAGTGACCAAGTGATGTGGCTATAAAGGATATTTTGGATTTATTGATTAATCAACTCATCGTTCAATTATTTATTGATTTGTCAATTAATTATTACATTTTTTTCAATGAATGGATTATTTAATTAATTTTCAAAAAGTTAGTTTTGGATGAAGCACTGGTAGTTTAGGTATACTATTAGCCAATTCATCAAGAAAATATTTTATGATCAGTGTTTATTGATTTTAATTATGCTCAATATTGTACAACCCTCCCTCTCAATACAGTCTCTGAGCTGCACGGCGGTATTGCCGTGCGCCGAAGGTGCCCCGGCAATGCTATCTGCGCTGGAGGATATTTATTTATTTGGCATGGGAGCGGTGTACTTTGAATGTATCTGTCCTTGTTTCAACTTATTTTTCGAGGAAATTGTGAGTTATTTGAAAAAAGTGCAAGGGTGCCAATATTTTTGGCCACAACTGTACAAAGTCATGTGCAAATACACCAACAACAACAGGCATTTTAAGGCCATTTTCCCTGCAAGAGCGGGGGTTAGCCTTGCGGTCCCCATGACAATCTTCTCCATTTGCCCTATTTTCTGCATCTCTCCTTGTTAACCCCCTTGCCCGCATTTCTTCTTCCACCATCTTTAGCCAAGTCTTTCTCGGTCTTCCCCGTCCTCTACTTCCTTCTACATTCATTTCCATCACTCTTCTCAACCAGTCACTTTCATCCTTCCTCAACACATGTGCAAATCCGTGATGGAATTAACATTTTGTGCTGTGATTAAAGGCTGATGGAGAATCTTCAGGCCAAAGTAGTCTGCAGGTCCATTCACGTAGCGGGTGGACTGGCAGACTGCTGAAGAAAAAGGAATTCTGTTTGGGGGATGAATTTCTCCTAACCCGCCAAAATCCACTTGTGAACCATGTCGATCAAAGCAGTTCTAGTTTCCTGGATAATAACATCCATTTTCATGTGAACAGCACAAAACGCTGAATTCTCGATGCAGTTGACTACTAGATTTAACATTTCATTTAAAAGCTGCAAAAAGTTTACATTTTTTAAAAAGTGAACTTTACTTTTAAAATGCTGATTTGTATAAACAGTATTAATGAAGTTTATATTTTTTTAAACCAAAAGATGATGTAGTTTAATATTGATAACTTTATTTAATATTTAAAGTTTAATATTTAATATTGATGTAGCCACTATTTATGCCTCAGTTGTGCTTTTTGTTGCAGCATCATGTTTCTTGAATAATTTATTAAAGAAGTACATTTCAGAATCCTTTTTTTTTTATCCATACAGATCAGATAATGGACATGCGAAAGATTGTTCCAAACTACGGACAGGTACCTCTTTTGTCATTGTTGCACACAGTATATGTGTTTTAAGAATCAGTTCTACAACATTGTCCCAAGAGTAGGTTCAATTAAGAATCGATCTCCAGCAATACCTGTAAGAAACCAACAAGCCACATATCAGTATACAGTAATCATAGAAGTAAGTAATGGTTTTGCAATTAGTACAAGCTAGCTTAGAGCCTAGAGTAACACGCACCATCTAAGAATGCACTACATCACACAGAGTAAATGTCACAGGAATCAGCGGAGCGCTGTCCAGTCCAAATTCTTTTCGGAGCTTCTAAGTTGACAGAGTCGGCATAACACCTGGGTTCAACTTTGACACAATTTCATTACATTCTCCCCGCCGTTAAAACTACACTACCCCCTATGGCGGAAGTCAAGCTAGCAAGGCATAGCAGCATAGATACATGAGTTAGCAGTAGAGTAATATCAGGTAGCAGCAGTCCATGTCAGTCAGTCCAGCCGTAGCGATCGGGGCGGCAAATTTCTCTCCCAGCGCGTTTCCGATAGGCACCAGGTGCCACATCCACGAGACCGAAATCCCCCGCATCGGAATGATCACCTAACTCAGGTGACGGCGGCGGCCCCACAAAGCCATCCGGATCGGGCGCATGTGGCGGTGGGATAGTCGGTAGATTCTCCATTGTCGGAATGACCTTGCCGTAGTCCGGCTCAACAGTATCCCCGCATGGGGCAAGATGACGTACCGAGACGGTGGACTCATCCATTCGGCATCAGCACTCGAGCGTGCCCGGGGTTGGCTTGGAGAATACGAACCTTGTCGACGAGGGGTTCATACTTACTCGAGCGAACCGCGCGTTTGAGGAAAGCCGGTCCGGTCACAGCCAGCCAGCCCGGCAAAGGACAACCACCTCCAGAACGACGCGAAAAACGAAACATACGGTCGTGGGGAGTTTGATTAGTAGCGGTGCACAATAAAGTCCTGATCGAGCTGAACACGGTGGGTACCACCCAGGCCCATCGGTCCAACTCTAGTCCGTTAGACCTAAGTTGTCAATCCGTTAGACCTAAGTGTCAGAGCAATGGCTTTCCAAATAATGCCATTAAAGCGTTCCACCTGTCCGTTCGCCTGGGGCCTATACGGAGTAGTATAGCTAGAAGCGATATTCCGCTGGAGCAAAAATGCTCTCACATCCTGGGACAAGAACACCGCTCCACGATCAGTATGGACATAGGCCGGGTTCACAAACATAGAAAACAACTCCCGCAGACACCAGATAACTGTGGCAGCGGTCATATCGCCGCACGGGAAAGCAAAGGGAAATCTGGAGAACTCATCAGCTACCGTGAGAAGATAACGAGAACTGCCCGAAGCCGGTATGCCTGGACAAGACGGTAGACACGAAGGCGGCAGGGGCCCTTTGAAGTCCATAGCCAAACGCTCCCACGGCCGAGTGGCCTGGACCAGCGTACCCATCCGAGGTTTGTAGAAGCGAGGTTTGAGTTCAGCGCAAACGGAACAAATGTGACATAGCCGACGAATATCCTCATTCGAATAGGGCAAATTATGACTGCGCACCTAGTGGGCTAAATGGGTCACGCCGGGATGACACAATGTGTCATGAAGGTCGCGGAGATCCTCAAAAGAGGTGAGGCTCGCACACACCGGTGGCCGTGATAAGGCATCCGCTACTAGGTTATCCCGCTCCGGGCGATACTTGATAGTATAGCAAAAATAGGCCAATTCAATCCTCCAGCGGGTAATTTTCTCATTCTTAATGCGTTGAGCATGGCGTGTGTCGTACAAAAAGGCAACACTCTGTTGATCCGTGATGATATGAAAACATCGGCCAAGCAAATATGGCCGCCAGCGCCTGATCGACTCGATGATGGCGTACGCCTCCTTTTCGACAGACGAGTGTCTGCGTTCCGCAGGGGAGAGGGTCCTTGAAAAGAAGGCCACAGGTCGTTCCCCTTGAGAGTGTGTTGCAGCTATCGTGTGATCCGACGCATCGCTTTCCAAAACAAAGGACTCGTTTTCGTCAATCGTCGACACAGCGGCGCCAGCTATGTCGGACTTCAGGCCATGGAAAGCGGCCTTAGCAACGTGAGCCATGGGGAACTCTTTGCAATCTACAAGTGGACAAAGCTTCTCAGAGAAATTTTGCACCCACTTAGAGTAATAAGCAAAAAGCCGGAGAGCACGCTTCAAACAAGTACGATCGTGGGGCAGGGCCATGTCGAGCAAGGGTCGCAGTCGCTCCTTGTCCGGAGCAATAGAGCCATGGGTCACGGTGTACCCCAGGAGATCTATTGTTCGAGCGGAATCGCGACATTTATCCTCGTTCATAGTCAGTCGATACTTGTGAGCAACCTCGAGGAAGCGTTTCAGATTAGCATCATGATGCGCTTTGTCGTACCCGCAAACCGTGAGATTATCCAGATAAACGAAGACATCGGTTAAGTTCTCCTTAGCAACGAGATCGTCCATGGCCCTTTGGAAGCAGGTTACCCCATTTGTGACCCCGAAAGGGAGACGGGTGAACTGGTACAACCTTTGCCTGGATTCAAACCCGGTGCAGATGCGATCGGCCTCGGAGATTGGAATCTGGTGATACGCGCTACGAAGATCTAAAGTGCTGTAGACCGAGTACTGTGCCACCTGTAGTACCAGATAATCCATTCCCGGGAGTGGGTAGGCGTCCAATTGTGTAAACCGATTAATCGTCTGTGAGTAGTCGATCACCATGCGTTTACGATGCGTGGCAGTCTGCACCACCAAAACTTGGGCCCTCCCAGGCAATCGACTCAGTTCGATTATCCCCTCCTTGAGTAGTCGTGCCGTCTCCTCAGCAATGAATTGCGTATCAGCCCGGGAATAGCATCTTGATTTAATGGTAACCGGTGTACAGTCAGCAGTCATATAGGGGAACAGCGACAGTGGTTCAATTTCCATCCCTGCAAGAGCACACACAGCAAGAGTATCAGCACAACCAAATTCCATTTCCAATCTCCCATGCCATCGGAGAAAATCATGTCCCAGCAACACTTCCGCACATAACGCTGGTAAGACCATTAAATGCACATCCGGAAACATGCGACCATTAATCACAAGCTTTAGGCGGCATTCTCCCCGAGTGCGGAGCTATAGCCCTTGGGAAGCCATGAAGATTTGACGTGTTGTCCCGAGAATCGGCCACCCATGCTTTTGAACGAGTCGCAAATCAACATAAATATCCGTCGATCCCGTGTCGATTAAGGCATTGGCATGTTGCCCCGCAATCATTAGTGGAACAACCGCGCTGGACAAGCCAGGCGGTCCTGCAGCCAATGAGTCATCGAGTGGGGGCGCTCGAGCCACGCGTGTGGATCCGACGCCAGCAAGCATCTTCCGTGAAGTTAAAGCCGAACGTGGTGCAGTCAAGCCGCCGGTAGATGTCGCTCAAGCCACGCGTGTAGATTCGACGCCAGCTCGCGTCGATCGGCCATCGATAGGTGGCGCTCGAGCCACGCATGTAGATTCGACGCCAGTTCCTGTCGATCGGCCGTCGATAGGTGGCGCTCGAGCCACGTGTGTAGATTCAACTCCAGCTCGCGTCGATCGGCCATCTATAGGTGGCGCTCGAGCCACGTGTGTAGATTCGGTGCCAGCTCGCGTCTATCGTGCCAAAACCGGACGTGGGCTGGGCGACGAAAGAATGCCAGTCAAGGACGGGTGGCCGTGATCACGCCTGTGCACGCCACTTGTTTTGGCAGCGCCTCGTTCACCATCAAGGGCGATCCCAATGAAGGCCGCGTGAGGCGCCGGTCGTGATTCGGGCGGAGAGAGCATCACATTCAAAGTCGAGCGAGGGCGCCGGCCCCGCGACGAGCGACAAACTTTCGAAAAGTGACCTTTCCGGGAACACGAATGACATTTCACATCTCTAGCCGGACAAGCTGACCTTAAACGGTTCCGGTTCCCGCAGAAAAAGCACGTAGCGTTATTTCTGGTTGAGGGAGTGGTCGCGGCGGCGGCTGTCACACTCGGGTCGAATTCCTCGAGAGTGTCCATTGTCCCCGATTCCGGTGGAGGGGAAGCATCTGTGTGCTCCGCGGTAGCTCCCTCTGGTCGTGTCGCGCCGGTTAAACCTGCAGTGATGTACTGTTATGGATTCGTCACTTCCATTGTTGTGGTTTTCATCCACTGCAAACATTTTTGATTCAATGTACTATTATTGTTTTCAAAAGGTTTTTTGTTTATGAACTGTTTTCAAAAGGTGAAAACGTTAAGAGTTAAAAGAAACCGGAAACCGAATCGGGAACCGGATGACGACGAGGAGGAAGAAGAGAAAAAGAAGGCGGGGCGAATGAGTCGGAGAAGAAAGCTGAGCGTCGTTGAGGGTTTGAGCTAACGCTAGCGAACGGAGGTCACGAGCGAACTTTTGGGTTTCACGGGAAAGGGATTCCTGCGACAGAGTTGTTATTGCTGTGACAGATCAACCTGCGTGTCAGGTTTTGCGGTCGATTCCGAAGAGAATCGTTGGACTGCCGTTACGTCTCGAGAACGGGCCGTCGGCCATTTTGACTCGTGCGCTATGCGCGTCGCGCAAGGTTTCTTTGCTTCGCTTCAGCCGTTTTCACCGCATCCAGACTTGGATCTGGCGTGTGTGGGTAACGTGGATTTTGACGGTAAATCTGAGGTTCGCCGATTGCGAGCCGTGAAACGTCCATACCCGAGGGTGTGATTTCCCAGTCGCCTGGAGGGCGCCTTTGGATTTCCCAGTCGCCTGGAGGGCGCCTTTGCACAGCTTTGGCAGCAGGACTGTACTCGTCATCCGGACGGGATTCTGGTCTCGATTGGACATTGATCTGACGATCGCTAGAGCGGATCGACTTTGGCTTGAAGCCGGAATCAACTTTGGCTTGAAGCCGGGAATTAGAGACATTGGGAATCTTCTTCTTTTCGCTCAATTGGAGCACAGTGAGTGATATTGTACGAACCTGATGATACCATCATAGGAAATATATATTGGTTGTACAATTGATTACTATTGTTGTTGTACTGTTATTCTTGTGTGATCTTAATACAAAACAGGTTTGTTTGTAACAATTGGTGTGGCTTCACCATTGATCTTTGACATACCGAATAACACATTTTTCTGCCGTGACTCCTCTCAGGGGTCGGAGGTACACCGTGACCAGGGGGTTGGGGAGGGGCACGTAACAGCATGATCAATCGTACGAGTCGGCTTGAACTTGGTCTTCCTGGTACAAGAGCGAGAGCTTATGAGCCCTCCATCGTCAACTCTGTTTCTTCCTCAAGCAAACGCTGTCTGATGACTGGGGAATAAATCTCAGAAACAAAAGAATCCCGCATTTAATCATCAGAGACTTGCGCAGGGGTTCGAGTCTCAGTAGTACAGCCCTTCTCTAATCGGCGTAGGTCTTGGACGAAATGGTCGATGGTCTCCGATGGATCTTGTCGCCGAGATGCGAGCAGGTATCGAGTATAGACCATGCTTCGAGTCTTGATGTAGTTGCGTTTCAATTCCACCACAGCCGCATCGTACGTAGCGCACTGGGTTATGCACGTGTAGACCGTATGGTTCACGCGGGAGTGCAGCACTGCGAGCTTAGTTACATCGGTGAGGTCCTCCTGTGCTTCTAGATGGCTGGTCAGCAACTTCAGCCAATGTGAGAGTTGAGCAGACGCGTCCGGCGCCTGAGGATCCGCTCCGAAGATTGGAACTTGTATTAACTTGAGTCATGATGATCCCGTTTGAGACAGGAGACGATTCTGAATTAATTGTTGTCAGAATCAGATCTACAACATTGTCCCAAGAGTAGGTTTAATTCAGAATCGATCTCTAGCAATACCTGTAAGAAACCAACAAGCCACATATCAGTATACAGTAATCATACAAACAAACAAACAACATGCATTTTAAGGCCATTTTCCCTGCTAGAGTGGGGGTTAGCCTTGCGGTCCCCATGACAATCTTCTCCATTTGCCCTATTTTCTGCATCTCTCCTTGTTAACCCCCTTGCCCGCATTTCTTCTTCCACCATCTTTAGCCAACTCTTTCTCGGTCTTCCCCAACCTCTACTTCCTTCTACATTCATTTCCATTACTCTTCTCAGCCAGTCACTTTCATCCTTCCTCAACACATGACCAAACCATCTCAACCTGTTCCTCTTCACAGCATCAATCACAGGCTCTATTCCCATCATCTTTCGCAATTCATCATTTGTCTTCCTCTCTCTCAACGATACTCCGCACATCCACCGAACCATTCGTATTTCCACCCTTTCCAGCCTTCGTTGCTGCTCTACATTCATGACCCATGTCTCGCTCCCATAAATCATAACACTTCTCACACATGCAGCATACACCTTTCCCTTCAGCTTCAACGACACTCCCCTCATCATCAGCACGCCACTCAGTTCCCGAAACTTCTTCCATGCACATCTCACTCTCGCAACCGATGCCGAGTCTGATCCACCTTCTCCATTCAGCATGTGTCCGAGGTAGCAAAATGTTTTCACACCTTCCAGCTTCACGCTGTCTCCAAGATCCAACTCAACATTTCCTCCATCTGCAGCTCCCTCTGTGCACACCTTACATTTGAATGTAGCTGCCACACTGGTTGATGACCCTCTCAGACCACTACATTTTTGATGAACCCACTCAGCGCACATTGTACATTGAATGGAGTTCACTCCGACACCCTTCCTGCACACAGCACATGGCCACTTCCCAGTTCTTTCCACCTCACCACATGCTTTACCACTTGCCATCACCTTCGTCTTTCCTATATTCACCTTCAGACCTTTTGTCTCCATACTTCCTTCCACTTGTTTATCTTTTCCTTCAGTCCATCCATACTTTCCGCAATCAACACCAGATCATCTGCATACAACAACTCCCATGGTAAACCCTCCTTTACGTTCTGAGCCAGCACCTCCATCACAGCTACAAGTAGTAGTGGACTTAGTACCGACCCCTGATGCACTCCCACTTTCACCTCAAACTCACCACTGTTCCCGTTCTTCGCCCTTACAGCTGTGCGCGCTCTTTTGTAAATTGCCATCACAACTCTGATCAACCATTCCTCCACTTCTAACTTCCTCCACTCAATGCCCATGTCAATACTTCGCGTGGAACCCTATCGAATGCTTTCTCCAGATCGACAAACCCAAGAAACAACTTCTTCCTCTTCTCCATGTAATCATGTAATCATAAGTAATCATAGAAGTAAGTAATGGTTTTGCAATTAGTACAAGCAAGCTTAGAACCTAAAGTAACCCGCACCATCTGAGAATGCACTACATCACACAGAGTAAATGTCACAGGAATCAGCGGAGCGCTGTCCAGTCCGAATTCTTATCGGAGCTTCTCAGTGGACAGTCGGCATAACACCTGGGTTCAACTTAGACACAATTTCATTACAATATGTATGTACTTTGCCCAAACTTTTTGCCTCGTCCACCTCCTCCCCAAAATGTCAACTACAACAGCACCTGGTAGGGCACATACCACCGCCAGGCTGAACAGTTTACGTTATGTATTCCACTGATGAGCCAGATCTAGATCGGGACTTCTTCTCCTACCCATTCTTCCCCCCCCCCCCCCTCATCCACCTCCTTCTTTCTGCTCCCCCTTTCCCGACTCCCCCGCCTCTTGATCTTCCTCTTCCCAAGCTCCTGCCCTGCCTTGACCACAATCCTCCTCCACTCCCCTCTGTTCTCAGCCAACGCTCTCCACTCTCCAACCCACCCCACCTTACTGATATCCCTCCTCCCACAATCCTCGCATATCATCCGCAGGCTACCTCATTTCCTACTAGATTGTTCCCCTGACCTATCCTCTCTTTGCAATTCTCTCTTCCCCCATCTGCACCACGTGTCCAGCCCATCTCGGCCGAAATTTCACCAATCTCCTCGTCAACCTCATCTGTATACCAATCACCTCCTTCAGCTCATCCACTCTTATTCTATCCACCCTCTTCACTCCCACAATTCTCCTGACTCAGTTGTTTTCACAAACCTGCAACCTCTGTTGTTGTGTCTATCAGTGCCACCATCTCCAGACCGTAAAGGTAGGCCGGTGTTACACATTCCATCAAAACCTTTCCTTTCAATCCCCTTGATATCATTCTGTCTGCCATTACATCCTCCACCCTCCTCCACACATTTGCACATACCTGAATCCTCCTCCATTCCTCTGCCTCTGACTTATCATCCCTGGTCACTGTTCCATCCACATCCTCAAACCTACTTCCTTGTCTGATCTCCTTCCCCCTCTAACCTAATATTCATTTATATTGTCTGCTGTCCGACCCACATTTACCCCTCTGTCTTCTCCATGCTAATTTTCAGCCCATGTTTCTCAAATGCCTCATTCCACTCCCCCAGTACATCCTGCATCTCCCGCCTACTCTCAACCTCTGCTGCCAGATCGTCCACATACAATATCCTCCCCAGAATATATTTCATGTTTACATTCCTGTTTAAGTCCCTGGTGTTGGGCTAGCGGCTAGGGTGCCAGCTTAGGATCCGAGGATCCTGGGTTTGAATCCCAGCCGATCGCTGAATTAACGCCAGGGGGGTTGACTCAGCCTGTCATCCTTCCGAGGTCGGCTAATTGAGTACCAGTTCACTGGTAATTCCCTGTGTGTCGTAAAAAGGCGACAAACAGGGTTGGCGGCAGGAAGGGCATCCGGCCGTAAAACATTGCTTCAAAAAGGGGACCGAAAAACAACAACAACCACGGTCCCTGAAAAGGCCAACCCCCGCTTTGCGGGGAAAAATGGCCTCTAAACGGTGGTAATCCTGTTTAAGTGCTCCATCACAATGATGAGCAGGGGTGGGCCTAGAGCTTCCCTGCCTCAAACCGATGTTCACACTTTACTCCTCTGACATCCCAGGACCAACGATAACTCTTCCCTTCATTCCCTTGTACATCCCTTCCATTCCCATCCATCTCAGTGTCACCATCATCACCATCTCTCTTGGGACAGTGCCGTAGGCCTTCTCCAGATGTACAAATACCAATGCCATTTCACCTTGCACCTTCAACGTCTTCTCCACCAGCTGTATCAGCATGAACATCCCATCTGTCGTTTCTCTACTCTACCCTTTCTGAACCCCTGATGGGTTATTTTATTTTATTTTTGTATACAAAATCGAGCCTCGTGTTAGATCTAACACATTCATCACAAAAGACATAAACGGACACATAAAACATATAATAAAGGGAGCGGGAGACAAGATTGGGAGAGAGAGGGAAGTACAGAAGCACAACAACAGAAGAGAACAGGGATGTGGGCAGATCTGTGGAAGGGGGAGGGTTGGGGGAGGAGGGTAGGGTACATGCTATAAAGCAAATGAACACTTCTAGGAATTTCAGGAAAGAAGTTGGGGATTTAAAGAGGTGGATTTGGGGTGCTTTAACGGGGGTAGAAAAGATCAAGGTTTTGGATGGGGGAAGATAAGAGATGGTGGTGAACAGCTGTTTTAAAGACCTGGAGGGTGGAGTGGGATTGAAGAGAGTGAGGGAGTTTGTTCCAGAGGCGGAAGAAAAGAGGAATGAAGCAGTGAAGGTGAGCAGAGTTTTGATTTTGGCAGTTTCACCAGAAGAGTGTTACTGGCAGATCTTGTATGTCCTGCAGGAATATTTGGAGGACGGAGCACAAACAGAACAGGGGGAGCAAGGCCGGAGAGGAGTCAGCAGAAGACAGAAAGACCACCTACCTGCCTGCGGTGAGAGAGAGGCCCTCAGTATCACCTTCATCGCGGGAGATTCCAATGATTCTGAAAGCTTTGGTTTCAACAGCGTGAAGCCGAGATAGGTGTGAGGCAGGAGCACCAGCCCAGAGGGGAGAGCAGTACTCCATTGAGCTGCGGATGAAAGCCCTTGTATGTGGTGAGGACCTCAGGTGTGCCAAGGAAGGACTTCGCACGACGGAGGATGCCCAGTCGGCGACTGGCTTTGGAGGCCAGCTTGGAAATGTGGTTTTCCCAGGAAATATCATGGCAGATAGTGAGACCCAAAAGCTTGAGTGACAGAACTTCTTGGAGAGGATTATTCAGAAAGTAGATGGGAGGGTTGTCCAGTCGGTCTTTTCAGAGAGACATCGTAAGAGTGTGAGATTTGTCAGGATTGAAAGATGTTCCACTTGTTTGCCCAGTCTGTGATTTTGTCCAGGTCTGCAGAGAGTGTGGGGGCTGCAGACTGCCGATCTGAGGGATGAGGAATGGAGCGGCAGAGAGTGGAGTCATCAGCAAAGAGATAGAGAGGATTTTCAAGAGTCAGAGAGATCATTGATGAAGACCAGAAAAAGCACAGGGCCCAGAACACTGCCTTGGGGAACTCCAGCCTGAACAGGAAGAGGAGATGAGAGAAACCCATTCAGGGCCACACGTTGACTACGACCAGAGAGGAAGTCCGCCAGGCATGCGTGGAGATTTCCATGGATACCAAAGGAGGAGAGTTTGGTGAGCAGAGCGGGGTGCCAGACCGTATCGAAGGCACGTGATATGTCAAGGGAGACAGCTCTAATTTCCTGTTTGGCATTGAGGACCTCCATCCATTGTTGAGACAGCAGAAGCAGCATGTCCAGAATAGAGTTACCTGGTCTGAAACCAAATTGATGATCAGAGATCAAGCCATTGGAGAAGAGGAAAGATTTCATATCCGAAGCAATGATGGATTCCATGACTTTGCTGATAATTGGGAGAAGGCTGATTGGTCTGTAGTTGCTAGCATCTGTTTTTGCACCTTTTTGTGCAAAGCGGTGATGTTGGCTGAATTCCAAGCAGATGGCAGTTGACCTTGAGCAAAAGAGAGGGTGAAGAGAACAGAGAGAGGGAGTGAAAGAGCAGAAGAACAGGATTTTCGGACCCGTGGGCTGATGCTGTCAGGTCCAGTTGCAGAATCAGAGTCGAGGGTTGACAGAAACTTTTCCACCTTGTCAGGAGGAAAGGACACGGAGTCCAGGAGCAGCTTGGTATGACTGGGTACGGTGGGTACAGAGAGGGATGGGTTTGGGACACAAGATTTAGAGGCAAACACAGAGTTGAGGCATTCAGCTTTTTCACGTGCGGAGTCAGCTGTGTAGCCGTTTGAGGTAAGGGAGGGGATGGAGGGGGAACAAACACAAGAAACAGATTTGACCAGACGCCACCAGGATTTGGAAGAGGGAGACAGATAGAGTTCGGTCTTGAGAACGGAGAGATATTGTTTCCTGGCTCTCCTGAGGGTGGACACACACTTGTTTCAGGCTTTGTGAAAGGAAATGAGATTTCCTTCCATTGGATTTGCTTTCCAGGAGACGTAGGCAAGTTGTTTCTGGGCAACAGCCTCACCACAAGATTCCGTGTACCATGGACGGGAGGAAGGGTATGACAACTGAAGACGAGATGGGATAAATCTGTGCATGAGAGAGAGCAATTTACTTTGGTAGAATTCCCAGGATGAGTTGATGTCAGAGGTGGTAGAGATGGGAGACCAGTCCAGATGATTGATGGCTGCTTGAAGACCGTGCCAATTGGCCTGAGTGAAATGCCAGATTCGTCGACGCTGAGCAGGCTCCCTGAGAATGGTCAGAGAGATGTCCACTTTGACAAGCACATGATCAGATGAGCCGATTGGAGCAGAAGAAGAGCAGCAGACATTTTCAGGGAAGTTAGTCATAACCAAGTCCAGAAGAGAAGATGCTCCGTTGACTGAGATCTGGGTCGGGAAATTGACAGATTGTGTCAGTCCCAGTGAGTCGCAGAAGTCCTTTGCTGAGGAGCCATGGCTGGTGAGAGAGGTACCCACACCCAGCCAATTGGCATGGTGACAATTGAAATCACCACATATGAGGAAGAGAGAGTTGGGATGAGTAGATAGACGTTGGTCCATATTATCAGACAGCGAGATGTAGATGGAGTCATCACTGTTTGGTGGACGGTACAACACACATATGAACAAGAGGTGGGAGCGAAGTGGAAGCCGTAGCCAGAGGTATTCCTGGGGGTGAGGTGGAGAGAGTGCAGTGCAGGGTGCGTGAGGAAGAGTTTTTGATAAAGATGGCAACCCCACCTCCAGGACGAGGCTCAGGTCTATCATACCGGAGGAGGGAGTAACCCGGGAGAGATACTAAGGAATCAGACATCATGAAGGAGGAAAGTTTCTGTTCAGCAGATCACGTCTGGTTCGTCAGAAGCAACCTGTATGGAGAGATCAGTTAAGTTTGAACGAAGGCCCCGGATGTTTGAGGTCCATACCGTTAATGAAGAGGAAGGGGGGGGGGGGCATCGGATACAGAACAGGGGGGAGGAGGAGTAGGGGAAGATGTGGAAGAGGTTGAAGAGGTAGGGAGAGCTGTTGAAGGTGTGTCAGAGATTTCAGAATAGCTCGGAGAAAGGGAAGGATGGGGCGGACAAAAGGTTTGATGGTGATTGGGTGAGGCACAATGAGGTGTTATTTGAGGAGGGGGAAGAGCGAGGCAGAAGGTTGGGGGAGATGGAGGTGAGAGTTGGAAGGAGGAAGAAGCGGGGAGGACGCTTTGAGGAGGGGGAGTGAGAGGGGGGAAATTGAGAAGAAATGAGGGTGGGGAGATTTGAAGGGGAGGGGTGAGGGGGGAGTTTAGGAGGGAAGGGACAAGGGGAGGGATTTGAAAGGGATGGGATATGGGGGAGATTTGGAGGGGAGGAGTGAGGGGGGAGTCTAGGAGGGGAGGGGCGAGGGGGAGTCTTGGAGGGGAGGGGTTTGGGGGGGGATTTGAAAGGGATGGGTGATGGGGGGGATTTGGAGGGGAGGGCAAGGGGGAAGATTTGAAAGGGATGGGTGATGGGGAAGATTTGGAGGGGAGGGGTGATGGGGAAGATTTGGAGGGGAGGGGTTATGGGGAAGATTTGGAGGGGAGGGGTGAGATTGGATTTTATAAAGTGTACGATTAATGGGAAACAAACATTTATTGCAAAATGAGTTTCTTGTGACCTTCGAGTCAAAAATACGTTTAAGGACGCTGGAGGGAGGATGGAGTGCATGAGAGTTTCGGGAATGTAGAAAAGAGGCACTGTAAGAGATGGAATTTTTTGGGGGGATGAATAGATTTGGTGAGCTAGTCGAAAGCAGCCTTTTAAAGAAGAAGAAGAAAAAGGTGTTATAATATACGATGGAATACAGAACTTGAGGGGAAAGTGTATACATTATAAAGTTTAACAGTGAAAACTATCTGGGGGAATGGGGGAGAAACACGTCGAAGAACGAACGAACGAATAAGAACGAATAAACGAATGAGAACAACAAATAAGAACAGAGAAGGAAATGTTTATTTTTTTTGGTTTTTTTCCCCATTGAAATTTTAAACAAGGAAGTAGGCTATGGGGTGAAATGACTGGGAAAACAGAGAACGAAAGTTATTGGAGCACAAACGACGGACCGCTGAGAGAAAAACAAAAGCCTCAAGGTTGGACACTGTTCAAGGCCTCAAAAGACACGACACGAATTAACACGATTTTCTATACAGGTATGAAAGATTTGCACCGAAAATCTTCCTCGGGACACACTATACGTACAACACCATAAAATAAATACAGTTATAACGAAAATACAAATGGGAACATTTACTTCACTTCGATTTCGATGGAGAGCGTGGAAAGCTGCGAATAAACGAAACCTCGCCAGCAAGACCGGAAGCGGAAGTCCGAAGTGTTCTCTTACAGGGGGTTGGTGGCTATGTTTAAGCTCCTCTTCATGTAATCCATTTAAAGTCTGAGTTGGTGTCAGGAACGGTCACTGTGGGGTTACAAGCCACTCTACCTGTAGAGGGAATCTCTTTTATTATCGGGAATAATTTGGCCGGGGGTCGAGTTTCTGGCAATCCGATGTTGTTTGAAAAGCCCAGTATGGAAAATAACAGCACAGTTAGAGCAGGAGATTCCGGGTATCTTTCCATCCTGTGCAGTGACTCGTGCTATGGGAAGGAAGTGCTCTGAAGAGAAGGAGAAAGAAGGTGATGTGGATTTGGGTTCCATAGAGATATT
Source organism: Myxine glutinosa (assembly GCF_964187855.1). Lineage (NCBI taxonomy): Eukaryota > Metazoa > Chordata > Myxini > Myxiniformes > Myxinidae > Myxine > Myxine glutinosa. The sequence goes on along the minus strand of NC_136267.1, from coordinate 190,784,996 downwards.
GAAGGAAAAGTCTGGAAGAGGTCATAGGAAAGGGAGTGACATCAAGGAACCTAAGGAAAAGGTGGCATCTGGACCAAAAGAGAAAATTAAGTGTCCGTCGGAGACATCTGGGAACGAGGCTGAACAAACGGTGCTTGGCCGCAAGAGACTTGTTGAAGAACAACACAGAGATTCGGAGCTCCAGAGTTTGATTGGTAAAGCCATTACAGAGGAAGAGGCTATGAAGATACCTGTTGGTTACTTCATGAAAGGGGAAATACTCATGAGAAAATGGAGACCACCGGAGGTGCCAGCAAATGATGGGTGGAAAGTTCATTACCAAATTGTGGTGCCACCGCCGTACCGTTAGGAGATATTGAGTTTGGCACATGAGACACCTTTGGCCGGGCACCTTGGAGTGAACAAGACATGTGACAGAATATTGGTACATTTTTTTCTGGCCAGGATTGCGACGTGATGTGGCGGAGTTCTGTAAATCTTGCCATTCTTGCCAGCTGGTGGGAAAACCGAATCAGAAAGTCCCCTCTGCACCTTTAAAACCAATTCCAGCTTTTGAAGAGCCATTCAGCCGAGTCATTATTGACTGTGTAGGCCCTTTACCTAAAACTAAGGCTGGACATCAGTATTTGCTGACCATGTGCGCTTCCATGAGGTTCCCAGAAGCAGTACCTCTTAGAAAAATTACTGCGGCAGTTATTGCGCAGGCCTTGATTAAATTTTTCACTTTGGTTGGCCTACCTAAGGTCATCCAGTCTGATCAGGGTTCCAATTTCATGTCAACGCTTTTTTAGCAAGTGGTACACCTGTTGGGAGTGGAGCAAGTAAGATCAAGTACTTACCATCCCGAGAGCCAAGGGGCCTTGGAAAGGTTTCACCAGACATTGAAGAATATGATCAGAACGTACTGTTTTAAATGTGACAAGGATTGGGATGAGGGAATACCCTTATTGTTTGCTATGAGGGAATCTGTTCAGGAGTCATTGGGATTCAGTCCTTTTGTACTTGTGTTTGGACACGCAGTTCGAGGACCATTGAAATTGGTGAAAGAACAGTGGCTACAGGAGGAGTCGGTCAACAGTGGTCGAGTATACGTCAACGGTTAGGCACAGATTGGCAAAGGCTTGTGAAGTTGCGAGAGGAAACTTGAAAGTGACACAGGATAAAATGAAAGTGAGACATGACAAGACATCTCAGATAAGAAATTTCAGTCCTGAGGACCGGGTGTTAGTGTTGCTTCCTGTTCCAGGTCAGCCACTACAGGCTAGGTATTTTGGTCCCTATGCAATCGAAAGGAGGGTTAATGAAACAGATTACGTGGTGACAACTCCCGACCGATGGAAAAAGCGGCAGCTGTGTCAGGTCAACCGACTGAAAAAATATTATGAGAGGAAGCCTGGGAAAAAAATGGGTCCTGTCTCACCTGTCCTGCCTATAGTCGGGGTGCAAGAGAATCCAGAGTTAAAAGTCTTCACCGATCACAACCCCTTAACCTTCATTCAAAAAATGAAAAATTAAAGTCAGGGATTGATGAGATGGAGTTTGTCTTTGCAGGAGTTCAACTTGGAAATTGAGCATGTAAAGGGCAGGGACAATGTCGTTGCTGATGCTTTATCCCGAGTGAACTAACTTTGAAAATTCCTGTAGGTTGTTTGGAAGTTTTGTTGCTTTCTTCTGGGAAATATTAGTTATTGTTGCTCACGTGAGTTGATCAGCCATAGTTTGATTGGTAGTTTTGGGTGTGAGTTTTACTTTTGTTTGTTAAAGAGGGTTTTTTGCATGAAAATAAAGTTTTCACTGTGTTCAAACTTTCTTTCTTGAGGGTGGGGAGTGTTACGGATTCGTCACTTCCGTCTTTGTGGTTTTCATCCACTGGAAGCATTTTTAGTTTCATGTACTATTATTGTTACAGTTTCGGTGTGAAATGGAGATAACTGTCTTCAAAGGTAAAATTAGTGTTTTAAAATAAAAACGATATGGATCGGGAGAAACCGGAAGAGGAGGAAGAAGAAGCGGATCAAGTGAGATCGGGAAAGAAAGGCCGATCTGCTTCGAGGTGTCGAGCGGACGCGGGTGGACATTGGTCACGAGCGAATATTGGTTTCCCCGGGAAAGGGATTCCTGTGACAGTGTCGATATTACTGTGGCAGATAAAACTGTGGCAAAAATTATTGTGATTGTCTAACAGTGAGACAGTGAGGAGAACCCTTTGGGTTTGTATCGCAGCCCTGGCCTGCCATTGGATGTCACTGTGTGTAGTCTAAACATAGGCTAATATGTCGATGGATTTTGAAGGGATCTCAACATGCCACTGTGGTAGTTCTAGTCATCCAGGAATCGGTGTTATCAGTCGAGCCCTATACTGCACTTTAATCATCCATTACGTTTGGTATGAAGGTGCCATACTGACCCAAATGCGTACTCCTTGTAAAAAATGCTGTGGAATAATGAATATCCTCGATTTCTAGTGCAAGCATGTGAGAATTCTGGTTTAACATCCCTAACAATGGATAGTAATCCCTCTGGATAGGACATCCTATGTTGTCACTACATGACGGCAGCTTTATTTGGTGTTGTCAAAAGGGAAATTAAATCGAGGAACAGACTGATCATAATATAATTTCAACAGTGTTATTCTGTTGCCTTGGTTGGATAATGTCCTTGATAACACTGGTCAACGAAATTTAAAAGTTTTGTTGTTCTAGTATATTTTGAGGTGATTCTAACCAACATGAACCTGTGGATTTCGATTATGATATCCAATTTTCACTAGCACATCCAGTTTTTGAAAACCAGTGTACCATAGGAATATCAGCCACAGCTGAAATTCGGGTCAAATTCGTCTTGTACTCACTAATCAGGACTTTGTAACGAGACTATCTGAGCTGGAAAGCATTGCTTGGGATAGCTTTGTCGCTCTTGCTAACAATTACCTTGGAAATTTTCGAGCACCAAATTATGAAGAGCTTGTGGACAAGATGTTGAAGAGTTACCAGGCGCTCGGTGCTCGAATGTCACTCAACATACATTTCTTCCATTCTCATCTGGACTTCTTTCCACAAAATCTTAGCGATGTCAGTGATGAACATGGAGAAAGGTTTCACCAGGAAATTGCTATCATGGAGACTCGATATCAAGGCCGATTCAATCCAAACATGATGGGCGACTACTGTTGGACTTTACAGCGTGAAAGTGATTGTTCCTACAAACGGAAAAGTAAAGTTCAAAAGCACTTTTAATGTGATGTAAATAAAAACTTTAAGTTCATATTATTTTTTGTGATATTTTATAAAGTTCATATTATTTTTGGAGATTTACATTTTTATATTTACCCGGTGTGTATCCCGGAATGATCCCGGTGATCCCGGTGTGTACCCCGGTTTAGAATAGGTACACCGTATCCCTGCGCATCGTAAGAGGCGACAAAGGGTTGGCGTCAGGAAGAGCATCCGGCCGTAAAAACATTGCCTCAAACAGGGAACCATGATTGTCATGGGGTCCGCAAGGCTAACCCCCGCTCTAGCGGGGAAAATGGCCTTAAAACGATCATTCATTCATTCATTCATTTACATTTTTATATGTGATGTAAATAAAAACTTTAAGTTCATATTATTTTTTGTGACAATAAATAGACTTATTGAGACTTGATCAAGAAATTCGCATGCTCTGAAGATTTTTTCCACACTTATGATGTACTACGTCAAGGTTACGTGATAGCGAAATTTTAAGATCAGATTCGGATTCGTGGGCACCAACTTAGTTAGAAACAGTTGAAAATAAATCAGAACCAATTTGGCTGTTGACCAGTGTAATCACAAAGACATGCATTTGGCAATCAGTTGATGATATTTCACTCAGCAGTTGATTGCTACATGCTAATTGATTGCGATGGAATTGCAATGTTGATCTTCCCATTAATATTGTTTCTCGCAAGTCTGTGCGCACTAGCCATTTGTTATAAATTGCATCTACAAATTAGGTTGTGCATGGGAATCGGGAGATCATGATGGTGATGGTGGTTCGCGTGCAGCCTATGGCTGCTGGCGGCATCATTTTTTGGGGGCATATCTGTGCTACTGATGCAATGCCCTCTATTACCGGTCTGCTCTACTCATTTTGCCAACATCGGAACGATGACAGGCCGAGTCGACCCCACCTAGTGTTAATTCAATGGATGACAGGGGCTCAAACTCAGGATCGAACCTAATGCCTAAGTCACACATAGGCGGATTTGTCGGCGACTACTGGCGACTGGAAAAATCGCCACCCCCGCCGACAATCAAATTCTCGCGAGATCACGGCGAGGTCACGTCTTTTCGAAGCTGCTCCATGCGCTCACGCTCTCGAAGCTAAGTGATCTTTCACAATCGTGTTTTTGTCGAGACTGTATCTATCTTTCGGTGTGTGTACCTATAGCGTATCTTTTGGAAAATTTTCGGTGCTAATTTTTCGTACATGTATACACAATCGTCGGTTAATGGTATCGAGTATTCTGCGGCCTAGTACTCGGAGGCTTAGACTACCGTACCGTCTCCGACCTTGTGGTTTTGTTTTTCTCTCAGCGATTCGAAATTATTTTCGTTCTCTGTTTCGTCCCAGTCGTTCACCCCGTACCTCCTTGTTTAATATCTGTACTCACAAAAAAAAAAAAAAAAAAAAAACCCCCAAAAAATATTTCCTTCCCAGGTCTTATTCGTTTATTTGTTGTTCTTTTTGTTCGTTCGTTCTTCGTTCGCGATCGCGCGGTTAGAAATGTATAATCTCTCCCCTGAACAACTATTTTCTCTCATATATTATAACACCCTTTTCTTCTTTTCCTACAAAAGGATGCTTTCGTCTTGCTCACCAAATCTATTCATTCCAAAAAATATATATAATACCATCTCTTACAGTTCCTCCTTTCTACATTCCCTAAACTATCCAGAACTCCACCCCTCCTCCAGTGTCCTCAAACGTATTTTTGACTCGAAGGTCTCAAACTCATTTTGCAAAAAATGTTCGTTTCCCATGAATCGTACACTTTTCAAAATCCAATCTCACCCCTCCCCTCCAAATCCTCCCCATCACCCATCCCTTTCAAATCTCCCCCCTTGCCCCTTCCCTCCCCTCCCTCCTAAACTCCCCCCACACCCCTCCCCTCCAAGACTCTCCCTCGCTCCTCCCCTCCTAGACTCCCCTCCCACCCCTCCTCCTCAAAGCATCCTCCCTGCTTCTTCCCCCTTCCAACTTTCACCTTCATCTCCCCAAACCTTCTGCCTCGCTCTTCCCCCTCCTCAAATAACACCTCACTGTGCCTCACCCAATCTCCATCAAACCTTTTGTCCGCCCCATTCTTCCCTTTCTCCAAGCTATTCTGAAATCTCTGACACACCTTCAACAGCTCTCCCTACCTCTTCCTCCTCTTCCACATCTTACCCTACCCCTCCCCCCCCTTGTTCTGGACCCGATGCTCCCCCTTCCTCTTCATTAACGGTATGGACCTCAAACATCCGGGGCCTTCGCTCAAACTTGACTGACCTCTCCATACAGGTTGCTTCTGACAAACCAGATGTGATCTGCTTAACAGAAACTCTCCTCCTTCATGATGTCTCTGATGCCTTGGTATCTCTCCCAGGTTACTCCCTCCTCCGGTATGACAGACCTGAGCCTCGTCCTGGAGGTGGGGTTGCTATCTTTATAAAAAACTCTCTTCCTCACTCGCCCTCCACTGCCCTCTCTCCACCTCACCCCCAGGAATACCTTTGGCTACGGCTTCCCCTTCGCTCCCACCTTTTGTTCATATGTGTGTTGTACCGTCCACCAAACAGCGATGACTCCATCTACATCTCACTGTCTGATAATATGGACCAACTTCTATCTACCCATCCCAACTCTCTCTTCCTCATATGTGGTGATTTCAATTGTCACCATGCCAGTTGGCTGGGTGTGGGTACCTCTCTCACCAGCCATGGCTCCTCAGCAACGGACTTCTGCGACTCACTGGGACTGACACAATCTGTCAATTTCCCGACCCGGATCTCAGTCAACGGAGCATCTTCTCTTCTGGATTTGGTTATGACAAACTTCCCTGAAAATGTCTGCTGCTCTTCTTCTGCTCCAATCGGCTCATCTGATCATGTGCTTGTCAAAGTGGACATCTCTCTGACCATTCTCAGAGAGCCTCCTCAGCGTCGACGAGTCTGGCATTTCACTCAGGCCAACTGGCACGGTCTTCAAGCAGCCATCAATCATCTGGACTGGTCTCCCATCTCTACCGCCTCTGACATCAACTCATCCTGGGAATTCTTTCAAAGTAAATTGCTCTCTCTCATGCACAGATTTATCCCATCTCGTCTTCAGTTGTCATACCCTTCCTCCCGTCCATGGTACACGGAATCTTGTGGTGAGGCTGTTGCCCTGAAACAACTTGCTTTCGTCTCCTGGGAAGCAAATCCAACGGAAGGAAATCTCATTTCCTTTCACAAAGCCCGAAACAAGTGTGTGTCCACCCTCAGGAGAGCCAGGAAACAATATCTCACCATTCTCAAGACCGAACTCTCCTATCTGTCTCCCTCTTCCAAATCCTGGTGGCGTCTGGTCAAATCTGTTTCTGGTGTTTGTTCCCCCTCCATCCCCTCCCTCACCTCAAACGACTTAACGGCTGACTCCGCACGTGAAAAAGCTGAATGCCTCAACTCTGTGTTTGCCTCTAAATCTTGTGTCCCAAACCCATCCCTCTCTGTACCCACCGTACCCAGTCGTACCCAGCTGCTCCTGGACTCTGTGTCCTTTCCTCCTGACAAGGTGGAAAAGTTTCTGTCAACCCTCGACTCTGATTCTGCAACTGGTCCTGACGGCATCAGCCCACGGGTCCTAAAATCATGTTCTTCTGCTCTTTCACTCCCTCTTTCTGTTCTCTTCACCCTCTCTTTTGCTCAAGGTCATCTGCCATCTGCTTGGAAATCAGCGAACATCACCGCTTTGCACAAAAAAGGTGCAAAAACAGATCCCAGCAACTACAGACCAATCAGCCTTCTCCCAATTATCAGCAAAGTCATGGAATCCATCATTGCTTCAGATATTAAATCTTTCCTCTTCTCCAATGGCTTGATCTCTGATCATCAATTTGGTTTCAGACCTGGTCACTCTACTCTGGACATGCTGCTTCTGCTTTCTCAACAATGGATGGAGGTCCTCAACGCCAAACAGGAAATTAGAGCTGTCTCCCTTGACATTTCACGTGCCTTCGATACGGTCTGGCACCCTGCTCTGCTCACCAAACTCTCCTCCTTTGGTATCCATGGAAATCTCCACGCATGGCTGGCGGACTTCCTCTCTGGTTGTAGTCAACGTGTGGCCCTGAATGGGTTTCTCTCATCTCCTCTTCCTGTTCAGGCTGGAGTTCCCCAAGGTAGTATTCTGGGCCCTGTGCTTTTTCTGGTCTTCATCAATGATCTCTCTGACTCTCTTGAAAATCCTCTCTATCTCTTTGCTGACGACGCTACTCTCTGTCGCTCCATTTCTCATCCCTCAGATCGGCAGTCTGCAGCCTCCTCACTCTCTGCAGACCTGGACAAAATCACAGACTGGTCAAACAAGTGGAACATGTCTTTCAATCCTGACAAATCTCACACTCTTACAATGTCTCTCCGAAAGGACCGACTGGACAACCCTCCCATCTACTTTCTCAACAATCCTCTCCAAGAAGTTCTGTCGCTCAAGCTTTTGGGTCTCACTATCTGCCATGATCTTTCTTGGGAAAACCACATTTCCAAGCTGGCCTCCAAAGCCAGTCGCCGACTGGGCATCCTTCGTCGTGCGAAGTCCTTCCTTGGTACACCTGAGCTCCTCACCACATACAAGGCTTTCATCCGCAGCTCAATGGAATACTGTTCCCCCCTCTGGGCTGGTGCTCCTGCCTCACACCTTGCTCGGCTTCACGCTGTTGAGGCCAAAGCTTTCAGAATCATTGGAATCTCCTGCGATGTAGTCAACACCAAGGGCCTTTCACTCACTCACCGCAGGCAGGTTGGTGGTCTTTCTGTCTTCTACCGACTCCTCTCCGGCCTTGCTCCCCCAGCTCTCTCTGTGCTCTGTCCCCCCAATATTCCTTCAGGTCGCACAAGATCTGCCTGCAACCCTCTTATGGTTAAACTGCCAAAGTCTAGGCTCTCTGCTCACCTTCACTCTTTCATTCCCCTTTTCTCCCGCCTCTGGAACAAACTCCCCCACTCCCTTCAATCCTACTCCTCCCTCCAGGTCTTTAAAACAGCTGTTCACCACCATCTCTTATCTTCCCCCATCGAAAACCTTGATCTTTTCTACCCCCGGTAATTCACCCCAGAGTCCTTGCAGTGTTCATATGTTTTATTCCTCTCCCACCTCCCCCCAAGTCCTCCCGATGTCCCTGCTCTCAAATGTTGTGTTTGTGTCCTTCCCCCTCTTCCCCCTCTCTTTTGTGTCCTTCCCCCTCTCTCCCCATCTTGTCTGCCGCTCCCCTTGTTTTTTGTGTGTTTGTGTGTCGGTTTGTCTTTTTGTGTGATTAATGTTCGCTCTTTCACGAGCCTCGATCTTGTATACAAAACAAAACAAAAAAAAAAAAAAAAAAAAAAAAAATCGTAATGAAACCGTAATGGACGGTCGCCTGTAGTCGTGGTTATCCTCCCCAGGTCGGCTGCAGTCGGCAAGAGCCGCAAAGGGGCCAAATATTTTTTTCAATGTTTAAAAACGGCGCGCTCAGTCGCACTCGAAAAAAATCCGCCATGCTGTCGTGATGGAACCGCCATGCTGTCGTCGGTATCCGTAATAAGAGCGTAAAGCGGCCGCAACCCAGTCGCTCATAGTCTTCCGCAATCGCCCCACCAGCTAGCACGGCAGAGATGCGAATGCCATACGGCCTTCCTGCGGCATCTTCCCGACTACGGGCCGACACTGTTGCGGCTGCATATCGACTACAGAAGAACTACCACGTCTCCCCTGCGGCTATGGGAGACTGACGACGACAGCAGTAGGACCAGTGGCGGCCGAGTTACGGCCATTGGCGACAAAGATACGACTGCCTGGCGACTGCATTACGACATACCACGATTCCATGGCAAGACAGGATGGTGTGAGGGTCTCCGTGGAGTGAGGTCCTGTGGTGCCGACAAGGATATGGCTTTATTGTTTGGACTTGGGACTTTTGGGAACTTTATTTTTGGGACTTTGGTCCTTTGGAAACTTTATTTATGGGACGTGGGACCAGTGGAAATAATTTGTTGGACTTTATTTCCATTCTCTCTCCCTGCAGAAAAGTTTGATTATTACATTACAATGATACATCTTTATTAACTTTGTTATTGTACATCAAACATCTTTATGCTTCATGTCATACATCATTGAAATGAATAAAGTGAAATGTAAAATAGAGAAATAAAGATTTAAAAAGTTGTGTGAATCGTCTCCAATCGCCGGCGGTCTTATTGCAGTCTTGCGGACGTCGGAGTAAACCGCCACCCGGCCCCAATGCAGTTGCCGCTATCCGCCATCGGTCGTAATCTAGCCGCCAGACTGTCGCCATGCTGCCGCCGTGCATCCTCAATGCAGTCGTCGTCGATCTTCAACAGTCACCATCCCACTCGGGGCGTTGTTGCAATGCAGTCGCAATGTGGCCGCCTGCAGTCGCCATACTGCCGCCTGACCATATTTGACCGCCCGAAATCGCCAGTGGTCGCCGAAAAATCTTGATCGCCGGCAGTCGCCGGTAGTCGCCAAAATATCCGCCTATGTGTGACTTAGGCATAAGATCTCAAGGCAGCGAACTTGACTGTTAAGCCAACACTAGACGTAGAAGATTATAGAAGTGGAGAAAATGGAGAAAAGACAAAGCAAATTTATCAGACTTGTCAGAAATAAGAATGTTTGATATCCTGAAGTGGACTTGATGATTTTGTTTCATTGCAGGTTTGTTTCCTTGGTTTGAAAGTAGTTTGGAAGATGATCTTTCATTAGGAGCTGAAGGTAACGTCGATGTTTTTGTACAATCTTTATTTTTGTACTCCTCCTCTCTCTATTCCATCTCCAAGGAGTACTTGGTTTTCACTCCGTTTGTTTTCTTGTTACTTGCAAAAATCGAAGATTTTTTTTTTTCAAGTATATTGATTGATCTTGTACATTCTGTCTGTGTGTCTGCTTGTTTATTTGTCTTCATGTCAATCGCCTACAGATCACAATTTCAAACGAATATTTATGAAACTTCACAAAATGGTGGAGTTAGTCATAAGGAGGAAACAAACCTATTGATTTTGAGGTCAAAAGGTCAACATAGGCCAAATTTCTAAAATTGTCAATTTTCATCCGATTGACTTTGAAATTGAACAGAATTTGCATATTCAGTCACTAAACTGGGAAACCAGCTATTTTAAGGTAAAAGGTCAAAGGTCAACTCGAGGTCAAACTTCCAAAATCATCAATTTTTATCCGATTGACTTGAGAATTAAATGGCAATTGTATTGTTACGTTGGTGGGGGGTAAATAATGAAATATCTTGGCCGAGATATAATCGTATAAGTTGCATGCTCCAAGTGTTGCGAAGAAGAAGAACCCACCCTGATGTATGCAAGTAATGTCGAATGTCCGGGTATGATCGTGTGTGTGTCCATACGAGGAGTGGAGCTATGCTAATTATGTGGGGCTTAAGGATAAACCCCAGTGTGTAAATTGCCCTGTGATTTTTTCCCTTCGTTGTTATTGCATCAAAAAGGGCCGCCATTACAACTACAATGATCACACTGTAAATGGACTAATTCGCTCACAACGCCGCCAGGGCTAACCAACACCCAGCACATTTGCCGATTGGCATGCAAGCCCCGCCTCATGGCCTTCGACGTCATCCAAACATTCCCGAACGGAGATTGGACTCCGCCCCCGACGACTCGTAACGAGGAGGCCATGCCCTGACCCTCATGATTGATGGAGGCCCAATGGGATGATTGAGTATAACTCGGTGATTGGACCGAGTGGGGAGCGAAGGAGGAGTGCCGCCCCGGACGCCTCACGTACGTGGTGCTGCGGAGAGTGACTGCGCGCCACTGTTGGAGCGGTTCCAGGCCACCTTGAACCGCCATTTCATTCCACGACCTCGTTGAGAGAGATAAGTGCCGGCACTATACAAAAGGCCATTATTTATTTCCTTTAACTTTTGTTTTCCCCTTGTTTGTATACGAGTCTGAGTGGAGATTTCTTAATTAGGAATTTTAGTTTTTGCCTAACCTTTCATTGTTACTTGCATTTTGTGGGAGTAATGCATTCAAGTGTGTGTGTGTGTGTGTGTGTGTGTGTGTTTGTGTGTGTTTGTGTGTGTTTGTGTGTGTTCGTGTGTGTATGTTCGTGTGTGTGTGTGTTTGTGAACAAGATATCTGAAAATGTTCTGAATGGATTTGGATGAAAGTTGGTGGGATGATTTCCTTTGGGATAAGGAAGAATTGATTAGTTTTTGGTGAAGCTCAGGATATTATTCCTGATCCAGGAATTTTTTGAAGGATTTTTTTTACCATTGGAAGATAGGGCTCATTTTTTTTAACATTATCTTCTATATATTCTATATTTAACATTGTGATATGAAAATAGTTTTCATATTTGTTGTAAATGTAGTTTAAACTCGTGGTTATGCGTTAGAGCGGTGTATTTTTTTAGCAGCGTCATCTTCAATGTCAAATTTTTTTTTTCTAATAAAGACATATTCTGTAATTTTAAAACCACCAAAGTGTGTATTCGGTTTCCCCATTTCATAAAATGTATCGTTTGATACGTATAATGCTTTAAAACTGTTTTCTTTTTTTTGCTTTTTAAACCTCACAAGAGATATCAACATTTAGCTCAGCGAATGTCATTCGCGGTGTCAGTATTTGATGAACTTATAAAGACTTAGTTCCAGATTTGTCAATGGCTGAGGTATATTAACAAACGAATAAAACAGATATGGCAAAATTCCAACTTTTTTTTTAAAAGATCGCATATTCACCCAGGGTTGTGAGAGGCTGAAGAAGAATAAACCTCGCATGGGCTTCCCAGACCAAATACATAATTCTGGTTCTGGCTCTGCGATTTTCAGGTTTATTACTCCCGCAAGGGAGTAACGCATTCAATCGTGTCCGTCCGTGTGTGTGTGTTCATATGTTCGTGTGTTCATGTGTTTGTGAACAAGATATCTGGAAAAGTTCTGCACAGATTTGGATGAAAGTTGGTGGGATGATGAGTTTGTGGGAGGAAAAATTGATTAGTTTTTGGTGAAGCTCAGGATATTATTCCGGATCCAGGAATTATTTCTGGAAATTTTTTTGGGAAAGATTTTTTCTGTTTTACCGCATTAAAGCTTTTATTCTTATTCTTAAATGATGTTTTTCTCCTCTAATTCCGAGATATATCAAAATAAATTCTCTGACAGTTAGGGCTTACTTTCTTTTCATTTATTGTTTTGGGGAGAGGGGATGTTAAACAAAACGTATTATTCCAACTAAACCCACGGCAGGAGTATGCGCTCTACTGAGTGGCGTTATAGTTAAATCATTATTTGTCGAATTTTACTTTCCTTGTATTGTGGATTTTGCTGTCCCGTTTTTGTGTTTGTGGGTTCGGATTAACCCCTGTGTGTGTTCCGGATCAGGTAAGACCTCGAACCTTCCCCCGCGTGTCACTACCGCCAAGTTGGGTATACGCCTCGGAGTTGAAGCTTGTTTTGGCCATTTGTCCTCTTAGTGTCTTGACCCCAGGGACGCGACAGTATAGTGCCTCACTCAAATGGGAAACCAATATCAATTTTCATCTGAAGAATCATCAATTTTAATCTGATTCACCCGAGCTTTGATTAAGATCGTCAATTTTAATCTTTATACAATCGACAATTTGATGTATCCATGGCAATTTTTTATTTTGGGGAGGGGTGGATTTTGCAAGTATCGTGCACTGCATGACATCTTCTTGTTTGTTGTACACCGCTCCTTTCCGATGCCATCTCCAGGCGCTGCATAACGTCAGTACCGGGCACCGAAGGGGGCTCGGCAATGACGCATGCTGATAGGGAGTACTCAGTTTTTACTCTGGTTGTTTATTTTCTTGTTTGTTTGTCCGGGCGATATCTCAGCCATCCTTTGAGCGAGGAAGCTGAAATTTCGGCACAATAGTGAGCGTGATTTGACAAAAAGTGTTTTTTGTTTTTTGATTAATCAATTAATTGATTGGTTATTTAATTTTTATTGATTAATTAAGTACTTATTTATTTCCTTTCTAATCTGGCCATTATCTGCTAACCTTTTGAGTTAGGAAACTGATATTTGGACACGACAATGACCAAGTGATTTGGCTGCAAAGGATATTTTTGATTTATTGATTAATCAATTAATCGATTAATTATTTAATTTATCTGATTCATGACTTCATTAATCAATTTTTTTTAAGTTACAGATTCAGATGAAATGGTGGTGGTTTAGGTATTGTACAAGACAAATGATTCACAATTTAATTATCTTACCATTATTATTTATTTATTTTTATTATTAATTTCTTATTTCTTTTCTTTCTCATCTGAGCAATATCTCAGGCACCTTTTGAGCGAGGAAGCTGATATTCGGACATGGCAGTGACCAAGTGATGTGGCTATAAAGGATATTTTTGATTTCTTGATTTATCGATTAATTCTATTTATTGATTAATCAATTAATTATTTAATTACTCCAGTAATTATTTAATTAATTAATTATTTTAAAGTTACAGGTTCGGATTTGTATGGTGGTGGTTTAGGTATTCTCTTGGCATTAGCCTATTGATTAATTAATTCTTTTATGATAATTATTTACTTTCTTTCTCATCTGGGCAATATCTCAGGCACCTTTTGAGTTTGGAAGCTGATATTTGGACATGACAATGACCAAGTGATTTGACTGTGAAGGGTATTTTTGGTTTATTGATTAATCAATCAATAATTATTTAATCATTCGATTTATGACAATTTTTTTTAAAGTTACAGATTTGGATGAAACGGTGGTGGTTTAGGTATTCTATTAGCCAATTGAATAATTATTTAATTACTTTATGATTATTATTTATTTATTTTCATTATTAATCATTTATTTATTTTCTTTCTCATCTGGGCAATATCTCAGGCATCTATTGAGCTAGGAAGCTGATATTTGGACACAACAGTGACCAAGTGATTTGGCTATAAAGGGTATTTTTGATTTATTGAAACTTGATCAATTAATTGATTAATTTTTTTTTTTCAATTAATGAATTGATTAATTAATTTTCAAAAATTTACAGATTTCGATTAAACGGTGGTACTTTAGGTATACTGTTAGCCAATTAATTAAGAAAATAATTATTTAACAATCATTATTTATTTATTTCAATTACACAATCCATCTATTGTTGTGCACCGTTCCCCCCCCCAATTCCATCTCCATCTGTAGTCAGCTTCGCTGGGCACCGGAGGATATGTTTATTTATTTATTTATTTGGCATGGGTGCGGTTCACTTTGAATGTAACTGTACTTGTATTTTTTTTTAATATTGGTTGAATGTTATCAATGTATTGATATTGCCTCAATGTGACGAGGATAGACATTGTCTTGTGGGTTAGATCACTTCTTGCATCAAGGTGCTGCTGATGCAGTGTCCCTGTAGGTTAGAGCAGGAATTTGGAATTTAGTCATGGTGCCGTCAATGGCTGCCTACTTTTCGCAAAGGACACCATGGGATCTCTAACGCCCACCAATCAATACTGGCAGATGGGCCAACTAGATTAACATCGATCTCAGGGACGGCACACGTATTGATACCTTGTCCTGCGTGTGAAACCCCGGATTTATAATTGGATTGATATTCAAATCCTTGCTATGCAGCTCAGAGGTGTGTGCATACCTCTAGTCTCGGCTAACCTGCCAGCCTTTTCACAAGCCTCTGGACTATCAATCTTGGTTATTATTTCCTATTCTCAAGGGTTATTGTGGTTGTGGTTTGTTTCAGCTGAGAATCTTATGGGAGCCAGTGGGAACTTGGCACAAGACGTTCACAGGTATGTGATCACACAAATGCTTGTACTGTAGTTATGTTTGATCTTCATTTGATTTTTCTTTCATATCTTGGATATACTTCATGCATTATATTTCCCGATGCCTGTTTTCATTGGGCCTTGATTTTCCTCTGTGGTTTCCATAGAGTTTTTGGTCAGTCAGGGTCTTTGACAAGCCTGCAAGCTGGTAGACCATCTGTCTTGCCATGGTTAAACAGTAGTCTGGAATCGTCAAACTTTGGCAACACAATCTTCAGGCAAGTATAAATAAACCTTCCAAGGGATGTGGGCAATGCCTCATCATTTTGGATAACTCCACTGATTAGGATTTCAAGTGTTTAACAGATGTACAGGGGATTCTAAGTATTTGTTTCGATCCTTTCATTACCCTTGCCAGAGGAGAGGTATTGCATTTGAGTTTTTTGTTTGTCTGTCTGTTTGGTACTTGTGAAAATCGAAGATATTTCAATTGTATTGGTTGGTCTTGCGAGTTATTCTGTGTCTGGCTGCCTGTCACTGTCTTCCTGTCTCTGTCTGTCTGTCTCTGTCTGTATGTATGTCAGTCGCCTACAGGTCACAATTTTCAACCGATCTTCACGAAACTTCACCAAAGGGTAGAGTTGGTCATAAGCAAGAAGCCTATTGTTTTGGGGTCAAAAGGCCAATTGGTCAACATAATCCAAAGGTCACCAACTTTGTCAAATTTCTAAAATCCTTAATTTTCATCTGATTGACTTGAAATTGTGAGAGTATTTGCTTAGCATGTCACTAAATTCAACCACCGAGTATTTTTGATGTCATCATAGGCCAACAAATTATTTTAGGGATTTTGTAAGTATCGTGCTGTGCACGACATATTTCTTGTTTGTTTGTTTGTCCGCACAGAATAAGTATCATTTTCTCTGCAACCATTGGTCCAATTGACAGGACATTCTCACTATAGGTGCAACTCCTCCTGTATAATTTTTAATGGTAATTATGATGTCATAGGTCACGTGGTATGGGCGCCATATTGGAAAAAAACAAAAAACTTTGCACTTCTATATCTCGGAAAGCGCTGCATAGAGAAAATTGACTTGGCTCATTGTAAAGAACTCTACATTGGGAATAACATATGTTAATGATGATGTCATAGGTGCCTCCATCATGCCGTCATAACGACAAGTACAAAACTTCATCCGATCAAGAAGAAATTTATTGAGCGTCATCTCGGGATAAATTGGTGGAGAAAAAAAAATGTCATTGGTCACGTGGTTTGGCCGCCGTATTTGTTTTAACACAAAAGCCTTAGAAACCACGGAAACATCCTGGCAAGGGTCTGCACTCTCTGGTTGCTCTTTCTTGTTTTGGTTTGTCATTTCGTTTTGCATTTCATGTCAGGGTTCGAAATAAGCACTGGCCTGGGTGCCAAATGCCACCAAAAATACTTTTTGTCCACGAAAATCTGTCCCTAGGTGGCCCATGTGGCCACTTGTCAAAATCGTCGATGTAATTGGTCGATACTTGTCATTATGCAATCTTAACAAACAGCACTTGCCAATTGGACGACAAGTCATACAGCAAAAGTTGTACTGACTTAATTTGCTTCCCTTACCAGGAGTTCCGACGGTCGTGCGATGTAAATTATCTTCATAAACATTTACCGTGTATCGCTGCTTCTTCCGGTGATGGTAGACGAGGGTATTACAAATAACGCTTCAGTACCTTCAATTGTATCACGAGTAAGAGGACTCCGTGTTATTTTCACATTAGCTTAATCTACGTTGATTTAGACTTCACTTAACTGCAAAAAACAAACAAACAGAGGAATTCCCGCTTTTATCGCCTGTTCCCGCCTTGAGAAGGTGTATATATAGCAGCTTGAGCCGTCGTTTTACCTTGTGTCGTTTTTCAATGGTCGATTCAATTGGTACAATAAAATAATAACTACAATAATTATCAGAGTTAAAAGTAATAAAGTGATCCCGCCTGACCGCTCCTTTGAATATATTGTTGCGGTTGTGCCATAAAGGCAAACCCCCTATAGTCAATTGCACGACAACATGGAGCCTGCATTAGCCAGTTATGTCTTATTGAATGTAAAGATTAGCCCTTTCCCATTGTGCAGTAATAAAGACCAAATATGCGTTGAGTTAGGCAGGATGTCAAGCCTTCGTGGCTGGGAGAAGCCATTACTAATGTGCAGGAAGGCGTGGCCAGAAGCACAGGCCCATAACCAGTGAGGAGGCGGGATCTCCTTGCCAGGATGCGACAAGCCTCAGCCAATGGGAGGCTCTGGAACATTTTGAAGGGCGTGGGCGGGTCTGGTAAAAGCCCACGCGGAGCGCATTATCATTCTCTTTGCCTCGTGGACGACACGATTCTCTTGTGGATTTCGCCACGTGGACGACCTCCTGCTCTGTTCTCTCTTTGCCTCGTGGACGACACGATTCTCCTTGCCTGCGATTTCGCTGCGCTCAGGACACGACTCTCTTTGCCTGGGATTTCGCTGCGCACAGGACACGACTCTCTTGTTGTAGATTTCGCCACGTCGACGACCTCCTGCTCTGTACTATCTTGCTTGTTGCGTCGACGCCCGACACCCAGTGCCTCTTTGCCGATCTTTTGCGCCATCCGGCTGACCTGCAAGCGTTGGCATTTCTACACGACTCACCTGCACTGGAGTTCATCTACCTATGCTAAGTTCGTCCGTGCTGACTTCGAGGCGGCGGTTCGTCCTTCGGACCTGACCTCATCGAGCCGCGAGCTGCGCACACCAGACCACGTGATCACCAGCGAGGCAATTCCAGCACGTACATCGGTACGCCTTAACCAGTGTCTTTTCCCCTGTGTGAGAGTGAGTGTGTCAGAGTGTGAAGGCGCCAAGTCGGGGTTATTAGTAGGCAAGAGTTGGTAAGCTGTATCTTCGTCTCTGTTTCTCTGTGCCTTCTAAATAAAAGGCTGTACATTTTGTTGTTACTTTCCAACCTGTTCTGTACGTCTTTTCTCAATTGGCCTAGCATCATCCGGGACCGAATTTGGCTAGACTCAGGTCCATAAATCTCGTGGGGTAACGCCGCTCTCCCCACCGTGCAAATCCGCTCGGCACCCATAAGGTGTAGGGTTCGATCGCGCGGTTCTTCGGCACACGCATGCACCTTGATCCGTGCACCTTGAAGGTATTCGTGATTCTCCGGTATTAACCGAGGGGAATCGCGCAACAAAATTGTTGTCGAGGGGGATTTTTTAACCCGGCCCCTCGTACCTCCGGCCCCTGCAACAATATTTTGGAACTTTTACGCCATTATAATGACGGCAATCCCATAATTATAATGGTTAATCTCACAAACACCGCCAGCCAAAAACAAACTCATGCAAACACATTATCCAGTTGTCCCATTATCAATCAGCTTGGCAAGCCAGTCACGCCTTACTACCGTTTTCCATGGAGATGTGTGCTAGCTTGGTGCTTAAGCCACTTGGCGAGCACTCCACAAGCTGCTTGGTGATGGAACACACCGACTGAGTGGTATCGAAAACTGGAGCGAACCCCGCTGTGGTCATATGTAGGTAACGACATCTCCCACAGACTCATGAAACAGACACAAGGATAAATAAATGAAAGTAAAAATGTGTGTGGTGCGTTTTGTCTGCTTAGTACCCAGCTTTGAGCGGCCCTCGAACGGGTTCCCGAGTTCTTGCACGGGAAGCGCACGCCTTGGCGCGAAGTCGCATTCCCCCGCCAGTCGCTGCCGTGAAGGGAACAGGCCCTCGCTCCTTCCTCACCGTCCCACGCTCCACAAAGCACCGAGGTCTCTCAGGCGCACACGCCACGGAACACCGCCGCCATGAAGCCAGCACCACCGGGATCAGAGAGAAGTATGCGGCCGCTTTTTCCTGGAGCCAGGAACGGGGAGAGTGCGAATGCCACCCCCAACACCAAGCAGAGACAGAGACAGACAGAGACAGACAGAGACAGACAGAGACAGACAGAGACAGACAGAGACAGACAGAGACAGACAGAGACAGACAGAGACAGACAGAAACAGACAGAGACAGACATGCATGACTGCTTGCGACCAAAGCCAGGACCAAGAGAGTGAAAATGGCGTGCTCTGCCTTTTTATCCCTCGTGCTGGAACCTTCTTTCTGATGTCATGCGTGTGCCAATCAAAGAGCGCCACCGCTCACCTCATCCAATCGTCCTTCGGGACGTGGCCTCACGGTCACTCTCCGCGCCCATCGAGATGATTCACTGAGTGGTGTTGCCGTGGTCGAATGTCCGGAAGCCTGTTGGAGGTTATTTGGTTTATTTAGTATAGGTGCGGAATGCATGGCTGGTGTTGCATGTCTCATAAGGAACAAAGGGAAACCCACATAGGCAATTTATATAGAGGGAATTATTCCTTCCACCCTAACTAATTAGCATAGCTCCACCCCTCGCATGGAGACAAGTATACAAACTTATCGGCCATGCGGGCTGACTGAGTTACATCGAGGTGTCTACATGGCATACGGAGCACACTACCCTCTACAAACCTACCTGGCCTAAGGTATCTTGCATATGTTGCATTACAATAATAGTTTAACTTGTATATGTTACAGTACAGTAGTAGTTTAACTTGCATATGTTACAGTGTAGTAATACTTTAACTTGCATATGTTGCAGTGTAGTAATACTTTAACTTGCATATGTTACAGTGTACTAATAGTTTAACTTTCATATGTTACAGTACAGTAATAGTTTAACTTGCATATGTTACAGTACAGTAATAGTATAACTTGCATATTTTACAGTGTAGTAATAGTTTAACTTGCATATGTTACAGTACAGTAACAGTTTAACTTGCATATGTTACAGTACAGTAATAGTTTAACTTGTATATGTTACAGCACAGTAATAGTTTAACTTGCATATTTTGCAGTGGAGTAATAGTTTAACTTGCATATTTTACAGTGTAGTAATAGTTTAACTTACATATGTTACAGTACAGTAATAGTTTATCTTGCATGTTTTACAGTGTACTAATAGTTTAACTTGCATATTTTACAGTACAGTAATAGTTTAACTTGCATATGTTACAGAACAGTAATAGTTTAACTTGCATATTTTACAGTACTGTAATAGTTTAACTTGCATATGTTACAGTGTAGTAATACTTTAACTTGCATATGTTGCAGTGTAGTAATACTTTAACTTGCATATGTTACAGTGTACTAATAGTTTAACTTTCATATGTTACAGTACAGTAATAGTTTAACTTGCATATGTTACAGTACAGTAATAGTTTATCTTGCATATGTTACAGTACAGTAATAGTTTAACTTGCATATGTTACAGTACAGTAATAGTTTAACTTGCATATGTTACAGTACAGTAATAGTTTAACTTGCATATGTTACAGTACAGTAATAGTTTAACTTGCATATGTTACAGTACAGTAATAGTTTATCTTGCATATGTTACAGTACAGTAATAGTTTAACTTGCATATGTTACAGTACAGTAATAGTTTATCTTGCATGTTTTACAGTGTATGAATAGTTTAACTTGCATATGTTGCAGTGTAGTAATAGTTTAACTTGCATATTTTACAGTGTAGTAATAGTTTAACTTGCATATGTTACAGTACAGTAATAGTTTAACTTGTATATTTTACAGTGTAGTAATAGTTTAACTTGCATATTTTACAGTGTAGTAATAGTTTAACTTGCATATTTTACAGTGCATTAATAGTTTAACTTGCATATTTTACAGTAGAGTAATAGTTTAACTTGTATATTTTACAGTGTAGTAATAGTTTAACTTGCATATTTTACAGTGTAGTAATACAGACTTGGCATTTAATATGGAATATTTTTTTTTTTCTTGACTTGGGTTTACTTTCTTAACTCAGTATATCAATCTGGTGAGTTTCTTTTACACTTTGGTGATTTATTTGTGAAAAGAACCATGTCACTGATTGTCTGTCGCAGCAAGAAGTCAACAACAGGATTATATCACAGGTGGCGTGGCAAAATGTATGGACATGTGCATTTGATGATTGGCTTCACAGTCGGGTATACAAGGGTTGTTGCGTTCTGTATTAGTGGAAAACAACTGCTGCACGTCTCCAAAAGTTATTGCTGCTTCCTCTGGAGATGGTCCGTCAACTCGACAATGCTGTTTGTCATGGAGTGGTGGCTTTACGAAATTACGGCATGAAACAGCGTGCTATTGCTCGGCAGTATGGCATCACTCAAGGTCAGGTGTCAAAGATCCTGAAACGAAATGCTCAGAGGGGTGTCCCTACTCCAATACCGAGGCCAGGACATCCCCGCAGAACCACAAGGAGGGATGATCACCAGCTGCACCGGTTAGTCCGCAATGGCCGTACCAAGTCAGCTAATCGGCTTAGGGCTGAGTGGCAGCAACTGACAAATGTGCCTGTATCCAGAAGGCTAGTCAACCAACGACTGGTTCAAGCAGGCTATCGTGCCAGGCGTCCCCTGAGAAAGCCACGCCTGACCAGACAACACCGCCAGCGCTGATTGCATTGGGCCAGAGAGCACCGTCAATGGCAGCCAGGACACTGGAATCACGTGATCTTCAGTGACGAGTCTAGATTTCTGGTCTATCGTCAAGATGGCCACGTCCGAGTGCGCAGACAAGTGCATGAAGCCTACAACAAAGATTGTATAGTGACAAGAGTCCAAGCTGGAGGTGGTGGGGTGACCGTTTGGGCTGCTTTTCATGCAGGGGGCAAAACTGACCTGGTTGTTCTGAATGGAAACCTGAACCAGTTCAAGTACAGGGCCATTCTGGAAGAAACATTGCTTCCATTTGCTCATGCAGCCTTTCGAGGAAACTTTGTCTTCCAAGATGACAATGCACAGCCTCATCGTGCTCGCATGATCCAACACTTTCTTGCTGACCGTGGTGTAGAGCATATGGAGTGGCCTCCCATGTCCCCGGATATGAATCCGATAGAGAACCTGTGGGCAGAATTAACACGTCAAATCGACCACTTGGACCAGCAGCCGACCTCTGTGCGTGAATTGCAGAAGGCTGTCACTGCATGGCAAGCGATTCCTGTCCAAACCTTGGCAAATCTCGTGAACAGCATGCCTCAACGTGTACGTGCTCTCCTGAATGCTCGTGGGGGTTACACGAAGTACTGAACTGTAATTTTACTGTCCGTAATCCCAGTCGTAATTTAACTTTTGTTTTTGTTAAAAAAAAATTTGGCTAATGTGCAAAATAAAGAGATATTTCTGGAAAACGCACAGCAGTTTAACACAGTACTGTCCATGAATTGAGTTCGATATCAGTTTACATCACTTTCAAGGATCAATTTATTTGTTTCGAAATGTCAAATGTGGTTTTTGTTTCTTTTAAAGGTCACATTAACAAAATCTAGATTAATTTCAACATAATTCCAATGAACTTTTGGTTCCAAGACATCTTGAAAAGTAAGTTCACCCCCACAAAAAAAATATTCCATATTAAATGCCAAGTCTGTAGTTTAACTTGCATATGTTACAGTACAGTACTAGCTTAACTTGCATATTTTACAGTGGAGTAATAGTTTAACTTGCATATGTTATAGTACAGTAATAGTTTAACTTGCATATGTTACAGTACAGTAATAGTTTAACTTGCATATTTTACAGTACAGTAATAGTTTAACTTGCATATTTTACAGTACAGTAATAGTTTAACTTGCATATTTTACAGTAGAGTAATAGTTCAACTTGCATATGTTAGTGTAGTAATAGTTTAACTTGCATATGTTACAGTACAGTAATAATAATAATAATAATGCATTTATTTTATATAGCGCTTTTCAGGAAGCCCAAAGACGCTTTGACAGAGTGCAAAACATAATGCATAGCAAAACATAAAACAATTGCAAAAAAAGAAGATTCAATAGGGAAATATTCAAAGCACAAAGGAGGGAGAAGGAGAGGAGATAGTCAGGGGTTAGATGCTGTGGGTTAAATGTTGAATGCAGTGTTGAACAGGTGGGTCTTGAGTGATGTTTTGAATGTGGTGAGTGAGGAGGAGTCTCTGATGGTGTGAGGTAGCGAGTTCCAGAGGGTGGGAGCAGCGATGGAGAAGGAGTAATAGTTTAACTTGCATATTTTACAGTTCAGTAATACAGGGTGACCCCAAAAAACCTCCCACATTTTGAAAGGCTGTAGCACTGGCAGTAGTGAGGCGGGAGGGGCGGGGCTAGGGTATGTTGGTAGCCCAACCCCAACCGTCCTCAGTCGCCAACATGGCGTGGTCGGGAGCACACCGTGCGTTCGCTGTCGAAGCGTTCTCCACAAACAACCGTTCCGTGATCGCCGTGCAGAGGGCCTTTCGAAGACGTTTCTGTATTCCACGGAACCAAAACGTTCCAGATCGGAAAACCATCTTGCAGTGGGTTGAGAATTTCAGGGCAACAGGCTCAGCTTTAAAAAGAAAATCACCTGGTCGACCCAGGAGCGCTCGTACGCCTGAGAATATTGAAGCATTGAGGCGATCTGTTGTGCAGTCTCCGAGACGTTCTGCGCGGAAGCATGCTTTAGCTGAAGGGCTATCCCGGGAAACTGCAAGGAGAATCTTACACAAAGACCTCCATCCACTTCCATCCATACAAAATGACGGTTGTGCAAGAACTCAATGCGAGAGACTGGATAAGCCGCAGGGAGTTATGCGAGAACATTCTGCAACGTGTTCCGGAAGATGCTGTTCTCTTGTGCAGTGACGAAGCTCATTTTCATTTGAGTGTCTCTGTGAACAAACAAAATTTTCGCTCTTGGTCTGAAGAGGACCCTCGCATGCTACACGAAAGACCGTTGCACTCCGATCGAGTGACTGTGTGGTGCGCTGTTGCCGATGTTGGCATCGTGGGTCCTTATTTCTTTGAAGAGGGTGGTGTAACTGTTACCGTAACTTCTGACCGTTACATTGATATGCTCGAAAACTTTCTAAGGCCACACCTCGAACACCTTGAGCTTGAAGAACTCGATGTGTGGTTTCAGCAAGATGGAGCTACGGCACACACAGCTCGAAGATCATTGCAATTGCTGGGGAAATGTTTCCGGATCGGGTGATCTCGTTGGGTGGCCGGCCCGTTCCCCTGACCTCGCCCCTCGTGATTTTTTTTTTGTGGGGCTACCTTAAATCACGAGTGTATACTCATCGACCCCAAATTCTTGAAGCCCTTCAGGTTGCTATTCAGCAGGAGATAGCCGCTGTTCCACCCGACATGACCCGTCGAGCCATGGCAGCCTTCAGAAATCGCCTCCAAGCGTGTATAGACAATGACGGCCACCATTTGGAGGATGTCATCTTCAAAACATGATGAATAAAAACTGTATTGAATGAAGTTTCCTGTGTGCAAATAAAATCTTGATTATCTTTAACCATTTTTTTTTTCATTTACCTTTGAAATGTGGGAGGTTTTTTGGGGTCACCCTGTAGTTTAACTTTGACTATTACTTTAACCACTGAGGCACTCGGAAACATGGTGGTGGGATGATGAAGTTGGAAAGAGGATCGACGAGAAGAGGAAGAAGTTCAAGGAGTGGCAGAAGGTGAAGGGTACGGGATCAGAAAAAGCAGAACATGAAAGTTATAAGGCAGCCAAGACGACTGCAAAGAAAGAGGTAGCAAAGGCGCAGGAGGCATGTAAGAAAATGTTCGGAGAACGCTTGGATTCGGAAGAGGGTCAGAGAGCGGTATTTAGGATTGCAAAGCAGATAGCGAAAGAGAGGTGTGATGTGATGGGGGTGAGTTGCTTGAAGGATGAAGTGGGACAAATCGTTGTGGACCCAGATGGAATTAAAGGAAGATCGAAAAGATATATGGAAATGCTGTTGAATACAGAGAATGAATGGGATGGCAACATAGAGAGTAACCCAGTTTTAGGACCGGCAGAGAAGATAACTGAGAAGGAAGTTGAGGAAGCGATAAAAGCAATGAAGAGTAGAAAAGCGGGAGGGCTGACGGGAGTTGTGGGAGATATGTTGGAGGCAGCAGGAAGTTGGGGTGTGAAGAGAATGACAGCGATCTGTAATCTGGTGGTGAAAGAAGGCCGCATTCCAGTGGATTGGGAACTGAGTACCTTCATCCCTCTATACAAGGAGAAAGGCGACCCTCAGGAGTGTGGCTCGTACCGAGCGATAAAGTTATTGGAGCATGGAATGAAGGTATTGGAAAGGGTGTTGGAGAGGAGGATAAGGAAGAAGGTGAAGATTGACGAAATGCAGTTTGGCTTTATGCCAGGAAGAGGAACGACAGACGCACTCTTTATTGTGAGGCAGTTGCAGGAGGAGAAGTACATGGAGCAGAGGAAGAAGTTGTTTCTTGGGTTTGTTGATCTGGAGAAAGCATTCGATAGGGTTCCATGCGAAGTATTGACATGTGCATTGAGGAAGTGAGAAGTGGAGGAATGGTTGATCAGAGTAGTGATGGCAATGTACAAAAGAGCGTGCACAGCTGTAAGGACGAAGGACGGGAACAGTGGTGAGTTTGAGGTGAAGGTGGGAGTGCATCAGGGGTCGGTACTAAGTCCACTACTATTTGTAGCTGTGATGGAGGTGCTGGCCCAGAACGTAAAGGAGGGTTTACTGTGGGAGTTGTTGTATGCAGATGATCTGGTGTTGATTGTGGAAAGTATGGATGGACTGAAGGAAAAGATGAACAAGTGGAAGGAATGTATGGAGACAAAAGGTCTGAAGGTGAATATAGGAAAGACGAAGGTGATGGCAAGTGGTAAAGCATGTGGTGAGGTGGAAAGAACTGGGAAGTGGCCATGTGCTGTGTGCAGGAAGGGTGTCGGACTGTCGGAGTGAACTCCATTCAATGTACAATGTGCGCTGAGTGGGTTCATCAAAAATGTAGCGGTCTGAGAGGGTCATTAACCAGTGTGGCAGCTACATTCAAATGTAAGGTGTGCACAGAGGGAGCTGCAGATGGAGGAAATGTTGAGTTGGATCTTGGAGACGGCGTGAAGCTGGAAGGTGTGAAAACATTTTGCTACCTCGGAGACATGCTGAATGGAGTAAGTGGATCAGACTCGGCAACGGTTGCTGGAGTGAGATGTGCATGTAAGAAGTTTCGGGAAATGAGTGGCGTGCTGATGACGAGGGGAGTGTCGTTGAAGCTGAAGGGAAAGGTGTATGCTGCATGTGTGAGAAGTGTTATGATTTATGGGAGCGACACATGGGTCATGAATGTAGAGCAGCAACGATGGTTGGAAAGGGTGGAAATGCGAATGGTTCGGTGGATGTGCGGAGTATCGTTGAGAGAGAGAGGAAGACAAATGATGAATTGCGAAAGATGATGGGAATAGAGCCTGTGATTGATGCTGTGAAGAGGAACAGGTTGAGATGGTTTGGTCATGGGTTGAGGAAGGATGAAAGTGACTGGTTGAGAAGAGTGATGGAAATGAATGTAGAAGGAAGTAAGAGGACGGGGAAGACCGAGAAAGACTTGGCTAAAGATGTTGGAAGAAGAAATGCGGGCAAGGGGGTTAACAAGGAGAGATGCAGAGAATAGGGCAAAATGGAGAAGATCGTCATGGGGACCGCAAGGCTAACCCCCGCTCTAGCGGGGAAATGGCCTGAAAATGCATGTTGTTGTTGTTTTTTTGTTGTTTGTTTGTTTTTTCGTATACAAGATCGAGGCTCGTGAAAGAGCGAACATTAATCACACAGAAAGACAAACCGACACATAAAACATATAACATCAGGAGCTGTAGACAAGATGGGGAGAGAGGGGGAAGGACACAAGCACAGCATTTGAGAGCAGGGACCGAGAGACATGGAGACATTGAGAGATCTGTGGGAGGGAGAGGTCTTTGGGGGGGAGGCATGGGAAGGGGGGGGGGGGGGGTTGGGTGAGGTATAAAACATATGGACACTGCCAGGACTTCCAGGAAAGAAGTTGGAATTTCAAACAAGGTGGGTCTGGGGTGAATTAGTGGGGGTAGAAAAGATCAAGGTTTTGGATGGGGGAAGATTAGAGGTGGTGGTGAACAGCTGTTTTAAAGACCTGGAGCGAGGAGTGGGATTGAAGGGAGTGAGGGAGTTTATTCCAGAGGCGGGAGAAAAGTGGAATGAAAGAGTGAAGGTGAGCAGAGAGCCGAGATTTCGGCAGTTTAACCATCAGAGGGTTGCTGGCAGATCTTGTGCGACCTGTAGGAATATTTGGGGGACAGAGCACAGAGAGAGCTGGGGGAGCAAGGCCGGAGAGGAGTCGGTAGAAGACAGAAAGACCACCTACCTGCCTGCGGTGAGTGAGTGAAAGGCCCTCAGAGATAGCTTCATCGCGGGAGATTCCAATGATTCTGAAAGCTTTGGTTTCAACAGCGTGAAGCCGAGCTAGGTGTGAGGCAGGAGCGGCCCATAGTGAAGAACAGTATTCCATTGAGCTGCGGATGAAAGCCTTGTATGTGGTGAGGAGCTCAGGTGTGTGTAGGAAGGACTTCGCACGACGGAGGATGCCCAGTTGGTGCCTGACTTTGGAGGCCAGATTTGAAATGTTGTTTTCCCAAGAAAGATCATGGCAGATAGTGAGACCCAAAAGCTTGAGCGACAGAACTTCTTGGAGAGGATTGTTGAGAAAGTAGATGGGAGGGTTGTCCAGTCGAGCTTTTCGGAGAGACATAGTAAGAGTGTGAGATTTGTCAGGATTGAAAGACAAGTTGTTGTTGTTGTTGTTGTAGTAATAGTTTAACTTGCATATTGTTGCGGTTTTGCGTTTTTGCAATAGTAAATATGATAATACAATAGTAAATAGCCTGAACAAGTTGATCAAGGCCAAAGGAAGGCGGGACAGGAAGAGTGGGAGTGTCCGGTAAGCATGAGCCGCCAATCAGGGCTCGAGGGGAGTGGCTTACCACTGCGGCAAAACGCGTGGTTTGGAACATTCGATGCGGGCCAGGGCGTGGCAATATAACCCTGTGCCCGAAGCCCCCACCGGAGTTAGGAGGAGGGACGCGCTGAGACGAGTTAAGAGGAGGTACGCGCTGTGACAAGTTATGGGAAGGGAGGCAGACGAGTTATGAGGCAAGCCCTTGCGTCGGTTCAAAGCGCTGAGTTACAAGTTGAGTTCTCGGTTGAGCTTGAGTCAGATCCTTTGTTGAGTTACGAGAGTGAAAGCGCGCAGTTGTATTAATTGCGCTGTGAAAGACAGCCATGCCGGGCTACAGAGATGCGCGTATATTTTCCCGCCTGCCTGCCTTTGCCAAGACACATGCCGTGAGGATCCTTCCCGCCTGCCTGCCTGTCTTCACCGGGGAACGTGCGGCGACCGCCAGAGGGCCATGCCGGGTGAGCTGATCCTGAACGACCAAAGCCGGCGCCTCCAGCGCATGAACTTTTCTTCCTTCATCCCCCTGTGAGTGTGAATGGGCCCATTGTCTGGGAAATAAGTTAAGACTGACTAAGATCTGCCCTGTGTCTCTCTTTTCTTCCGAAACATTGTACATAATAGTGTAAATAAATTGTGTTATTTCTTTGATTCGACCGTCTCGTGTTTTCTATCATTGACTGAGCATGGTACGAATTATATCGCTCTGATCGGATTCCAATAACAAGGTAACAGCACGGACCACGTGGTACGCCATCCGCTCGGACGTACTCAAATTACGCGTGGTTCGTGCGAGACTTGATCCCCGCTTCCGCGGCGGCGTGGGTACTTAGGTACGTGCGAACATTCTCCCGAAACCCTGTCCCGTGTCTGACCGGAAGTGGCGACTCAAGTCTCGCGGTTGCGAAGAACCCAGGAGAACAAGGGGCTTAATCTCCCCTTGGTAAGGGGTCGCGCAAAACCGTAACAATATTTTACAATAGAGTAATAGTTTAACTTGCATATTTTACAGTACAGTAATAGTTTAACTTGCATATGTGACAGTACAGTAATAGTTTAACTTGCATATTTTACAGTGTAGTAATAGTTTAACTTGCATATTTTACAGTGTAGTAATAGTTTAACTTGCATATGTTACAGTACAGTAATAGTTTAGCTTGCATATGTTACAGTGTAGTAATAGTTTAACTTGCATATGTGACAGTACAGTAATAGTTTAACTTGCATATGTTACAGTGTAGTAATAGTTTAACTTGCATATTTTACAGTACAGTAATAGTTTAGCTTGCATATTTTACAGTGTAGTAATAGTTTAACTTGCATATGTTACAGTACAGTAATAGTTTAATTTGCATATTTTACAGTTCAGTGATAGTTTAACTTGCATATTTTACAGTACAGTAATAGTTTAACTTGCATATTTTACAGTACAGTAATAGTTTAACTTGCATATGTTACAGAATAGTAATAGTTTGGGGTTTGTCCGTTCTCCATCTCTAATTGCTGAGCATCAACTGAGGAAGTAGCACACACTATTTTTGTCGTGTTTTATTTGACTGCCGCCAACCGTAGACTAATCAGAACTGACACATTAACCTTTATGCTTCTCAGTATGGTAAACACAGTTTACAATGCGACATTTATTTTTGCATCTGATCGAGAACAAGAGCACCATTTCTGAATATTGCATCGAGTAGAAGTTTGTTGTCAGCTCTTTATTTTGAGATCCAGTAATTGTATTCATAACATGACATCCCCCATTTGTAATGAATACAGGTGTACACTGTTTGTTCACATTAGGAAAATGGTAAATTTAAAACTGGAAATTTGGTGAGGCCAAAGTTTCAGCCTCACGTGCTTCAATTTCAGCAATAAAATGCTTTTTGCTGAGCTTCATGTTTCAGCCACGATGTGGTTTTCCTCCAAATGAAGGATCGGGATGATCATCGTTTACCGTGGTGTTCTTGTTTTACATGCGATATTTTGGGGGCTGAAACCTCACGACTCAGGCTCAGGCATCACTGAGGAGACGCATTTTAAGTTTTGTGTTGTCCACAGCAACAAAATAAAAATGTACTTTTGAATTTGGAAATGTCATAAAATAGCCTATGAAAAGGTTAAGTGACAAAAGATAACATTTTGTTGTCTGGTTTTGTGATTTTCCTGAAATAGTTTCAATTCTTTCCAATTTCCCCCACCCCACATTAATATAAAAATGCTATTCATTTTGTTTACTCTGTCGTGCATGTTCCTTATAAAAGTGTTTTCTGTTGCAATTATATGAAGACTATATGTGGTGTGTTGATCCATGGTCTCCTAATCTCCTTGTATTTCATGTAAAACTACATCAAAGTCTCTACTAATGTCTGTCCTGCATGCGATTTGTCCATAAGGTATTCCATGAGCTATGGATCAATGCAAATACTACAGACGTTAATTTTCTTCGTTCGTGTTTTGTTTGCATTGATGCAATTTCTAAGAAAAGCAAACCTTTTTTCGCAATAGCATTGCAGATTTGCTGCAGTTACACAGAGAAGATCCCGAAGAAGTTCTGTATAATCTTGGGTTTGGGCATCATGAGCCACACATTGGAGAGAAGGTTCCGGCACGTTTCTTCACGGGGCATTCCTCTGCCCAAGGAATCGATTTCCGCCTCTTTCTCGAATGTCAAATGAAGCGATTAAACTACGAAAACTCCTCACTGGCACGTAAGTACAAAGCAGGTCCCACTACTCCCTTTTGAGGAACTTCTCCAGATTCCTCCTCATTGGTAAATTTGCTCCTCTTTATGCCTATTTTTGTTCTCTAATTTTACCAATAATCTTGCGAAAGTATTTATCCTCACGTCTCGTTTGGTGAGTTCTTCCTTATGTATGGGATTTACACCATGTTTGCGTGGTCATGTGGAGGAGGTGCAATAAGACTATGGGGAACAACGAAGAATCATTCCCCATAGTAATTTCCCACCGCAAGGTCTCGGGTGTACCAAGTTAGACATATTGTTAGGCCGCAGTTCGGAATTTGCGCCCAGTATTGATTTGACGTTTTAATGAGAATAAGTTTTGTCCAAACTTGGTACACTTTTATAGTTTTATGGCTGACCAACATTTAATTTACTCAGATATGGACACTTTATTTAATGTCGCCATTTAATATTCACTACTCCCTCACTCTCTTCAATCCCACTCCTCCCTCCACGTCTTTAAAACAGCTGTTCACCACCATCTTTTATCTTCCCCCATCCAAAACCTTGATCTTTTCTACCCCCGTTAATTCACGCCAGATCCACTTTTTTGAAATACCGACTTCTTTCCTGGAAGTCCTTGCAGCGTCCATGTGTTTTATACCTTTCCCACCCCCCTCCCCCCTTTCCATGCCTTGTCCCCACCAAGCCCTCTCCCTCCCACAGATCTCCCGATGTCCCTGCTCTCTACTGTTATACTTGTGTGCTTCCCTCTCTCCCCATTTGATCTCCCGCTCCTTTTATTATGTGTTTTATGTGTCCTTTTTTTTGTCCCCCGTCGCACAGCGGAGCGAAAGGGGGACTATGGTTTTCCCCTCCGCCCGTGTGTCCATCCGTGCGGGTGGGCGTGCATGCGGGCGTGCGTGCGTAAGTGAAGGACCGCATTCGAATTTGGTGTGTGGGTGCAACCCACGTCAAAATCCAAGATGGCCACCGCCATGTATGTCTGATGCCATGTATGTCTGAACCTTGTGAGCTGAATATCTTGTAAAATAAGCGAAGTACCAACTTCTAATCTGGTGTTTGGGTGTATCTAGGCATAAGGAAGAACGCTATTGAAAATTGGGTCGCCACGTCAAAATCCAAGATGGCCGCCGCCATGTATGTCTGAACCTTGTGAGATGAATATCTTGAAAAATAAGCGAAGTACCAACTTCTAATTTGGTGTGTGGGTGTATCTCGGCATAAGGAAGAACGCTCTTGAAAATTGGGTCACCACGTAAAAATCCAAGATGGCCGCCACCATATATATGTCTGAACATTGTGAGCAAAATATCTCGAAAAATAAGCGAAGTACCACCTTCTAATCTCGTGTTTGGGTGTATCTCAGCATAAGGAAGAACGCTGTTGTAAATTGGGTCGCAACCTCAAAATCCAAGATGGCCGCCGCCATGTATGTCTGAACCTTGTGAGATGAATATCTTGAAAAATATGCGAAGTACCAACTTCTAATTTGGTGTGTGGGTGTATCTAGGCATAAGGAAGAACGCTATTGAAAATTGGGTCGCCACGTCAAAATCCAAGATGGCCACCGCCATATATGTCTGAACCTTGTGAGCGGAATATCATATCATAGCATGTTTTCTGCGTCTTCCACTTTGTCAACTCACATCACTTCCCTGACGGGGGACCGAGGCGTAACGCTTGTTGTGGTTAATGTTAGCTCTTACACGAGCCTCAATCTAGTATACAAAAAAACAAAACAACTCTGCACGTGTATCGTTTTATCCTGGTGGATTAGCATCAAGAGTGGCCAAGCTCTACTCTCATCACACACCACCTCACCCTCTCTCCTGCACAACACCACCTCACGTTATCTTTAAAAATAGCTTATTATTCTTAGCTTATTACTACAACAGCTATTGCTTCGGGAACACATTACAGTGACATTGCTATAGTCTTGTAATTCTACTGGCAACTCAACTAAGTGCTGACTTTAGCTTCATATGGGGGTTAGCGGGCATAATGGAGGGCCTGGAACATAACTCCGATAGTAGTACCTCCTATGGTCATGGGTTCAAAGTTTGCGCATTCGAGTTTCACACCAATGTCAAGGAATCCTTCAAAAGATAATGACCAGTGATCAGTGAAGGAATAGAAAGAAAAAAAGATGGATACTGGAGAAGGTCTTCCAGAGAATCAAAATTTGTCTGATCATGCATCTCATGCATGCACCTGAAGGAATGTCATCATGTTTCAGTCAAATGAAAGCAATGTCGACAATGTACATGATGAGGAGAAACAGCTGACCACAGTTTCCTAGTAACCTCATCAAGCCTGGGATTTTGAAGAGACTGGCACCAAAGAAACTCATTCACCTGCAGGTATCCAGGCACCAGCGATCGTTTTCCCTGGAGAAATATCTTCACTGGAAGTTGAACAAAGGGCATTTTGTCAAGCTACTGCAAGGACAAGACAGACACAACATTCGTGGAGAAAACTAAACAAGTTTACTTGTAATGCAGCATCTCCTTCCTCTTCTTGGAGCATGAGACCACACAGTACTTCTTGAACAAACTAGCGTCATTGGCCACCAAGGTGATCAAGGTTGAGGACATGGATGACTGTATGAATGTTAGAGCATACAGCGTTGGTGACGGCTTGCCTGGGCTACTTTTCTGCCAAGATGAAAAGCTGGATCTTTAGTAGGCTAGATGGAGGAAACGTGGGTGGTATCCATTTTTACCCTCACCAGAGGACAGGGTATTGCATTTGAGTCTGTTTGTCTGTTTGTCTGTCGGTCTGTTTGTTGGTCTATTTGTTTGTTTGTTTGTTTGTCCGCACAGAGTAAGTATCATTTTCTTTGCAATCATTGGTCCGATTGACAGGAAATCCTCACCCTAGGTACAACTCATCCTGTCAAATTTTAAAATAATTATGACATAAGTCATGAGGTGTGGGTGACATCTTGGAAAAAACGAAAAACTTGCACTTCTATATCTCCAAAAGTGCTGCGTAGAAAAAATTGAGACATGACTCATTGTAAAGAACTCTCCATGGGGAATAATATATGTCGATGATTATGTCATAGGTGCCTCCATTATGATGTCATAATTCAACAAGTACAAAACTTCATCCGTTTAAGGTGAAATTTGTTGAGCGTCATCTAGGGATAAATTGGTGGAGAAAAAAAACTAATGATCACGTCATCGGTCATGTGGTCCGGCCGCCATATTTTTTTTAACACGGAACCCTTAAAAAAAACACTAAAATATGTCCTGGCGAGGATCTGCAATCTCTGCTCTTTCTTGTTAATGTTGTCAAAGACACACACACACACACACACACACACACACACACACACACACACACACACACACACACACACACACACACACACACACACACACACACACACACGTCGCTGGATCTTCCAGTGTGGTGGTCATTTGTCTATTTGCTCATGTATCTATTTCGTCTGTCTGTGTGATTGATGTAAGAATGTGTGATCAATGTAAGAATGTGCTTTCACTTTTACGAGAAGGGGAGGGAGCACAGGGAGTTGAGGTTCAGAAGGGGTGGCGAGAGCAGAGATGGGACATAGTCGAGAGGGGGAGGGTGAGGGTTGGAACTTGGGGGAGGGAGTAGCGGGGTGGGGTTGAAGAGGCGTGGTGCAGGAGGGGGGAGGCTGGGAGGTGGTTTGAAGGCTCGGAATGTGGAGGACAGGAGGGAGATTGAAGCCTTCGGGTTGGGAGGAGGAGGTTGAGGACTTTGTCATGGGGCTTGAAGACATGATTGAGGGCTTGAAGAAGAAAGGGGTGGGTGATTCAGTCACATTTTACGTTACGCGGAATTACCATGGGTCCCCTGCCATCATGCTGTCAAGGGACATTCCTTTCAAACTCTGTAATATTCCACATTTTATTGGGAAATAATTCCCTTATAACAGCCCAGTAGACCTGGGTTATTTATTTATTAATTTTTGAGATATTGCCCGCCACAAAGCTTTTAAGGCCACTTGAGGTGGGTGCTACACAAAGGAAAGTATATATATATATATATATATATATATATATATATATATATATATATATATATATATATATATATATATATATATATACCGTATATATATATATATATATATATATATATATATATATATATATATATATATATATATATATATATATATATATATAGATAGATAGATAGATAGATAGATATAGATATATATATATATATATATATATATATATATGACAGAAAGGAGGAATTTATTGAGATTCCTCTTGAGTTCAGGTTGGTTGGGATAGAGGGGAAAGCAGGATGCAGGTAAACTGTTCCAGAGTGATGCCGTGCAGGGAAAAAAACTAGAAGAATATCTCGTATTCTTACTCATCGGGACAGATACAGTGCATGGATGGGAAGAAACTGCCAAACATGATGCTGATGCTTGTCTCTCTCCCATCCTCCGTCCCTCCACCCCGGATTGGTTGGCTTTCTCATTTGTGTACATTTTTGCAGTTTTATTAGTCCCGTACCGGTGTACACCAGAGGGTGTACACCTCCGTCTGTCAGTCCGTCAGTCCGTCAGTCTGTCAGTCCATCACGCAAAGAACAGTTTTCTGGACTTTTTTTCTAAACTCTTAATGCTGATGATTTCAAACTTGGTACATGGTTTCCTCATGATAAGTTACAGATCAAGTTCGATTTCCACGACGTTTCGATCATTTTTGACAAAGTTATGGCACTTTGAACTTTGGTAATTCTGATAATTCTGATGCTCCTTAACTCAGTGCCATTTTAAGTTTTAATTTCCTTTAAAAACCATTTTCTCTGCAATAATTGGACCGATTGAGATCAAATTTTCACCGTAGGGGGGACTCGGTCTGTAGAATATTTTAATGGTAATTATGACATCACATGTCACGTGGTTCGGCCGCCATATTGTTTTTCGTGAAAACACAAAAACCCCTTTTTCTCTGCAACGGCTGAACAGATCGAGGCCATACTTTGCAGGCAGAATCGCATACCCATGACAAACAAAAAAGTCAGCGAGTTTGACGTCATGTGTCACATGGTTTCAGAGTTATGACGTTTTTAAGCATGAACCTTTAAAACCGAGCTCCTCCCTCATTTTTGATCCAATTGAGGGGAAACTTCACAGATCTGTTCAGCATGTCAGTCTACTAAACTGTCCTTTTGGAATTTGCGATAGGGCATGTGGTTTGGCAGATATCGTTAATTAAACGAAAATATTTTTTAAAAACATGGATATCTCTTGAATCGCTAGTACGTCAGACCGTGAAAAAAAAATGAATGAATGATCGTTTTAAGGCCATTTTCCCCGCTAGAGCGGGGGTTAGCCTTGCGGGCCCCATGGCAATCATGGTTCCCTGTTTGAGGCAATGTTTTTATGACCGGATGCCCTTCCTGGCGCCAACTCTTGGTCACGCTCTTACGATGTGCAGGGATACGGTGTATCTATTCTAAACCGGTGTACACACCGGGATCATTCATCCCAGCAAGCTGGTACTCAATTTGCCGACCTCGGAAGGATGATAGGCTGAGTCAACCCCCCTGGTGTTAATTCAGCGATCGACCGGGATTCAAACCCAGGATCCTAGGATCCCAAGCCGGCACCCTAACCGCTAAGCCAACACCAGGCTTTACCTCAGACCGTGAGTTGGCAATTATATAATTCACACAGTGCAATATGTGCAGGCCGCTCCACGGAGCGACCTTGCGGGCTTATCAACGAGGTGAGGCATGATACACATGTGTCTCAGCATACCTCAGATCAAGTTTGAAAACCAGCATCAACCGTGCATAAATTTGCATATTCGATCATTTTTGACAAAGTTATGGCACTTTGAACTTTGGTAGGGGACATGTATTGCAGCGCAATACTCAGAATGCTTGTTTTCACTGGAAACATGTCGATAAAAAAAAAAATTTAACCACCCCCTACTCCCACCCCCAGCCTTCCCATTTCCCTTTTGCCTGGATAAGAAAATCTGAATTTCAATTGCTGGTGTGTTCCTTTCTAGATCGTTTCCGTCAAGTGGAGGTGTTGGTGAATGTTGCTGATGCTTTCTCATCACTGTATTCGCGCGTCAGCGGAACACCTATTCAATGCATTGGAAAGGTGACAACTACGGCCAATTGTGACGAGCCGAGATTAGAGTGTAGCTCATCCGAACAGAAAACGAAGCGCTTGGCAAGCCGCTTGTTGCAACACACTCGATCACGGCATTCTTCCCAATCTCTTTGCGAGAGTCCCAATTTCAATACGCCTCATCTAAAATCCTCAGAAGCAGTTTCTTTGGTGCCGATTGAAGAGGACTTTATCAATTTGAATTGCTCAACGTCTCTGCAAACTGATTTAGCTTCTCACCCCACTCCGTATGACCAGTGTGAGGAAACAAATCCAGGGAATGAAGACCTGCATCGCTTACCCCTTCCAGCTGATTCTCCCGTTTTCTATCCTGATACATTGTCTGAAACGTCATTACTGAAAGCACATACAGGTGCAGCAAACTACTTGTGTGGTGGGACATGTTGTGGTGATTTTCAATATGAAAATCTATCTGAAGAAGACTCTCCCACGTATGGTCCAGGAGTTGTGACTGAAAACTTGCACTTTCGAAAGCCCTTAACATCTACACCTGATGGGCAAGAAAAAGACTGTCCTGGATCTAGGCTCCTTCTTTTAAATACTGACCATCAACAAAAGGACTCTTTTGATATCGAAGAAGTAAGTACATGGTTTGTTTGTTTTAACATTCACAAGGAGACTGAAGAAATGGTGTTTATAGCTGTCGTTGTACGGTATATTTGAAGGAGCTTTAAAATGTTAGTGGAAAATTAAATACAGTAGGAACCTCTTTTATCCGGAATGGTTGGGACCAAGGGTGTTCCGGACAACTGATATTTCCGATTAATGGATCGAGTTTGGAATTAAATGTATTTTTATTTTTATGGATGTCGTTATGTTACGTTGTACCCTAACCCAAATCATAATAGCTAACCCCCTCCTTCTCTCCCCTCATTCTTTGTATATTTGGATCATTGGCAAAGAGGAAATTCCTCCTTGTGGGAAATGCCTCGCTGAGTGCGATGAGAAGGGTGGTGCCATAGTTGTGGTGTCGTTGGCACTCGAGTGCCCCAGGAAGTGACGCCACTTCCCCGAAGCCGAGTGGCTGTTTGTCCTTTGTATTCGTCTGTATGTTCATGTGTATGAGATGGGTGTGTTGCAGCTCCTCAACCAACCTTGGATTCTGTTTAAAAAACAAAACAAAAAACATTTGGCTTTTATGAGTCGAGCAACTTGTCATTCTGAACCGGCTTGGCCACTAAACCCGGCCTAGCTCATTTTGGATCAGCTTTGTTCGTGCCTTTCACCTCACAAATCCCAAAGCCCCATTGAACATCCGTTTTTTGTTGTTGTTTCCCCTCTCTCCCCCCAGATATTTTGCATATGAGTCTGGAGGGCCATAATTGATCGCTAAAAATGCACCAACAACCTCCGATGGTGTAAATCTAGTGCAAAGTAACCTCGGGGAAAATCCGACTTTTTTGGATAATGGGTCTTCCGTTATTTGATTATTTAGTTGTCCAGATGAAAGAGGTTCTACTGAATTATGTAAATATTTATGTATTGCATGTTAATATCGATTGCAGTTCCAAAATCGTTCTTAAATAACTCAACTTGATTTAATGGTTAATTTACACCTCGTGGATGTCTTGCATAAAACCAATTTTGTTCATCTTTTTTTTTCTTTTTTTCTTTTTGTATACTGAATCGAGGCTCGTGAAAGAGCTAAGTGAAAGAGCTCGTGAAAGAGCTAATCTTCTTCACCAATCCAGCTTTCCTGCAGTGTAGCTTTGTTTCCAATGGGGTTTGATTATTAGTGCGTCCCCCGCGCAGCGAGAGACATGGTTTTGCAGTCACTTCTGTCTGTCTGTGTCTGTCAAGGCCGCAACTTTTTTTTTTTTTTTTTACAATTTCAGCTTTTCTCAACGAATTTTCAACACAGTTTTGTTTTGAGCATATGGAGGAGACATAATTATGTCGAAAGGTCAAAGGTCAGCGTCACCTAAAATCATCAATTTTCATCTGATTGACCTGAAATTTAAAGAATTTGCAAATTGGGTCACTGATTAGGTTCACCAATCAAAAGTAGAAGGCGATCGGTATCCTTGCATTAAAATGTCAAAGGTTGCATAAAATCATCAATTTTCATCCTATTGACTTGAAATTTGAGCAGGCATTGCATATTGGGTCACTGAAGCATATTATTTGAGGGCAAAAGGTCAAGGCTGCCTAGAATCGTCAATATTTTGTATTTTTTTTTTGGCTGTTTTCATCATGTTTTGCAAAGAAGAAATCTGAATACAAAGTGGATACAGATGGGCTTTTCATTTTCAGATGCTTTCTAGTTTACATTGCATTGTCGTCATCCAAACGATAAAAAAATAAAATCAACAAGGCATGTTGTTTGTGTAAGGAGGAGACCTGAAAGGGCCATATAATGAAATACATCGTTAATGTCACTGTACAGATTCAGAGTGATGATGGTGCAGCTGGCGTGAAAAGATTTCTGGGCCCAAATTGCAGACGAGGTAAGGGTTTGAGCTGAAATGAAACATACATGTTTCTTTTATCATTGTTACAATAATACCATGATGTTTGGCATGTATATTAGCTGTGTTGTACTATCTCTCCATCTCAATCTCTCTATCTCTATATCTCTCTATCTATCTCTATATATCTCTATATATCTCTATATATCTCTATATATCTCTATATATCTCTATATATCTCTATATCTCTCTATATATCTCTATATGTCTCTATATGTCTCTATATCTCTCTATATCTCTCTATATATCTCTATATATCTCTATCTATCTCTATATATCTCTATATATCTCTATATATCTCTATATATCTCTATATCTCTCTATATGTCTCTATATATCTCTATATCTCTCTATATCTCTCTATCTATCTCTATCTATCTCTATATATCTCTATATATCTCTATATATCTCTATATATCTCTATATATCTCTATATATCTCTATATATCTCTATATATCTCTATATGTCTCTATATGTCTTTATATGTCTCTATATCTCTCTATATCTCTCTATATCTCTCTATATATCTCTATATATCTCTATATATCTCTATATATCTCTATATATCTCTATATATCTCTATATCTCTCTATATCTCTCTATATATCTCTATATATCTCTATATATCTCTATATATCTCTATATATCTCTATATATCTCTATATCTCTCTATATATCTCTATATATCTCTATATATCTCTCTATATCTCTCTATATCTCTCTATATATCTCTATATATCTCTATATATCTCTATATATCTCTATATATCTCTATATCTCTCTATATCTCTCTATATCTCTCTATATATCTCTATATCTCTCTATATCTCTCTATATATCTCTATATATCTCTATATATCTCTATATATCTCTATATCTCTCTATATATCTCTATATATCTCTATATATCTCTATATCTCTCTATATCTCTCTATATCTCT
The DNA here is from genome assembly GCF_964187855.1 of Myxine glutinosa. Classification (NCBI taxonomy): domain Eukaryota; kingdom Metazoa; phylum Chordata; class Myxini; order Myxiniformes; family Myxinidae; genus Myxine; species Myxine glutinosa. The sequence goes on along the minus strand of NC_136267.1, from coordinate 190,744,875 downwards.
ATATATCTCTATATATCTCTATATCTCTCTATATATCTCTATATATCTCTATATATCTCTATATATCTCTATATATCTCTATATATCTCTATATATCTCTATATATCTCTATATATCTCTATATCTCTCTATATATCTCTATATATCTCTATATATCTCTATATCTCTCTATATCTCTCTATATCTCTCTATCTATCTCTATATATCTCTATATATCTCTATATATCTCTATATCTCTCTATATATCTCTATATCTCTCTATATCTCTCTATATCTCTCTATATATCTCTATATATCTCTATATCTCTCTATATCTCTCTATATCTCTCTATATATCTCTATATATCTCTATATATCTCTATATATCTCTATATATCTCTATATATCTCTATATATCTCTATATATCTCTATATCTCTCTATATATCTCTATATGTCTCTATATGTCTCTATATCTCTCTATATATCTCTATATATCTCTATATATCTCTATATATCTCTATATATCTCTATATATCTCTATATATCTCTATATATCTCTATATATCTCTATATATCTCTATATCTCTCTATATCTCTCTATATCTCTCTATATATCTCTATATATCTCTATATATCTCTATATATCTCTATATCTCTCTATATCTCTCTATATATCTCTATATATCTCTATATCTCTCTATATATCTCTATATATCTCTATATATCTCTATATATCTCTATATACAGTATCTCTATATATCTCTATATATCTCTATATATCTCTATATCTCTCTATATCTCTCTATATATCTCTATATCTCTCTATATCTCTCTATATCTCTCTATATATCTCTATATATCTCTATATCTCTCTATATCTCTCTCTATATCTCTATATCTCTCTATATATCTCTATATATCTCTATATATCTCTATATATCTCTATATATCTCTATATATCTCTATATATCTCTATATCTCTCTATATATCTCTATATATCTCTATATATCTCTATATATCTCTATATATCTCTATATATCTCTATATATCTCTATATATCTCTATATATCTCTATATCTCTCTATATCTCTCTATATCTCTCTATATCTCTCTATATCTCTCTATATATCTCTATATATCTCTATATCTCTCTATATATCTCTATATATCTCTATATCTCTCTATATCTCTCTATATATCTCTATATATCTCTATATCTCTCTATATCTCTCTATATATCTCTATATATCTCTATATATCTCTATATCTCTCTATATATCTCTATATATCTCTATATCTCTCTATATCTCTCTCTATATCTCTATATCTCTCTATATATCTCTATATATCTCTATATATCTCTATATATCTCTATATATCTCTATATATCTCTATATATCTCTATATATCTCTATATATCTCTATATATCTCTATATCTCTCTATATATCTCTATATATCTCTATATATCTCTATATATCTCTATATATCTCTATATATCTCTATATCTCTCTATATATCTCTATATATCTCTATATATCTCTATATCTCTCTATATATCTCTATATACCTCTATATCTCTCTATATCTCTCTATATATCTCTATATATCTCTATATATCTCTATATATCTCTATATATCTCTATATATCTCTATATATCTCTATATATCTCTATATCTCTCTATATATCTCTATATATCTCTATATATCTCTATATATCTCTATATATCTCTATATATCTCTATATATCTCTATATATCTCTATCTATATATCTCTATATACCTCTATATCTCTCTATATCTCTCTATATATCTCTATATATCTCTATATATCTCTATATCTCTCTATATATTTCTATATATCTCTATATATCTCTATATATCTCTATCTCTCTATATATCTCTATATATCTCTATATCTCTATATATATCTCTAATATAATCTCTATATATCTCTATATATCTCTATATATCTCTATATATCTCTATATATCTCTATATATCTCTATATCTCTCTATATATCTCTATATATCTCTATATATCTCTCTATATATCTCTATATATCTCTATATATCTCTATATATCTCTATATATCTCTATATCTCTCTATATATATCTCTATATATCTCTATATCTCTCTATATATCTCTATATATCTCTATATATCTCTATATATCTCTCTATATCTCTCTATATATCTCTATATATCTCTATATATCTCTATATATCTCTATATATCTCTATATCTCTCTATATATCTCTATATATCTCTATATATCTCTATATCTCTCTATATATCTCTATATATCTCTATATATCTCTCTATATCTCTATATATCTCTATATATCTCTCTATATCTCTATATATCTCTATATCTCTCTATATATCTCTATATATCTCTCTATATCTCTATATATCTCTATATCTCTCTATATCTCTCTATATCTCTCTATATATCTCTATATATCTCTATATATCTCTATATATCTCTATATCTCTCTATATATCTCTATATATCTCTATATATCTCTATATCTCTCTATATATCTCTATATATCTCTCTATATCTCTATATATCTCTATATATCTCTATATCTCTCTATATCTCTCTATATATCTCTATATATCTCTATATCTCTCTATATCTCTCTATATATCTCTATATCTCTCTATATATCTCTATATATCTCTATATATCTCTATATCTCTCTATATATCTCTATATCTCTCTATATATCTCTATATATCTCTATATATCTCTATATATCTCTGTATATCTCTGTATATCTCTATATATCTCTATATATCTCTATATATCTCTATATATCTCTATATATCTCTATATATCTCTATATCTCTCTATATATCTCTATATATCTCTATATCTCTCTATATATCTCTATATATCTCTATATATCTCTCTATATATCTCTATATATCTCTATATATCTCTATATATGAAGAGTTCAGGCGCAAAAACCGATAAACGCCATTTTTGATGAAACTGAACTATGTTTACCAAAGTATATGTTTCAATACCTCCGTTTCAGTAGGCAAATCATTTTCTCCCAAAACCCGATTGCGTCCACGTATTTTCCCATTCAAGATCGCATTTCGTTGCAGAAAACGATAAGTGCCGAGGCCGTACTTTCCCAAACCCCGATACATCCATTCAGCCAATCAGCGCACGCGGCTTGTTTACTGCATCCAACACGTCTGCGCCCTGCGTATCGGCGAAGCGAGTGAAATTCTGTCCGATTTATCGTTAAAAACTGCTGTAATTTGCAAGGAATAATGCAGGAATTTGATGAAATCGAAGAGCCAGTGATGCTCTCGCCATCTGGGCGTAAGAAGAAGCGCCGTCCAGAGGAATCTGTTCGTTCTGTGGCGAAGAAAGGGCGGCACAGTTCGATCGGAAAAATTCCGTGTGTAGCTTGTGTACATAACTCTGATTTGTGCATGGCATCTACACTGACTGACGATGATGTGGGTTACGTGCATGGGCTCCTGTTTACGACGGCTGAGAAAGTGAAGCAGGATGCCATACTCCTATCGTACATGAACATTAAGGCAGCTCAACGCCGTAGGCCCAAGGTGGATGACCCAGCAAGGCAGAAGAGCAGGGACATCGATGTGAAATACCTTGTGCTGACGGAAGATAGACAGAAAGTGCCAGTGTGCAAGGCATCATTCCTCAGCATCTTTTGTGAGTATTTTTCCAGATCTATAAAAATAATTAATGCTCTTTTTTTCAGCGTTGCTGGTCATGTCAGGATGGGTCACTTCTTGACCCCCCCCCCCCCCCCACCCCTCTTCTGACCACAACCACTGCAGGGGCCAGGGCAAGGCACAGTAGTTATTTATTTTCATGATGAGAGTGGCCAGTCATTAAATTGTCATGTTATTCTATAACATTATGCATGCATCCACTGCTGTCTGGATCATAATTTTGATTTACATTTTGCAATCTTGTTTGGTTTTCAAAAGTACTGGTTTTTTTCAATGAAGTTTTGTGCTGCAACATGACAGTTTCCATCATGTCCATTGTCCGTCGTACATTTTATTTGGAAAATAATCTTACCTGGTGCTTAAATTGCCAGCTGTTTTTTCTGGCTTGCTTCATAATTTTTCATTGTAATTTCAGGTGTAAAAAAAGATCGAGTATCCAACATAGCGAAGTACTGGTTCGAAAAGGGAGTAGCCCGGCCGGAGAATCGTGGCGGTGCCCGCAAGGTCGAGGAGAATAATGAGAGAAAGGCAGCACATCGGGACTTTTACTTGTCGAGCCAGTCACTATGCACGGCGTGGTGCCCCTGGCCGGAAGTACCTACCGACAGATCTCAGTGTCAAGAAGATGCATCGATTGTTCGCGGATCAGAATCATGCCCAGATTTCATACGCATTCTACTACGGTGTCTTCGTGTATGATTTTAACCTTGGCTTTGGACACCCTGCGAAAGATGTATGCAGTTCCTGTGTGAAATACCGTATAAAGTTAAAAGATCCAGAGCTATCTGATGAGGAGAAACGTGAAACATCAGCCATGTATCTCCTCCATCGTCGCAGGGGACGCAAGCTTTACGACATTATGAATGCAGTTGGGGATACCTTCACTGTCTGTTTCGACATCATGGAGAACCTCGTTCTACCCAAATCACCCATTGGACAGATGTATTATTCCCGCCAACTCTATCTGTATGTTTTTGGTGTTGTTCGTCACCGTGGGCGAGGCCAGCCACAAGGGAAGGAGGACATTCATCTGTTCGTCTGGCTGGAAAATCAGAACAGCAAGGACAGCAACATGGTGGCATCTGCCCTTCAGCATTACTTCGGAACTGTAGTCCATGAAGAACTGTCTCAGTTTAAAACACTGCGGCTATTTTCTGATTCCTGCTATGGGCAAAACAAAAATATCAATGTTTTGTCCATGCTCTTTGCATTAAGGAAGCAGAAATTTAGGGATCTGAAAATCGAGTACACCTTTCCGATACGTGGCCATAGCTTCCTCCCTGCTGACCGTGTTTTTGGCCGGATTGAACAGGACATTCGGAAGAAGGACACCATTCTGCTTCCATCTGAGTACCTCGATATTTTACGAAAGCATGGAAATGTTCATGTTTATGGCACTGATTGGGCTTGCTATGATTTCAAGTCCGCAGCGACAGGTCACTGCTCCTCATCCCGTTCATTCAAAATCAGCCAGGCCAGGGTGCTCGAGATAAAAACCACCGTTTAGAGGCCATTTTTCCCCGCAAGGCGGGGGTTGGCCTTTTCGGGCACCGTGGTTGTTGTTGTTTTTTGGTCCCCTTTTTGAAGCAATGTTTTACGGCCGGATGCCCTTCCTGACGCCAACCCTTTTTGCCGCCTTCAACGACAAACAGGGAATTACCAGTGAACTGGTACTCAATTAGCCGACCTCGGAAGGATGACAGGCTGAGTCAACCCCCCTGGCATTAATTCGGCGATCGACCGAGATTCGAACCCAGGATCCTAGGATCCTAAGCCGGCACCCTAGCCGCTAGCCCAACACCAGGGCTCGAGATAGATGGGGACAAACTTGGATTCAAACAAATCTACAGTCTTGACTTTTGCTATCACAATGTTTTGAAAAGGGGAAAAAAATGGGAATCATTCAAGCCTGTTCTGAGTCCAATGGTCAACTGCGTGAAGGAAGCTAAGAAAACGGATGTCCTGAAGCTGATCGATGAACTTGGTGCTGGTGAAGGAGTCAGAGAATTTTATGAGAATGCCTTGGTTGATGTTGGACAGAATGTTGGGAGACAGGACTTAGATGAGAGCAGTGATGAAGAATAGAGTTTGTGTGATTCCATGAACCTAGTGCCAAGTGTGGCAGGGTTATCCGATTTCCGCTTATCAGTATTAGTGGAACTAGGGCGTGCCCGTACGTGGGTGCAAAAAAACATGCGTGCAAACAACAACAACAAAAAAAAACTTTGAAACCACGTGGCAGTAACGACCACAGAACCCCCCCCCCCCCCTCTATTTACATGAAATGGTTTGGTCCATTCGCAAAGCCAAAGCGAACGGCTTGCGAGTACGGTAGAACCCCCCCCTCTATTTACATGAAATGGTTTGGTCCATTCGCAAAGCCAAAGCGAACGGCTTGCGAGTACGGTGACCATACCTTGGGAACCACTTGTCCGATTAATTTCAAACCTTGAAAAGGCACATCCTCGGGTCCCCAGCAATATACCTGGCATGTTTCAAGTATATCGGACCCGTGGTTGTCGAGAAACAGCGGTCACAGACAAACACACAGACACACAGAGATTACTGGAATTATAGATAGATGTTGCAGAAATCAGTTTCCGAGCTGGACTCCAATTGGGAAATTTTTTGAAAGGTTATTGTGACTGAAATGGTGTGTTCGCCTCCTGATCATCAGGAGGCGAACACACCTTTTCAGTCGGTCAGTGATGTACCCTTTCAGTGCTAGTATAGGCTTGAAAACTGATTTTTGTGATATTCCATTGCATGCTCAGCTGTTGTAGGATCTGCTCTCTGACATCATCTGTGACGTCATGTTGTTCGTTATTCATGTTTGTGCATTGGGGGGGGGGGGGGGGTGGATAGGGGGGCTGCTCCATAAAGTACACACACACACAGACTGGAATGTTTCAGGATGGCAAACCTTACCCCTGTTAAGGCTTGAATGATACGATCATTTTGTCAGTTCTGCTTTTGCAAATTTGGTGTACCGGGTGAGGTGACTCCGTGTACGTACTCAGTGGACAGCCCCTCAACTTGTGATACTGCCAACACTGCTTACTGCCAGGTTTATGATTCTGATTTTGGAGTGTTGTACTGGCAACTTGTGATGCTGACATACATACTGCTGATTTGTGTTGGTGGATTAGGATACTGCTGATTTGTGATGTTACTTGGGATACTGCTGACTTGTGATGGTGACTTTGGATAGTGCCATGAGAGTGTCCTCGGTGGCTGTGGTCGTCTGCAAAAGATTGATTCTTACCCGTAAATTTATCAGCAACAGAAAACTGGCAAAACTGGTTTTGGGGGCGTTGAAGCCTTTTTGGTATTAATTTTATTATTATGCCACATCATACTTGCCATAAGAATGACATTCTGGTCATTTCATACTACTTTTACTTGTCTCTACAGTGACATTTGGATTTATCTGTTTTTGACAAAAAACGACCCATGGAGTTATCTGTTTTTGCGGGAAAACGTGTTCAAAATCACCAAACATTTGCTTTTCTAATAAATTTTAATTTTTGAAATCCTGCCGTTTTATTACCTCATATTTACTGATTAAGATACAGCCCATGTCATTTTGATGGGTTTCACCTGGAATGCACAGCAGAAAATCGTGATTTTCTCATTTCAGCAAAAATGGATATATCTGTTTTTGCATCTGAACTCTTCATATCTCTATATATCTCTATATATCTCTATATATCTCTATATATCTCTATATATCTCTATATATCTCTATATATCTCTATATATCTCTATATATCTCTATATATCTCTATATATCTCTATATATCTCTATATATCTCTATATATCTCTATATCTCTCTATATCTCTCTATATATCTCTATATATCTCTATATCTCTCTATATATCTCTATATATCTCTATATCTCTCTATATATCTCTATATCTCTCTATATATCTCTATATCTCTCTATATATCTCTATATATCTCTATATATCTCTATATATCTCTATATATCTCTATATATCTCTATATATCTCTATATATCTCTATATATCTCTATATATCTCTATATATCTCTATATATCTCTATATATCTCTATATATCTCTATATATCTCTATATATCTCTATATATCTCTATATATCTCTATATCTCTCTATATATCTCTATATATCTCTATATCTCTCTATATATCTCTATATATCTCTATATATCTCTATATCTCTCTATATATCTCTATATATCTCTATATATCTCTATATATCTCTATATATCTCTATATATCTCTATATATCTCTATATAACAACAACATGCATTTTAACGCCATTTTCCCTGCTAGAGCGGGGGTTAGCCTTGCGGTCCCCATGACGATCTTCTCCATTTTGCCCTATTTTCTGCATCTCTCCTTGTTGACCCCCTTGCCCGCATTTCTTCTTCCACCATCTTTAGCCAAGTCTTTCTCGGTCTTCCCCGTCCTCTACTTCCTTCTACATTCATTTCCATCACTCTTCTCAACCAGTCACTTTCATCCTTCCTCAACACATGACCAAACCATCTCAACCTGTTCCTCTTCATAACATCAATCACAGGCTCTATTCCCATCATTTTTCGCAATTCATCATTTGTCTTCCTCTCTCTCAACGCTACTCCGCACATCCATCGAACCAATCGCATTTCCACCCTTTCCAACCATCGTTGCTGATCGACGTTCATTACCCATGTCTCGCTCCCATAAATCATAACACTTCTCACACATGCAGCATACACCTTTCCCTTCAGCTTCAATGACACTCCCCTCCGCATCAGCACGCCACTCAGTTCCCGAAACTTCTTCCATGCACATCTCACTCGAGCAACCGTTGCCGAGTCTGATCCACCTTCTCCATTCAGCATGTCTCCGAGGTAGCAAAATGTTTTCACACCTTCCAGCTTCATGCCGTCTCCAAGATCCAACTCAACATTTTCTCCATCTGCAGCTCCCTCTGTGCACACCTTACATTTGAATGTAGCTGCCAAACTGGTTAATGACCCTCTCAGACCACTACATTTTTGATGAACCCACTCATCGCACATTGTACATTGAATGGAGTTCACTCCGACACCCTTCCTGCACACAGCACAGGGCTACTTCCCAGTTCTTTCCACCTCACCACATGCTTTACCACTTGCCATCACCTTCGTCTTTCCGATATTCTCCTTCAGACCTTTTGTCTCCATACATTCCTTCCACTTGTTCAGCTTTTCCTTCAGTCCATCCATACTTTCTGCAATCAACACCAGATCATCTGCATACAACAACTCCCACGGTAAACCCTCCTTTACGTTCTGAGCCAGCACCTCCATCACAGCTACAAATAGTAGTGGACTTAGTACCGACCCCTGATGCACTCCCACCTTCACCTCAAACTCACCACTGTTCCCGTCCTTCGTCCTTACAGCTGTGCGCGCTCTTTTGTACATTGCCATCACTACTCTGATCAACCATTCCTCCACTCCTAACTTCCTCATTGCCCATGTCAATACTTTGCGTGGAACCCTATCAAATGCTTTCTCCAGATCAACAAACCCAAGAAACAACTTCTTCCTCTTCTCCATGTACCTGCAACTGCCTCACAATAAAAAGGGCGTCTGTCGTTCCTCTTCCTGGCATAAATCCAAACTGCATTTCGTTGATCTTCACTTTCTTCCTTATCCTCCTCTCCAACACCCTTTCCAATACCTTCATTCCATGCTCCAATAACTTTATCGCTCGGTACGAGCCACACTCTGGAGGGTCACCTTTCCCCTTGTATGGAGGGACGAGGGTACTCAGTTCCCAAGCCACTGGAATGCGGCCTTCTTTCACCGCCAGATTACAGATCTCTGTCATTCTCTTCACACCCCAACTTCACTGCTGCCTTCAACATATCTCCCACAACCCCCGTCGGCCCTCCCACTTTTCTACTCTTCATTGCTTTTATCGCTTCCTCAACTTCCTTCTCAGTTATCTTCTCTGCCGGTCCTAAAACTGGGTTACGCTCTATGTTGCCATCCCATTCATTCTCTGTATTCAACAGCATTTCCATATATCTTTTCCATCTTCCTTTAATTCCATCTGGGTCCACAACGATTTGTCCCACTTCATCCTTCAAGCAACTCACCCCCATCACATCACACCTCTCTTTCACTATCTGCTTTGTAATCCTGAATACTGCTCTCTGACCCTCTTCCCAATCCAAGCGTCTCCGAACATTTTCCTCCATGGCTCCTGCGCCTTTGCTACCTCCTTCTTTGCAGCCCTCTTGGCTGCCTTATAACTTTCATGCTCTGCTGTTTCTGCTCCCGTACCCTTCGCCTTCTGCCACTCCTTGAACTTCTTCCTCTTCTCGTCAATCTTCTTTCCAACTTCATCATCCCACCACCATGTTTCCGAGTGCCTCGGTGGTCCTTTTGTCCATCCACATACCTCACCAACGGCTCCCAACAGACTAGCTTTCATTGACATCCAACCACTTTCAAGCTCAACCACATCATCCTCTACCCTACTCAGCCTCTCTTTTAATGCCTCCCTTACTGTCACCTCTTTCAACCTCCACACCTTCATTCTCGGTTGTTACTTCACTCGCCGAGCTCTCCTCGCACCTTTCACCCTTATGTCGCAGACAACCAAGTGGTGCTGTGAAACAGCCTCCTCCCCCGGGATCACCTTTGTGACCCGGAGGTGCCCCCTATCTCGCCTACGCACCATCAGTTCGTCAACGGTTGTCGTCGACCCACCTGACGTGTATGTAACAAGCTTATTATCCTCTTTCTGGAACTGAGTATACAAATCAGCTCCATCAGCAAACTCCAAAATCCTTTCACCTTCTCCATTTCTCACACCATATCCGTAAACCCCATGAATTCCCTCAAAACCACCCATACTCCTTCACACATGTCCATTTAGGTCTCCTCCTACCACAACAACTTCCTCATCTTTCACATTTTCCATCAGCTTCTCTATCGCACACCAGAACTTGTCCTCCTCTTCATCGCTCCGACCAACCTGCAGAGCATATCCCGAGATGACGTTCACCAAGAGCTTTCCAATCATCATTTTCACCATCATCAACCTATCACTCACTCTAGTCACACTCACCACACTGTCTACAAACTCCTCAGAAAACAGGACACCAACACCATTCACGCCCTCTGGGCACCCTTGCCACACAAACTTGTATTTCTGTCCCTGCCTACCCTTCACCATTCTCGCACCACTTCCCTTCCATCTCGTCTCTTGCACACAACATATGTCCACTCTTCTTCTGACCAATACTTCCACCACTTCTCCTGATCTCCCTGTCATTGTCCCTACAATCCTTGTCCCAAACCTCAGAAACCGATCTCCACTTCGGGCTGTACCCTGCCCAAATGTAGTTGTAATTGTCATGGTTCTCTTTTTGAGGCAATGTTTTTATGGCCGGATGCCCTTCCTGACGCCAACCCTCTTAGTCGTCTCTTACGACACGCAGGGATACGGTGTACCTATTCTAATCCAGGGTACACACTGGAAAACGTTTAAAACATGGAAATTCTGGGGGTGGAGTGCATCACGGCTGCGGGGGCCCCGTCAGCACCACGCCACGGTGGCCCGGTCAGCGCCACACCACGTCGGCCCGGTCAGCACCACACCCCGTCGGCCCGGTCAGCACCACACCACACCCCGTCGGCCCGGTCAGCACCACACCACACCACGTCAGCCCGGTCAGCACCACACCACGTCGGCCCGGTCAGCACCACACCACGTCGGCCCTGTCAGCACCACACCACGTCGGCCTGGTCAGCACCACACCACGTCAGCACCACACCACGTCGGCCCGGTCAGCACCACACCACGGCGGCCCGGTCAGCACCACACCACGGCGGCCCGGTCAGCACCACACCACGGCGGCCCGGTCAGCACCACACCACGTCTGCCCGTTCAACACCACGGCGGCCCGGTCAGCACCACACCCTTGGAAAGGACTTCGATGCTGTGGAGAGATCGAAGCAAGCCTCCTTTCTCGAGCGGACCGGAAGTGGAATTCCATATATATATAAGCACATATATATAATGTGCACCGATATATAAGGATATAATATATTGTGGGCTTTCACTAAAAATACTAGCAAATAATAACGGTGGGGTAGCAGAAAAGGAGGTGGGGTTGAGAGTTTTGGGTATTAAATCAAGCCTCTCAAAATATCAGCGCCACACACACACCACGTCAGCCCGGTCGGCCCAGAGCCTGGCGCGAAGTCAAAGGACATCAGCACGTCATCCGAAAACAGCTCCGGTTGTTGCGAACCACTCGGTCAATGGCGCGAACCAGGTCCCGACATGCCCTTGCTCGCTCGGCCCCGATGAAGGCCTCGCTGGGTGTTCTCCAAACAGGGGCAGAATCGCCCAAGCCACGCTGGATTTCGGCAGCAGAAGCCTTGCTCGCTCGTCCCCGATGAAGGCCTCGCTGGGTGTTACTCCTCGATAACAACTCCTTCTCCAGCCCGATGAAGGCCACTTCAACAACAAAGAGCAAACCAAACTAAAGGTCTGAGGTTTAAATAAGACAGGTTCCTCCAAGATCCTCTCTAACGATGTTCCAATCATTTGCACCTGAGCTGGTGTACCTGATTCTAATTTTAGGTATTTGAAGTAGTGATAAATGTCGGGGTGTACTTACTTTTTCTACATGCGAAATTTGCATTTATGTTTATTTGAATTATACAATGGACTACAAAATGTAAATGTTTCATGATATTTGTTATATTATATCACCTTTATCTATCAATATTGTTGAAATGAAGATCAAATAGCTGTATGTTGAAATATGTTGAAAAAGTCAAAACTTTACATGGGGTGTACTTACTTTTTCATGTGACTATATATATCTCTATCTCTATCTCTATCTCCATCTCCATCTCCATCTCCATCTCCATCTCCATCTCCATCTCTCTCTCTCTCTCTCTTTCTCTCTCTCTCTCCCTCTCTCTCTCTCTCTCTCTCTCCCTCTCTCTCTCTCTCTCTCTCCCTCTCTCTCTCTCCCTCTCTCTCTCTCCCTCTCTCTCTCTCCCTCTCTCTCTCTCCCTCTCTCTCTCTCCCTCTCTCTCTCTCTCTCCCTCTCCCTCTCTCTCTCTCCCTCTCTCTCTCTCCCTCTCTCTCTCTCCCTCTCTCTCTCTCCCTCTCTCTCTCTCGCCCTCTCTCTCTCTCCCTCTCTCTCTCTCCCTCTCTCTCCCCCTCTCTCTCTCCCTCTCTCTCTCTCCCTCCCTCTCTCTCTCTCCCTCTCTCTCTCTCCCCTCTCTCTCACCAATACCTCAGCACCACGTGATTTAAAACCACCACGTTATTAAAAACACTTCACAACCACAGAAACAAAAGTTTCAGGGAGCAGTTCAGTGACAACAAACACTGCCCAGATATGTAGATAGATAGATAAATGACTGTACCTGAGTTGCTGTTTTGTCATGGTTTACACACAATCATAATTCAAACAATCATAATGCACAAATGTATTTTGTAATATACGTGATATTACATTTTATAAACAATTGAAGTTGAAAACTTAAGTTGAAAAAAAAGATACCCCCAAAAAAAAAAATGGAATTTTTTTCTAAAAAAGATACCCTTAGGACATACCCACGGGAGAGATGGGTGCATACCAGAAGGTTGGTACCATTTCACAAAAGTTTGAGGGAGTTGTTCTCTGACGACACGGCACGACATGACACTACACAGCGATATATATATGTTTTTGTGAGGTACCCGTGCACGGGTAGGAAACCGAAAGCAAACGAACAATGTGGAAACATTGAATGTTAAATCATGGAATCGATAAATTCCACGTTCTTTTGCCACCTTTAGTCGAATGTCAGACATGGACACCCGGTTCGTGAATGACTTGCACAAAAAACGGCGAATGAGAAACTATGAACCAATAAATTCCACATTCCTGTGCCATCTTCAGTCGAACATCAGACATGGACAGCCGGTTCGTCAATGACTTCCACAAAAAAACGGTATATGGGAAACGATGAACCAAAAAATTTCACATTCCTTTGGATTCGGAGCAGCTCGTTATCGAGTTGATTTCAAAATCATATTTTATTGAGGAATTTATGAAACCTCCTTCCTACCTTACAACTTCCGTTGGGATCCCAAAACGTTCCACAGAAGGTTTGGTGGGGCTAGCCCCAAAACTGAGGAAGTAGTTTTGGGCCAGACAGACAGACAGACAGACAGACGGGCAGATGGACAGACACTCGTGTTTTATAACATAGACTAGCGTGGCTCGGCTCGCTGCTCTCACCTGGCCTCACCACACGTCGTCGCAGAGGCATGTGCTTGTTCAAACTGAGGATAATGACCTGACTGAACTTGAGTTGTTGTGTTATGATTTACACCAATCATAATACAAACATTTGTTTTGTATAATTTTTTTTGTAATCAAAAATGGTCCAAGTGGTGTTAAGCTCCAAATGGTCAAGAGTCCAAACTGTTAAATCAGTCTGAAGAGTGCGTGGGTCAAAACGGTGTTGCGGTCTAAGGGATTGAAAGGGACTTAATGGGTGTAAATGTTTAAAGGTTATAAAAGGTTGGAAGGGTGAAGGGATCTCAAGGTGTCTGAAGTATTAAAAGGGTCTTAAAGGTAAAAGTGGTCATAAGGATTTTGAGGGTCCTCTGGATCTTTGGATTTAATGGGTTTAAAGGGTTTAATGGTTTTGGGTCTTCGGGGTGTTTTGGGGTTTTTTCATTATTATTATTATTATTATTATTATTATTATTTTTGGATACAAGATCGAGGCTTGTGAAAGAGCTAACATTAATCACACAAAAAGTCAAATCGACACAGAAAACACAAAATAAGGGGAGTGGTAGACAAGATGGGGAGAGAGGGGGAAGGACACAAGCACAACATTTGAGAGCAGGGACATCGAGAGAACTGTGGGAGGGAGAGGGCTTGGGGGGAGTTGGGAGAGGTATAAAACATATGGACACTGCACGGACTTCCAGGTAAGAAGTTGGAATTTCAACAAAGTGGATCTGGGGTGAAATTAGCGGGGGTAGAAAAGATCAAGGTTTTTGGATGGGGGAAGATAGAGATGGTGGTGAACAGCTGTTTTAAAGACCTGGAGGGAGAAGTGGGATTGAAGGGAGTGGGGGAGTTTGTTCCAGAGGTGGGAGAAAAGGGGAATGAAAGAGTGAAGGTGAGCAGAGAGCCTAGATTTTGGCAGTTTAACCATAAGAGGGTTGTTGGCAGATCTTGGGTGACCTGTAGGAATATTTGGGGGACAGAGCACAGAGAGAGCTGGGGGAGCAAGGCTGGAGTGGAGTCGGTAGAAGACAGAAAGACCACCAACCTGCCTGCGGTGAGTGAGTGAAAGGCCCTCGGAGTTAGCTTCATCGCAGGAGATTCCAATGATTCTGAAAGCTTTGGTTTCAACAGCGTGACGCCGAGCTCGGTGTGAGGCAGGAGCACCGGCCCCAGAGAGGGGAACAGTATTAAAACAGTATTGGGTCTTTGGGGTCTTTTGGGTCTTCGGGGTCTTTTGGGTCTTCGGGGTCTTTTGGGTCGTTATGGTCTTTTGGGTCGTCATGGTCTTTTGGGGTCTTTGTTGTGTTTTGGGGTCTTTGTTGTGTTTTGGGGTCTTTGTTGTGTTTTGGGGTCTTTGTTGTGTTTTGGGGTCTTTGTTGTGTTTTGGGGTCTTTGTTGTGTTTTGGGGTCTTTGTTGTGTTTTGAGGTCTTGTGTTTTGGGGTCTTTGTTGTGTTTTGGGTCTTTGGAGTCTCTTGGGTCCTCTGAAGTCTTTGAGGTATTTAAGGTCTTCGGGGTCTTTTTTGGAACATCTGAAATCTTTGAGGTGTATTGGGTCGTTTGGGATCTTTGGGGTCTTGGTGGTCTTTAGGCTCTGGGGAAACTTAAAGGGTTTTCAAAGGTTATCCACACATGGCTTGCGACTTACTTTCCGGTCGCAGTGACCGTGTGGCACTGAATGGATTTCTCTCATCTCACCTTCCTGTTCAGGCTGGAGTTCCCCAAGGCAGTGTTCTGGGCCCTGTGGTGTTTTTGGTATTCATCAATGATCTTTCCGACTCTCTGGAAAATCCTCTCTATCTCTTTGCTGATGACTCCACTCTGCTGCTCCATATGTCAACCCTCAGATCGGCAGTCTGCAGCCTTTTCACTGTCTGCAGACCTGGACAAAATCACAGACTGGTCAAAGAAGTGGAACGTGTCTTTCAATCCTGAAAAATCTCACACTCTCACTATGTCTCTCTGAAAAGACCGTCCAGAAAACCCTCCCATCCACTTTCTCAACAATCCTCTAAAATAATTTCTGTCACTCCAGCTTTTGGGTCTCACCATCTGCCATGATCATTCCTGGGGAAACCACATTTCCAAGCTGAAGCTTACTGGCCTCCAAAGCCAGTCGCTGACTGGGAATCCTCCGTCGTTCGAAGTCCTTCCTTGGCACACCTGAGCTCCTCACCATATACAAGGCTTTCATCCGTAGCTCAATGGAACACTGCTCTCCACTCTAGGCTGATGCTCCTGCCTCACACCTAGCTCGGCTTCACGCTGTTGAAACCAAAGCTTTCAGGATCATTGGAATCTCCTGTGATGAAGCTAACTCTGAGGGCCTTTCACTCTCTCACCGCAGGCAGGTAGGTGGTCTTTCTGTCTTCTTTCGACTCCTCTCCGGCCTCGCCCCCACAGCTCTGTATGTGATCTGTCCCCCAAATATTCCTGCAGGACACACAAGAACTGGCATCAACCCTCTTCTGGTGAAATTGCCAAAATCAATCTGTTCAATCTGCTCACCTGCTTTGGGAACCCATCAAACCCTTCCAACCTCTGCTCACCTTCACTCTTTCATTCCTCTTTTTCCCACCTCTGGAACAAACTCCCTCACTCTCTTCAATCCCACTCTTCCGTCCAGGTCTTTATACAGCTGTTCACCACCATCTCTTATCTTCCCCCATCCATAACCTTGATCCTTTCTACCCCCGTTAATTTACCCCAAATCCACATCTTTCAATCCCCGACTTCATTTCCAAAATTCCTTGTGGTGTCAATTTGTTTTGTACCGTGTACCCAAAAGCCCTCTCCCTTCGAACAGATCTCCTGATGTCCCTGTTCTCTACTGTTGTGCTTGTGTGCTTCCGTCTCTCTCTCCCCATCTTGTCTCCTGCTCCCTTTATTGTTTTACGTGTCCTTTTATGTTTTTTGTGTTTTATGTGCTAATATGTGTTTGATGTGCTCGCTCTTAAACGAGCCTCGATCTTTTTTTCTTTTTTTTTTCTTTTTTTAACGTCTAAGGGATCTCAGCAGTCGAAAGGGTCGAAAGGTATGCGGGTCATTCCATGTCAAATCATCAAAGAATCTGCCGTCATCTCTCAGATTTTTGTAAAACTTTGGGAACCAATTGGGACCCATGAAAAACAGCTAGAACTCAAATATTTTTGCTAACAGCCTCTTAATTAGTGAGATACAGGTTAACGAACTTTGGACTAATTAGCGCGATGTCGCGAATTCAAATGGCCATATCTCTAAAAGTATAACACCTAGAGAGCTGGTTTTGGTGTCATTTTAAAGGTATTTTCATGCCCTATAAATTTGTCTGGGCAACATTTTCCTACCTCCAATCACAAAAAAGTTATCACAAAATATAAACTTCAATCGTGAATCCAAAAAAAATGTATCCTTCAAATTTCCTCAAATTCATCCCAGATGTACCTTATGATGTCAAGAAGCTTCCACATAAGTTTTGTGATGGGCACTCCAATAGTTTCTGAGATATGAGCAATAATGTACATTTACGTATGGCATATAGGTTCGAAAATCAGCATTTGTAATGTATTATACAATCATTCTAACCTAGCCATGACAGGGAACACAGGGAACAACCATCAATTGCTTTGAAGTATCATATACTTTCATTTTCAACTGGGCCTGAGGGGAATTCTCATCTGGGGAATTCCAACTGGGATTTCCCATGTGGGTAATTCGAGGTGATGCAACTTTCACAGTCTAAGATCCCCAGGGAAAGTCCAAGTTGGCTTAGTGTAATGCTTAGGCCTGCCACCAACAGAAATTGGCAGTTCACTTCTGAAGGAGCTGCAGAAAAATGACGACTGCCAAGGAAAAGTTCATCTTGAAGCAGAAATCCTGCTGCAATCCCTTTGGAGCTCATGAAAAACCAAAGTCGTCTGGCTTGAGAGCTGTTAGCCAAAAAGCCATAGCCGCTCATCCAAGCCTCAAACTGCAAAGTGCACAGAAAATCTGTACCCAGTGTCGTAAGAAACTGGCAAAAAGACAACCAGGTGTGGTAGAGACTCAGAGTGAAATACCATTACCAGTGACCAGCAGCGCTATTAGCAGTAGTGAGGACAATGATGGTGGAGGTGAATCACCAATACCAGGCAGTTCAGGGGAGTTTGAATTTCATTCTCCTGAAATGGAACTGAATACACTGAATGAGTCTTTGGGATTGATTGGAGAATCACCTATTCCAAAAAAGCGACTTGCTGCAGATAAATATGTGAAATCCAAAACCAAGAAAATCGGTGACACTGGTTAGTGAACCTAAGTCAGGTTAGTGAACACTGTGTACTTGAACTCACTTATTGATTGTATAATACATTACAAATGCTGATTTTCGAACCTATATGCCATACGTACATGTACATTATTGCTCATATCTCAGAAACTATTGGAGTGCCCATCACAAAATTTATGTGGAAGCTTCTTGACATCATAAGGTACCTCTGGGATGAATTTGAGGAAATTTGAAGGATACATTTTTTGGGGATTCACAATTGAAGTTTATATTTTGTGATAACTTTTTTGTGGTTGGAGGTAGGAAAATGTTGCCCAGACAAATTCATAGGGCATGAAAATACCTTTAAAATGACACCAAAACCAGCTCTCTAGGTGTTATACTTTTAGAGATATGGCCATTTGAATTCGCGACGTCGCGCTAATTAGTCCAAAGTTCGTTAGTCTGTATCTCACTAATTAAAAGGCTGTTAGCAAAAATATTTGAGTTCTTGCCGTTTTTCATGGGTCCCAATTGGTTCCCAAAGTTTTACAAAAATCTGAGAGATGACGGCAGATTCTTTGATGATTTGACATGGAATGGCTGATATTCCAACAATACGTGATTCATAGACGTACATAATTAATGGACAGGATGCGAACATTAAAGATGCATAGACAGGATGCAATTCAAATAGTGCGGTATTAATAGACACATAATCACAGCTTGACGGCCGGATGGACGAACGGACAGTGTCCATACGGCTGCACGGACAGCGTTTTTCGGTTTTATATACATATATATAGACAGTGCATTCAGAAAGTATTCCGACCCCTTCACTTTTTTCACATGTTGTTATGTTGCAGCCTTATGCTGAAATCGTTTAAATTCATTTTTTCCCTCATCAATCTCCACTCGATACCCTATAATGACAAAGAGAAAACAGGATTTTAGAAAGTTTTGCAAATTTATTAAAAAGAAAAAACTGAAATATCACATTAATGTAAGTATTCAGACCCTGTGCGATGACACTTGAAATTTAGCTCAGGTGCCTCCCATTTCTCTTGATCATCTTTGAGATGTTTCTACACCTTGATTGGAGTCCACCTGTGGTAAATTCAATTGATTGGACATGATTTGGAAAGGCACACACCTGTCTATATAAGGTCTCACAGCTGACAATGCATATCAGAGCAAAAACCAAGCCATGAGGTCGAAGGAACTGCCTGCAGAGCTCAGAGACAGGATTCTGTCGAGGCACAGACCTGGGGAAGCCTACAAAAAGATTTATGCTGCATTGAAGGTTCCCAAGAGCACAGTGGCCTCCATAAGTCTTAAATGGAAGAAGTTTGGAACAACCAGGACTCTTCCTAGAGCTGGCCGCCCGGCCAAACTGAGCAATCGGGGGAGAAGGGCCTTGGTAAGAGAGGTGACCAAGAACCCGATGGTCCCTCTGGCTGAGCTCTAGAGATCCTGTGTGGAGATGGGAGAAACTTCCAGAAGGATAACCATCACCGCAACACTCCACCGATCTGGGCTTTATGGCAGAGTGACCAGACGGAAGCCTCTCCTCAGTGAAAGACACATGAAAGCCCGCTTGGAGTTTGCAAAAAAGCACCTAAAAGACTTTCAGACTGTGAGAAACAAGATTCTGTGGGCTTTCATGTCCTGGTTGTTCCAAACCTGGATTAGGGTTTATCCAGGTTGACATCGAATATGTTATATCCAACAAATACTAATGAGGGTTTATCCAGGTTGACATCTAATATGTCATATCAATATGGTATTTGTTGGATACGACATATTGGATGTCAACCTGGATAAACCCTAATTAGTATTTGTTGGATACAACATATTAGATGTCAACCTGGATAAACCCTATTTAGTATTTGTTGGATATAACATATTAGATGTCAACCTGGATAAACCCTAATTAGTATTTGTTGGATATGACATATTAGATGTCAACCTGGATAAACCCTAATTAGTATTTGTTGGATATAACATATTAGATGTCAACCTGGATAAACCCTAATTGGTATTTGTTGGATATGACATATTAGATTCAATCTGGATAAACCCTAATTAGTATTTGTTGGATGTGACATATTAGACGTCAACCTGGATAAACCCTAATTGGTATTTGTTGGATATGACATATTAGATGTCAACCTGGATAAACCCTAATTAGTGTTTGTTGGATACAACATATTAGATGTCAACCTGGATAAACCCTATTTAGTATTTGTTGGATATAACATATTAGATGTCAACCTGGATAAACCCTAATTAGTATTTGTTGGATACAACATATTAGATGTCAACCTGGATAAACCCTATTTAGTATTTGTTGGATATAACATATTAGATGTCAACCTGGATAAACCCTAATTAGAATTTGTTGGATATAACATATTAGATGTCAACCTGGATAAACCCTAATTAGTATTTGTTGGATATAACATATTAGATGTCAACCTGGATAAACCCTAATTGGTATTTGTTGGATATGACATATTAGATTCAATCTGGATAAACCCTAATTAGTATTTGTTGGATATGACATATTAGACGTCAACCTGGATAAACCCTCATTGGTATTTGTTGGATATGACATATTAGATGTCAACCTGGATAAACCCTAATTGGTATTTGTTGGATATGACATATTAGACGTCAACCTGGATAAACCCTAATTGGTATTTGTTGGATATGACATATTAGACGTCAACCTGGATAAACCCTAATTAGTATTTGTTGGATATGACATATTAGACGTCAACCTGGATAAACCCTAATTGGTATTTGTTGGATATGACATATTAGACGTCAACCTGGATAAACCCTAATTAGTATTTGTTGGATATAACATTTTAGACGTCAACCTGGATAAACCCTAATTAGTATTTTTTGGATATGACATATTAGATGTCAACCTGGATAAACCATAATTGGTATTTGTTGGATATGACATATTAGACGTCAACCTGGATAAACCCTAATTAGTATTTGTTGGATATAACATTTTAGACGTCAACCTGGATAAACCCTAATTGGTATTTGTTGGATATGACATATTAGACGTCAACCTGGATAAACCCTAATTGGTATTTGTTGGATATGACATATTAGACGTCAACCTGGATAAACCCTAATTAGTATTTTTTGGATATGACATATTAGATGTCAACCTGGATAAACCCTAATTAGTATTTGTTGGATACGACATATTAGATGTCAACCTGGATAAACCATAATTGGTATTTGTTGGATATGACATATTAGATTCAATCTGGATAAACCCTAATTAGTATTTGTTGGATATGACATATTAGACGTCAACCTGGATAAACCCTAATTGGTATTTGTTGGATATGACATATTATATTAAATCTGGATAAACCCTAATTAGTATTTGTTGGATATGACATATTAGACGTCAACCTGGATAAACCCTAATTGGTATTTGTTGGATATGACATATTATATTCAATCTGGATAAACCCTAATTGGTATTTGTTGGATATGACATATTATATTCAATCTGGATAAACCCTAATTGGTATTTGTTGGATATGACATATTATATTCAATCTGGATAAACCCTAATTGGTATTTGTTGGATATGACATATTATATTCAATCTGGATAAACCCTAATTAGTATTTGTTGGATATGACATATTAGACGTCAACCTGGATAAACCCTAATTGGTATTTGTTGGATATGACATATTATATTCAATCTGGATAAACCCTAATTGGTATTTGTTGGATATGACATATTATATTCAATCTGGATAAACCCTAATTGGTATTTGTTGGATATGACATATTATATTCAATCTGGATAAACCCTAATTGGTATTTGTTGGATATGACATATTATATTCAATCTGGATAAACCCTAATTGGTATTTGTTGGATATGACATATTAGATTCAATCTGGATAAACTCTGAGCCCCCCAGAGTGGAGAGCATTAGTCTGTCAACTTGTGGAGGAAAATCTTGTAGGTGTATTGGAGCTCGTGTGTGCCAAGGCATCCGACTTTGTAGGCCAACTTTGAAATGTGGCTTTGCCAAGAGAGATCATGGCTGAGAATGGGACCCAAGAGTTTGAGTGACTGATCCTGTTTGAGACGGTTGGGGAGAGAGAGAGAGACGGAGAGACGGACTCAGACTGATTTCTCAGCATTGAAAAACCTTGAGCTTTGTTATCTGAGTTCGTGAAGAGTCTGCGAGCTGTGAAGTCTGCGAGAATCCTGTACAAATAGCATATTCCTTCCCAAATGAAATCCAGTTGAATGATAGGCTTCGCCAACCAATTTGTGAAAATATTTGACCCAAATTTCCCACACGACGACCTCACAAGGTTTTTTTGTTTTTTTTTGTTTTTTTTTGTTTTTGTATACAAGATCGAGGCTCGTGAAAGAGCGAACATTTATCACACAGAAAGACAAACAGACACATGAAACAAATAACATCGGGAGCGGTAGACAAGATGGGGAGAGAGGGGGAAGGACACAAACACAACATTTGAGAGCAGGGACCGAGAGACATGGAGACATCGAGAGATCTGTGGGAGGAAGAGGGCTTTGGGGGGGAGGCATGTGAAGGGGGGGGGGGGGGGTTGTATTAATTGTGGCTTTGAAAGAAGAGCTGTTAGTAGAGTGATCCCATGTTAATGGTGTGTGTGCTCTTTATGCGTGAACTGTTCATTTATTGATTTGCTTGTTGTCATTTATATTTTGTTTTTTTCCAGCATTAAACTCGGATATGTTGCTGAGAGCCAACAGTGGTCAGTCGGACAGCAGTGGCTTTGTGGAAGACACAAACATTGACAATCATCCCATTGGCAACAATCTGGTATGTTAGGTTGTTCATTGTGATCATTGTATGGACCTCGATTGGTGTTCCAATGATTCTTTTCATGTTAAACTATTATGGAGCTCTTGATTGCACTTTTGTGTCAGCTTACTAAATATGACATAAAGTATTTATAAGTGCAACCCAAATAATTTCTAATACAGTGACCAACACGAATGTACACTCGTGTACACACAATGATGCGCACACAGAACTTTGGTGCAGTAGAAGGCCTTTCGGCCAATCGCATGCCTGCACTACACCAACCTCGGTATCGTGAGCAGTCCACACATAACCTACCGACCATCCACACAAGCCAATATCCACATACCCCTAACTTCATTGCATCCAGTTGCATATCCAAATCCCATTTACACCTAACCACTCCTCTGCTACCACTACCTTTCCTTGGATACCATTCCATGCATTAACCACTCTCTGACTAAAAGTAAAAGACCCCTACCTTAAAATTGTCTTGACTCTCATCTTCTTTACCCTCAAGTTACGGCCCCTGGTCCTAACACGGTACACTCTCCTGAAAAACTCCACTTTACCGATGTTGTTCACACACTTCATTATCTTAAACATCGATATCGGATTCACTTGCAATCGCCTCCTTTCTAATGTATGTAGTCCTGTCTCCTTCACCTGCTCCCTATAGCTTAGTCAAGCTCACCCTTCAATCATTCCAGCAGCTTATCTTTCCTCAGATGTGGTGACCAAAACTGAACACAATATTCCAGATGAGGCCTCACTAAATGCCAATACAGTGTTACCACTACCTCTTTTGATTTATCCCCCCCTATGGATGCAACCTAAAACCCTGTTTGTTTTACCTATAGCTGCCTGGCCCGACACTGTCTGCTTACCCCCCATATATATTGCCACCCCCAGATCGTTCTCCTGTGTGACACGCTCCAACATTGCCCCTTGCAGCAAGTAATTTCTATTTTTATTATTCCAAGCCATCCCCAGCACGTTACACTTCTTTATGCTAAACTGCATCTGCCAATCTTTTCCCTGATCTATTAAAGTATCTCGACTTTCCTGAATCTGATCACCACCCTCACTGTTATCTACCTTTCCTCCAAGCTTTGTGATTTGTACAAATTTGGAAAACCTCTTCACCCCACTATCCAAATCGTTGATGTAAGTTATGAATAATAATAATGCTATCAGTACTGATCCCTGAGGTAACCCACTACTTTCATATTCCCACTCGCAGCCATTCTTTGCTTCCAATCTCGAAACCAGTTTGCAACCCCAGGAAGTGATGTGATGGTACTTCCCCCAAGCTTTGTCTTGCCTAACAGTCGTGTGTTAGTGTGTGCTCCACAGCGTCTTGGATCCTATCAAAAAAAGATCCAATAAAAAAAAATATTAAAATACTGCGTATTATATTGTTGTGCGACTCCCGGTTAACATCAGGTCGCGGATAGGCCTAAACAGTTTATTCGGAGGCAAAAACCAATACGGATTTTCCCATGGTCGCACGGGAGGAAGAAGGAAAATGGAAGCTGCGTAAGCGCATACCTTTGGATGGCGACGGCAGCTGCAGGGAAATTAATTCAACCGGGCACAGGTTTAACAGGGAATCGAAAATAATACAAGGGTTTATTAAAGTAAAAAGGCAAGGACAGGAAAAGCACGCGCCGATAATAAAATGTCCTAATCGGGACGTCCCCACACACACAGACCTCAAATACAAACGAGGGACAAGAATCGCCAAAAGAAAAACGTTCGCTATGTTTGGGGGAAATGGGTAATGTAGTGTGCAGTCTTATCTGGTCTTGTCGTCTTGCAGTGTAACACGGCCCCGCTCGGCCCCGCTCGCGCGCCACCGCACCAGGCCCCACTCCAAGCCTTCCGCCGCTCACGAGGTCCGTGCAACAAGCTCCAAAGCACCGAGCACCGCTCCAAGCACCACGAGGTCCCACAGCAGGAAAAGGACCGCGCGTCCAACGCAGGCTAGCGGCTCCAAGCGAGGTCGATCTTTCCACACGATTGGCCTGCCACGTCCCAGTCATCTCTTCCGAAGCAAACGTGCAAGAAGCTAGCGAACTCCACTCGGGCTATATCTCAACTCAACTCGGGCTGCGCAAGACGAAGCGCCGGATGTCCAAAAGGGCTAGCGGCGCAAACAAGGGCACGAACCGCAAGAGACTCTCCAGACCAACTCGCTCTCTCAAAATGACGTTCGGCGCTCTCTTAAATAACCTTGGCGGTGGTGACGTCAGCCCTGGTGCGCTACCAACCAGGGACTTCCACCGACTCGTTGGCTGGAGGTTCACGCCTACCGCGCTGCCCACACTCGTTCCCTGGTCCGTGGTCATAGCGCGTGGCACTCAATTTGGCTAGCCCTGTCGGAGGTGTAATTGGCGGTGGCCATCATCGGCGGTGCCCCGGCCTGGTTTCTTTGCCTGTTCCTTCCGAAGTCACTGTCAGGGAAGGGAGTCATTTAATGTTGCACGAAGGAGATCCTAACTAAGTGTCTAAATAGTTGCGGTGCCAAAAGGGACAAAGGTTTGACTACCAGGTGTGGACACACAGGGGCGCTACTCTTTAATCCCTATGCTACTTATCACTCGAACATCCTGGTATGCTCACAGGTATACTCTTAACCGACAAAACGCCTACACATGAAACTTATTACAGGTCAGATTCCTTACCGCGGCAGACGAAGCACGTTTCCTACACAGATCTATCTGGCTCTCCATATCACTACCCCCACCCGACATAACATTCAATATTGTAGCGCCAAAGGTGGGCACTGTTAATCAAAAAGTTAACGTCGTTAACCATTAATCAGTCAACCAAAAAGTTAACTTCAATAATCGGTTAATTCGTTTAAAATGTAACGAAAGTTATCGATAAACCGTTAACGTTAATTTTTACTAGAAAATAACCAAGAAAATCTGTTTTTTGCTCTAAAACCACCTAAAAAAGTGCCAAAACTATAAAATAAGCCTTTTTGGGTCTTTTTAAGGGCTTTAGAACATGGGCCGGCCTAACATGTTGGGGGGCCCGATTTAAAAAGAATTTGAGGGGCCCACATACCACACTATAGCACAGCACAGTACAGAACAGCACATTACAGCACACCATAGCATAGCACAGTACAGAACAGCACATTACAGCACAGTACAGTACAGCACACTATAGCACAGCACAGTACAGCACACCACAGCACACCACAGCACACCACAGCACAGTACAGAGGCGCGTTCATTACCATTCAGATTGATATCGCTCGCCAAGCCGATCGTTCCGAATCAAACTGTAATGTATGTTTGAAGTGCCTGCACCTGCAATTGAGAAGCAACTACATGGTTGTTGTTGTTGTTGTTTGTTGGTTGTCCCGAGGGACCCAGAAAAATAAACGGAGTTCCGGCGCGGACCGGAGACGCTGCCCGTGCTTCGATCCCTCCCACAAGCCGATCCCTCCCACAAGCCGATCCCTCCCACAAGCCAATCCCTCCCACAAGCCGGGTAGACCACGAAATTTTTGGGTTGGTGGACTTGAGTTAACGGAAGTTAAATGTAACGGAAGTTAGTCCGATAACGATTTTCGAAGTTAACTTAAAAGTTAAATCGTTAACGAAAAGGTTAACTTCGTTAATTAACGATTAACGGATTAACGGTTTGGTGCCCAGCTTTGTGTAGCGCCACTTGGTGTTTGCAAGCAGAGTGAATGGGATTTAGGTTGTGAGGAGGGGAAATTGGTGATTGGAAAGCATTGTTGTCATCGACATTGAAAAAGTTTTGTCTTCCTGTCTGTACAGGAAGACTGTCCCATATGACTGTCCCATATGATGAAACAATGATTGCATATCCAATAGGATATGACATATTAGATGTCAACCTGGATAAACCCTAATTGGCATTTGTTGGATATGACATATCAGATGTCAACCTGGAAAAACCCTCATTGGTATTTGTTGGATATGACATGTTAGATGTCCACCTGGATAAGTCCTTATTAGTATTTGTTGGATATGACATGTTAGATGTCAACCTGGATAAACCTTAATTCGTATTTATTGGATATGACGTATTAGACGTCAACCTGGATACACCATAATTTATATTTGTTAGATACGACATATTCGATGTCAATCTGGATAAACCCTCATTGGTATTTGTTGGATATAACATATTAGATGTCAACCTGGATAAACCCTAATTGGTATTTGTTGGATTTGACATATTAGATGTTAACCTGGATAAACCCTCATTGGTATTTGTTGGATTTGACATATTAGATGTCAATCTGGATAAACTCTAATTGGTATTTGTTGGATATGACATATTAGATGTCAACCTGGATAAACCCTCATTGGTATTTGTTGGATATGACATATTAGATGTCAACCTGGATAAACCCTAATTGGTATTTGTTGGATATGACATATTAGATGTCAACCTGGATAAACCCTCATTGGTATTTGTTGGATATGACATATTAGATGTCAACCTGGATAAACCCTCATTGGTATTTGTTGGATATGACATATTAGACGTCAACCTGGATAAACCCTAATTGGTATTTGTTGGATATGACATATTAGATGTCAACCTGGATAAACCCTCATTGGTATTTGTTGGATATGACATTAGATGTCAATCTGGATAAACTCTAATTGGTATTTGTTGGATATGACATATTGGACGTCAATCTGGATAAACCCTCATTGGTATTTGTTGGATATGACATATTGGACGTCAATCTGGATGAACCCAAATTGTTATTTGTTGGATATGACATATTCGATGTCAATCTGGATAAACCCTAATTGGTATTTGTTGGATATGACATATTAGATGTCAATCTGGATAAACCCTAATTGTTATTTGTTGGATATGACATATGTTACGGGGTCCTCACCGATCTCCTGGTCTCAGTAAACCTCCGAACCCCGATAGGAACCCCAGCAGAAAAATATATTACCGTGTTGAAAATCAATCGTGAAACCACACCAATGATTATAAATGAACAAACATGTATTATAAATCACACCCAGGTAATACGGTACAGTAAATGGCCATTCAGAGTGCACTCCATATATATCTTATATAAAGTCACGTGACTCACGGCTCAGCCAACAAATGAACGGACACTCCTCAATGTCTCCATGACTTTTCCCAAGGCGAATGGGATTCGCCTCAGCGGTCGATGGAACGAAATCCGGTCGAAGCCCGAATCCCGCTCTCCAGTCGATATCCGAAGCGTTTACAGTGGGCAAGGGTGCTCTTCCCGCCAAACTGTACAACGGCGTCCTCCAGAGGTGCAGCTTCACCGCTCCCTCAGCAAGCCGCAATGTAATTGGAGATGAAGCGGTCGCACCCCCTCATGCCCGACAGACCGTAGAATGTTGGGGATGACGATGACACGAAGCAAACGTTCACCGGTGTCCGAAGCACGGGGTTCAAAAATGGCTGACGGCTCTGGCTTGAACCGATGTGACGAGGCAAGGATTCGTCGGAATCTCAGCGCCCCAAATCTGTCTACGCAGATTTCTCCACTCCAGCAAATATTCTTATCGCCGGATGTCCCTTCCAGGAACTCAAAATCCCCTCGCGGCTGTCGGTAAACCTGGCTCGTTACGGAGCGCTGACGTCACCGTCTTCTCCGACTTTTTGCGCACTGCTTCTCCCTCTTCACCTCATTGTCTTCTCCCTCGGTTTCCTGTTTCACTTACAGTTATCCTTTTTAACTTTTGATAACCGTTCGTGAATAATAAACCTTGTGAAACTAATAATAATACATAATATCAGAAACATGTCCAGTGGGTGAAAACCACAAGAACGGAAGTCACGAACCCATAACACATATTAAATGTCAACCTGGATAAACCATAATTGGTATTTGTTGGATATGACATATTAAATGTCAACCTCGATAAACCCGAATTGGTATTTGTTGGATATGACATATTAAATGTCATCCTGGATAAACCCTAATTGGTATTTGTTGGATATGACATATTAGATGTCAACCTGGATAAACCCTAATTGGTATTTGCTGGATATGACATATTAAATGTCAATTTGGATAAACCCTAATTGGTATTTGTTGGATATCCCGGTGTGTAACCTGGTTTAGAATCGGTACACCGTATCCCTGCGTGTCGTAAGAGGTGACTAAAGGGGTTGGCGTCAGGAAGGGCATCCGGCCAGAAAAACATTGCCTCAAAAAGAGAACCATGACAATTGCAACTACATATGGGCAGGGTACAGCCCGAAGTACCCCGTGGGGGACCCCACTCCCTCTCGTCAAAACTCAAGGTGGGGAACCCGATCGAAGCAAGGGTGGAAATCACTCCATTTATGATGACGAAACGTCTGATGCCCGAAGTGGAGATCGGTTTCTGAGGTTTGGGACATGGAATGTAGGGACAATGACAGAGATCAGGAGAAGTGGTGGAAGTATTGGTCAGAAGAAGAGTGGACATATGTTGTGTGCAAGAGACGAGATGGAAGGGAAGTGGTGTGAGAATGGTGAAGGGTAGGCAGGGACAGAAATACAAGTTTGTGTGGCAAGGGTGCCCGGAGGGCGTGCATGGCATTGGTGTCCTGTTTTCTGAGGAGTTTGTAGACTGTGTGGTGAGTGTGACTAGAGTGAGTGATACGTTGATGATGATTGGAAAGCTCTTGGTGAACGTCATCTCGGGATATGCTCCGCAGGTTGGTCGGAGCGATGAAGAGAAGGACAAGTTCTGGTATGCAATAGAGAAGCTGATGGAAAATGTGAAAGATGAGGAAGTTGTTGTGGTCGGAGGAGACCTAAATGGACATGTGGGAAGGAATATGGACGGTTTTGAGGGAGTTCATGGGGGTTATGGATATGGTGTGAGAAATGGAGAAGGTGAAAGGATTTTGGAGTTTGCTGATGGAGCTGATTTGTTGATTTGTAATACTCAGTTCCAGAAAGAGGATAATAAGCTTGTTACATACACGTCAGGTGGGTCGACGACAACCGTTGACTACCTGATGGTGCGTAGGCGAGATAGGGGGCACCTCTGGGACACAAAGGTGATCCCGGGGGAGGAGGCTGTTTCACAGCACCACTTGGTTGTCTGCGACATAAGGGTGAAAGGTGCGAGAAGAGCTCGGCGGGTGAAGTACGAACCGAGAATGAAGGTGTGGAGGTTGAAAGAGGTGACAGTAAGGGAGGCATTAAAAGAGAGGCTGAGTAGGGTAGAGGATGATGTGGTTGAGCTTGAAAGTGGTTGGATGTCAATGAAAGATCGTCTGTTGGGAGCTGTTGGTGAGGTATGTGGATGGACAAAAGGACCACCGAGGCACTCGGAAACATGGTGGTGGGATGATGAAGTTGAGAAGAGGAAGAGGTTCAAGGAGTGGCAGAAGGCGAAGGGTACGGGGGCAGAAAAAGCAGAGCATGAAAGTTATAAGGCAGCCAAGAAGGCTGCAAAGAAAGAGGAAGCAAAGGCGCAGGAGGCATGTAGGAAAATGTTCGGAGAACGCTTGGATTCGGAAGAGGGTCAGAGAGCGGTATTCAGGATCGCAAAGCAGATAGCGAAAGAGAGGTGTGATGTGATGGGGGTGAGTTGCTTGAAGGATGAAGTGGGACAAATCGTCGTGGACCCAGATGGAGTTAAAGGAAGATGGAAGAGATATATGGAAATGCTGTTGAATGCAGAGAATGAATGGGATGGCAACATAGAGAGTAACCCGGTTTTAGGACCGGCAGAGAAGATAACTGAGAAGGAAGTTGAGGAAGCGATAAAAGCAATGAAGAGTAGAAAAGCGGGAGGGCCGACGGGAGTTGTGGGAGATATGTTGAAGGCAGCAGGAAGTTGGGGTGTGAAGAGGATGACAGATCTGTAATCTGGTGGTGAAAGAAGGCCGCATTCCAGTGGATTGGGAACTGAGTATCCTCGTCCCTCTATACAAGGGGAAAGGTGACCCTCTGGACTGTCGCTTGCATCGAGCAATAAAGTTATTGGAGCATGGAATGAAGGTATTGGAAGAAATGCAGTTTGGATTAACAGGCCTGCGGATTTCATGGAAACGATCGTTTCCAGTTGCGTGTCGGTAACGTGATAGCAAAAACACGGAACCGAAAGTACGTTTCCCATCGCAGAAAGGCAGTGTAAGGCAAAACGATGTGGTATTTACCTTCACGTGTGATTTGCAGCTAACTATTTTAGAAGTTGAGTTTTATTTCCAACAAAATTAGGCCGGCAAAGCAGATAGCATGTAGTTTCCCACATTCAGGTTCGGGATATGACTTCCACTTTGACGGACATGCGCATCGGTCTAAATCACAGACTTCCTTTTAAAAATGGCATCCGTTGCTAAGTGAAAAAACCCCGAAAATGTCGCCTTAAAAACATTACGAAAATGGTCATTCAGTGACGATTTTGAAGCGGAATGCGATGGGGAAGGCTTGGTCACATTGCTTCGCTGCAAAGTATGTGCTACTCATTACACAGACATACGGAAGGAGGCATCGCGCCGGGGCATAAGCGGTCCACCACTGACGGCGATTGTAAACTACGTGAACGGCGTGACCTATGTTCACAAGGTAAAGGGAGACACTGACAACCGAACCTACTGCAGTACATTTATTCCAATCCAGAATTTATTTCACAAATACTTAGGACTATATCAGTACTGGGTAGGCCTATATTACTTTGCTAAATGCAAATAATTTCAATATTAAAACATAAAGATCGACAACAGTTCACAACAACAATAGTCCACAAATAATAAATAAATACAATATCATTGCCATTTTAAAAATGAACGAAAATTTAATAATATTAGTTTATTAATTATTTTAAAACAGGATAAGCCCATCAAATTGACAGAATTTGCTCTTCTCTGATAATAAACATCAACCTCAATAATGAACATGCGTTAATTACATTGCATACATGTAAATCACAGCCTCCAAAATCACACTTCCAACAGCTCTCCCTACCTCTTCCTCCTCTTCCACATCTTACCCTACCCCTCCCCCCCCCTGTTCTGTATCCGATGCTCCCCCTTCCTCTTCATTAACGGTATGGACCTCAAACATCCGGGGCCTTCGTTCAAACTTAACTGATCTCTCCATACAGGTTGCTTCTGACAAACCAGACGTGATCTGCTTAACAGAAACTTTCCTCCTTCATGATGTCTCTGATTCCTTAGTATCTCTCCCGGGTTACTCCCTCCTCCGGTATGATAGACCTGAGCCTCGTCCTGGAGGTGGGGTTGCTATCTTTATCAAAAACTCTCTTTCTCACTCGCCATGCACTGCCCTCTCTCCACCTCACCCCCAGGAATACCTCTGGCTACGGCCTCCCCTTCGTTCCCACCTCTTGTTCATATGTGTGTTGTACCGTCCACCAAACAGTGATGACTCAATCTACATCTCGCTGTCTGATAAATATGGACCAACTTCTATCTACTCATCCAAACGCTCTCTTCCTCATATGTGGTGATTTCAATTGTCACCATGCCAGTTGGCTAGGTGTGGGTACCTCTCTCACCAGCCATGGCTCCTCAGCAACGGACTTCTGCGACTCACTGGGACTGACACAATCTGTCAATTTACCGACCCGTATCTCAGTCAACGGAGCATCTTCTCTTCTGGACTTGGTTATGACTAACTTCCCTGAAAATGTCTGCTGCTCTTCTTCTGCTCCAATCGGCTCATCTGATCATGTGCTTGTTAAAGTGGACATCTCTCTGACCATTCTCAGGGAGCCTCCTCAGCGTCGACGAGTCTGGCATTTCACTCAGGCCAACTGGCACGGTCTTCAAGCAGCCATCAATCATCTGGACTGGTCTCCCATCTCTACCGCCTCTGACATCAACTCATCCTGGGAATTCTTCCAAAGTAAATTGCTCTCTCTCATGCACAGATTTAAACCATCTCGTCTTCAGTTGTCATACCCTTCCTCCCGTCCATGGTACATGGAATCTTGTGGTGAGGCTGTTGCCCAGAAACAAATTGCCTTCGTCTCCTCGAAAGCGAATCCAACGGAAGGAAATCTCATTTCCTTTCACAAAGCCCGAAACAAGTGTGTCTCCACCCTCAGGAGAGCCAGGAAACATTATCTCTCCGTTCTCAAGACCGAACTCTCCTATCTGTCTCCCTCTTCCAAATCTTGGTGGCATCTGGTCAAATCTGTTTCTGGTGTTTGTTCCCCCTCCATCCCCTCCCTCACCTCAAATGACCACAGCTGACTCCACATGTGAAAAAGCTGAATGCCTCAACTCTGTGTTTGCCTCTAAATCTTGTGTCCCAAACCCATCCCTCTCTGTACCCACCATACCCAGTCGTACCCAGCTGCTCCTGGACTCAGTGTCCTTTCCTCCTGACAAGGTGGAAAAGTTTCTGTCAACCCTCGACTCTGATTCTGCAACTGGACCTGACGGCATCAGCCCACGGGTCCTAAAATCCTGTTCTTCTGCTCTTTCACTCCCTCTCCCTGTTCTCTTCACCCTCTCTTTTGCTCAAGGTCATCTGCCATCTGCTTGGAAATCAGCCAACATCACCGCTTTGCAGAAAAAGGTGCAAAACAGATCCTAGCAACTACAGACCAATCAGCCTTCTCCCAATTATCAGCAAAGTCATGGAATCCATCATTGCTTCAGATATGAAATCTTTCCTCTTCTCCAATGGCTTGATCTCTGATCATCAATTTGGTTTCAGACCTGGTCACTCTGCTCTGGACATGCTGCTTCTGCTGTCTCAACAATGGATGGAGGTCCTCAATGCCAAACAGGAAATTAGAGCTGTCTCCCTTGACATGTCATGTGCCTTCGATACCGTCTGGCACCCCGCTATGCTCACCAAACTCTCCTCCTTTGGTATCCATGGAAATCTCCACGCATGGCTGGCGGACTTCCTCTCTAGTCGTAGTCAACATGTGGCCCTGAATGTGTTTCTCTCATCTCCTCTTCCTGTTCAGGCTGGAGTTCCCCAAGGCAGTGTTCTGGGCTCTGTGCTTTTTCTGGTCTTCGTCAATGATCTCTCCGACTCTCTTGAAAATCCTCTCTATTTCTTTGCTGATGACTCCACTCTCTGCCGCTCCATTCCTCATCCCTCAGATCGGCAGTCTGCAGCCTTCTCGCTCTCTGCAAACCTGGACAAAATCATAGACTGGGCAAACAAGTGGAACATGTCTTTCAATCTTGACAAATCTCACACTCTTACGATGTCTCTCCGAAAAGACCGACTGGACAACCCTCCCATCCACTTTCTGAATAATCCTCTCCAAGAAGGTCTGTCACTCAAGCTTTTGGGTCTCACTATCTGCCATGATCTTTCCTGGGAAAACCACATTTCAAATCTGGCCTCCAAAGCCAGTCGCCGACTGGGCATCCTCCGTCGTGCGAAGTCCTTCCTTGGCACACCTGAGCTCTTCACCACATATAAGGCTTTCATCCGCAGCTTAATGGAATACTGTTCCCCCCTCTGGGCTGGTGCTCCTGCCTCACACCTAGCTCGTCTTCACGCTGTTGAAACCAAAGCGCTCAGAATCATTGGAATCTCCCGCGATGAAGCTACCTCCGAGGGCCTTTCACTTACTCACCGCAGGCAGGTTGGTGGTCTTTCTGTCTTCTACCGACTCCTCTCCGGCCTTGCTCCTCCAGCTCTCTCTGGGCTCTGTCCCCCAAATATTCCTGCAGGTTGCACAAGATCTGCCTGCAACTGTCTTATGGTTAAACTGCCAAAATCAAGACTCTCTGCTCACCTTCACTCATTCATTCCTCTTTTCTCCCGCCGCTGGAACAAACTCCGTCACTCTCTTCAATCCCACTCCTCCATCCAGCCTTGCAGTCCTTTTAAACAGCTGTTCACCACCATCTCTTATCTTCCCCCATCCAAAACCTTGATCTTTTCTACCCCCGCTAATGTTACCCAAAATCCACTTTTTTGAAATACCAACTTCTTTCCTGGAAGTCCTTGGTGTACTGTGTTTATACTTCTTCAACACCCCCCCCCCCCCTCCCCACGCCGCCTTCCCCCAATCCCTCTCCCTCCCACACATTCCCGATGTCCCTGCTCTCAAATGTTGTGTTCAAGTGCTTCCCCTTCTCTCCCCATCTTGTCTACCGCTCCCCTTTTTATATACTTTGTTTGTTTGTCTCTTTGATTTCTTTTTGTGATAAATGTTATCTCTTTCACGAGCCTCGATTCTGTATACAAAAAAAAAAAAAAATGACAGGATTTATTATTGGAGACTACATTTTAAAATTTGTATTACAAATGTTTTGCTTTACAAATTCTAAAGGAAAAAAATCGTTTCCCATTAGGTTTGGGCACGGAACCGGAATTCTGTTTCCCATCGGTTCCCATAAACTTAAATCACGGAACGGAAAAATGGTTACCGATGAGATCTGAAATCCCCAGGCCTGATTTATGCCAGGAAGAGGAACGACAGACGCACTTTTTATTGTGAGGCAGTTGCAGGAGAAGTACATGGAGAAGAGGAAGAAGTTGTTTCTTGGGTTTGTTGATCTGGAGAAAGCATTCGATAGGGTTCCACGCGAAGTAGTGATATGGGCATTGAGGAAGTTAGGAGTGGAGGAATGGTTGATCAGAGTAGTGATGGCAATGTACAAAAGAGCGCGCACGGCTGTAAGGACGAAGGACGGGAACAGTGGTGAGTTTGAGGTGAAGGTGGGAGTGCATCAGGGGTCGGTACTAAGTCCACTACTATTTGTAGCTGTGATGGAGATGCTGGCTCAGAACGTAAAGGAGGGTTTACCGTGGGAGTTGTTGTATGCAGATGATCTGGTGTTGATTGCGGAAAGTATGGATGGACTGAAGGAAAAGATGAACAAGTGGAAGGAATGTATGGAGAGAAAAGGTCTGAAGGTGAATATCGGAAAGACGAAGGTAATGGCATGTGGTAAAGCATGTGGTGAGGTGGAAAGAAATAGGAAGTGGCTATGTGCTGTGTGCAGGAAGGGTGTCGGAGTGAACTCCATTCAATGTACAATGTGCGCTGAGTGGGTTCATCAAAAATGTAGTGGTCTGAGAGGGTCATTAACCAGTGTGGCAGCTACATTCAAATGTAACGTGTGCACAGAGGGAGCTGCAGATGGAGGAAATGTTGAGGTGGATCTTGGAGACGGCGTGAAGCTGGAAGGTGTGAAAACATTTTGCTACCTCGTCGGCATGCTGAATGGAGAAGGTGGATCAGACTCGGAAACGGTTGCTAGAGTGAGATGTGCATGGAAGAAGTTTTGGGAACTGAGTGGCGTGCTGATGAGGAGGGGAGTGTCGTTGAAGCTGAAGGGAAAGGTGTATGCTGCATGTGTGAGAGGTTTTATGATTTATGGAGCGAGACATGGGTAATGAACGTAGAGCAGCAACGAAGGCTGGAAAGGGTGGAAATGTGAATGGTTCAGTGGATGTGTGGAGTATCGTTGAGAGAGAGGAAGACAAATGATGAATTGCGAAAGATGATGGGAATAGAGCCTGTGATTGATGCTGTGAAGAGAAACAGGTTGAGATGGTTTGGTCATGTGTTGAGGAAGGATGAATGTGACTGGTTGAGAAGAGTGATGGAAATGAATGTAGAAGGAAGTAGAGGATGGGCAAGACCGAGAAAGACTTGGCGAAAGATGGTGGAAGAAGAAATGCAGGCAAGGGGGTTAACAAGGGGAGATGCAGAAAATAGGGCAAAATGGAGAAGATTGTCATGGTGACTGCAAGGCTAACCCCCGCTCTAGCAGGGAAAATGGCCTTAAAATGCATGTTGTTGTTGTTGTTGTTGGTATTTGTTGGATATGACATATTAGATGTCAATCTGGATAAACCCTAATTGGTATTTGCTGGATATGACATATTAGACATCAACCTGGATAAACCCTAATTGGTATTTGTTGGATATGACATATTGGACATCAATCTGGATAAACCCAAATTGTTATTTTTTGGATATGATATTAGACGTCAACCTGGATAAACCCTAATTGGTATTTGTTGGATATGACATATTGGATGTCAACCTGGATAAACCCGAATTGGTATTTGTTGATATGACATATTGGATGTCAACCTGGATAAACCCTAATTAGTATTTGTTGGATATGACATGTTAGACGTCAACCTGGATAAACCCTAATTGGCATTTGTTGGATATGACATATTAAATGTCAACCTGGATAAACCCTAATTGGTATTTGTTGGATATGACATATTAGACGTCAACCTGGATAAACCCTAATTGGTATTTCTTGGATTTGACATATTAGACGTCAATCTGGATAAACCCTAATTGGTATTTGTTGGATATGACATATTAGACATCAACCTGGATAAACCCTAATTGGTATTTGTTGGATATGACATATTGGACATCAATCTGGGTAAACCCAAATTGTTATTTTTTGGATATGATATTAGACGTCAACCTGGATAAACCCTAATTGGTATTTGTTGGATATGACATATTGGATGTCAACCTGGATAAACCCGAATTGGTATTTGTTGGATATGACATATTGGATGTCAACCTGGATAAACCCTAATTAGTATTTGTTGGATATGACATGTTAGACGTCAACCTGGATAAACCCTAATTGGCATTTGTTGGATATGACATATTAAATGTCAACCTGGATAAACCCTAATTGGTATTTGTTGGATATGACATATTAGACGTCAACCTGGATAAACCCTAATTGGTATTTCTTGGATTTGACATATTAGACGTCAATCTGGATAAACCCTAATTGGTATTTGTTGGATATGACATATTAGACATCAACCTGGATAAACCCTAATTGGTATTTGTTGGATATGACATATTGGACATCAATCTGGATAAACCCTAATTGGTATTTTTTGGATATGATATTCGACGTCAACCTGGATAAATCCTAATTGGTATTTGTTGGATATGACATATTGGATGTCAACCTGGATAAACCCGAATTGGTATTTGTTGGATATGACATATTGGATGTCAACCTGGATAAACCCTAATTAGTATTTGTTGGATATGACATGTTAGACGTCAACCTGGATAAACCCTAATTGGCATTTGTTGGATATGACATATTAAATGTCAACCTGGATAAACCCCAATTGGTATTTGTTGGATATGACATATTAGACGTCAACCTGGATAAACCCTAATTGGTATTTCTTGGATTTGACATATTAGACGTCAATCTGGATAAACCCTAATTGGTATTTGTTGGATATGACATATTAGACGTCAATCTGGATAAACCCTAATTGGTATTTGTTGGATATGACATATTAAATGTAAACCTGGATAAACCCTAATTAGTATTTGTTGGATATGACATGTTAGACGTCAACCTGGATAAACCCTAATTGGTATTTGTTGGATATGACATATTGGATGTCAACCTGGATAAACCCTAATTGGTATTTGTTGGATATGACATATTAGACGTCAACCTGGATAAACCCTCATTAGTATTTGTTGGATATGACATATTAGACGTCAATCTGGATAAACCCTAATTGGTATTTGTTGGATATGACATATTAAATGTCAACCTGGATAAACCCTACTTTGTATTTGTTGGATATGACATATCAGACGTCAACCTGGATAAACCCTAATTGGCATTTGTTGGATATGACATATTAAATGTCAACCTGGATAAACCCTAATTGGTATTTGTTGGATATGACATATTAAATGTCAACCTGGATAAACCCGAATTGGTATTTGTTGGATTTGACATATTAGACGTCAATCTGGATAAACCCTAATTGGTATTTGTTGGATATGACATATTAGATGTCAATCTGGATAAACCCTAATTGTTGTTTGTTGGATATGACATGTTAGACGTCAACCTGGATAAACCCTAATTGGCATTTGTTGGATATGACATATTGGATGTCAACCTGGATAAACCGTAATTGGTATTTGTTGGATATGACATATTGGATGTCAACCTGGATAAACCCTAATTGGCATTTGTTGGATATGACATATTAGACGTCAATCTGGATAAACCCTAATTGGTATTTGTTGGATATGACATATTAGACATCAACCTGGATAAACCCTAATTGGTATTTGTTGGATATGACATATTGGATGTCAACCTGGATAAACCCGAATTGGTATTTGTTGGATATGACATATTGGATGTCAACCTGGATAAACCCTAGTTAGTATTTGTTGGATATGACATGTTAGACGTCAACCTGGATAAACCCTAATTGGCATTTGTTGGATATGACATATTAAATGTCAACCTGGATAAACCCTAATTGGTATTTGTTGGATATGACATATTAGACGTCAACCTGGATAAACCCTAATTGGTATTTCTTGGATTTGACATATTAGACGTCAATCTGGATAAACCCTAATTGGTATTTGTTGGATATGACATATTAGACATCAACCTGGATAAACCCTAATTGGTATTTGTTGGATATGACATATTGGACATCAATCTGGATAAACCCTAATTGGTATTTTTTGGATATGATATTAGACGTCAACCTGGATAAATCCTAATTGGTATTTGTTGGATATGACATATTGGATGTCAACCTGGATAAACCCGAATTGGTATTTGTTGGATATGACATATTGGATGTCAACCTGGATAAACCCTAATTAGTATTTGTTGGATATGACATGTTAGACGTCAACCTGGATAAACCCTAATTGGCATTTGTTGGATATGACATATTAAATGTCAACCTG
The DNA here is from genome assembly GCF_964187855.1 of Myxine glutinosa. NCBI lineage: Eukaryota > Metazoa > Chordata > Myxini > Myxiniformes > Myxinidae > Myxine > Myxine glutinosa. The sequence goes on along the minus strand of NC_136267.1, from coordinate 190,705,108 downwards.
GATAAACCCCAATTGGTATTTGTTGGATATGACATATTAGACGTCAACCTGGATAAACCCTAATTGGTATTTCTTGGATTTGACATATTAGACGTCAATCTGGATAAACCCTAATTGGTATTTGTTGGATATGACATATTAGACGTCAATCTGGATAAACCCTAATTGGTATTTGTTGGATATGACATATTAAATGTAAACCTGGATAAACCCTAATTAGTATTTGTTGGATATGACATGTTAGACGTCAACCTGGATAAACCCTAATTGGTATTTGTTGGATATGACATATTGGATGTCAACCTGGATAAACCCTAATTGGTATTTGTTGGATATGACATATTAGACGTCAACCTGGATAAACCCTCATTAGTATTTGTTGGATATGACATATTAGACGTCAATCTGGATAAACCCTAATTGGTATTTGTTGGATATGACATATTAAATGTCAACCTGGATAAACCCTAATTTGTATTTGTTGGATATGACATATCAGACGTCAACCTGGATAAACCCTAATTGGCATTTGTTGGATATGACATATTAAATGTCAACCTGGATAAACCCTAATTGGTATTTGTTGGATATGACATATTAAATGTCAACCTGGATAAACCCGAATTGGTATTTGTTGGATTTGACATATTAGACGTCAATCTGGATAAACCCTAATTGGTATTTGTTGGATATGACATATTAGATGTCAATCTGGATAAACCCTAATTGTTGTTTGTTGGATATGACATGTTAGACGTCAACCTGGATAAACCCTAATTGGCATTTGTTGGATATGACATATTGGATGTCAACCTGGATAAACCGTAATTGGTATTTGTTGGATATGACATATTGGATGTCAATCTGGATAAACCCTAATTGGCATTTGTTGGATATGACATATAAAATTTCAACCTGGATAAACCCTAATTGGTATTTGTTGGATATGACATATTAGACGTCAACCTGGATAAACCCTAATTGGTATTTGTTGGATATGACATATTAGACGTCAACCTGGATAAACCCTTATTGGTATTTGTTGGATTTGACATATTAGACATCAATCTGGATAAACCCTAATGTGTATTTGTTGGATATGACATATTAGACGTCAACCTGTATAAACCCTAATTGGTATTTGTTGGATATGACGTATTGGATGTCAAACTGGATAAACCCTAATTGGCATTTGTTGGATATGACGTATACAATTTCAACCTGGATAAACCCTAATTGGTATTTGTTGGATATGACATATTAGACGTCAACCTGGATAAACCCTAATTGGTATTTGTTGGATATGACATATTAGACGTCAACCTGGATAAACCCTAATTAGTATTTGTTGGATATGACATATTAGACGTCAACCTGGATAAACCCTAATTAGTATTTGTTGGATATGACATATTAGACGTCAACCTGGATAAACCCTAATTGGCATTTGTTGGATATGACATATTAAATGTCAACCTGGATAAACCCTAATTGGTATTTGTTGGATATGACATATTAAATGTCAACCTGGATAAACCCGAATTGGTATTTGTTGGATTTGACATATTAGACGTCGATCTGGATAAACCCTAATTGGTATTTGTTGGATATGACATATTAGATGTCAATCTGGATGAACCCTAATTGTTATTTGTTGGATATGACATATTAGACGTCAATCTGGATAAACCCTAATTGGTATTTGTTGGATATGACATATTCGATGTCCACCTGGATAAACTCTAATTGGTATTTGGGCACTGACAACTATTCAAACTCGAAAGAATGGCGTAAGCTGTACCTGGAGTCATTAGTTCAGCATCATTAGTTCACCTGCAGTCATTAGTTCAGTTCAGAGTCATTCAGCATGGCTCTGGGCAGAATTCATTTGAATGTAATCGACAACGGAAGTCGAAAAACTCATGCATGCATTCATGATGTTTGAAGATTACTTTTCAGTAAATATAAACTCTAATATTGTGTTTCTGATAGTAAATTTGTAGATTCAGTGTGGTATTCTTTGGTATGCAGGTGACTCCCGTGGTGAATGCAAGACGTAGTACAGACAGCGCTGAGAGTGAAATGACTCTGATTTTGACACCAGCTGCTGCCATCTCAAGCTGCATATCTGATCAGGAGCAAAGTCTCAAAACGTCTCAAACTGCTGCGGAAGATAACCAAAAAATGTTCTCTGAAGAAAACATTTTCATTGCTCGAGGAGCAGACGCATCGACAAAGCAAGCACCTCATGAAAAAGGAAGTGGCCGATTTCCTGAGCACGATTGTGCAGCAAGTTCGTTTTGCTTGGGAAAGGAATCTTTGGAGGTGGCATTGCACTGCGATTTGGGGGATACCTTTTCAAAGGAACATTATCCAACTTCAACAAAATGCGATGGCATTGAATTAACAGCATGTTCACATGAGGCTCTGACATGTGATAAAATGATGTTTAATGTGGAACATTTTGCAATTGAGCAATCTTGCAATCTAAATGACTCGGAACATAATATGATGAAATTGAAGCACAACTCAAAGGAAGAACCGCCATCACTTTCTCCATGGAATGCGGTTTATGATGACGGCAGTCAAATTTCATGTTTTGACTTGCCAAAAACACCCGACAGGGATCAAAATAAAATGGTCTCCATGTCTGCTCATTTGTCAGAATCAACCCATTGCAAACATTTGGCACATTCATTTAGCTCTTCAGTGCAGCAAAACCCTCGATCAGCACTTCCCACTTGTACTCTGCCAAATGTTTCAAGATGGAAGGAAAATACGAATTTGCCAGTTTCTGGAGGCAGTGACAAATACAATTCAAACCATGTGCACAAGCAAGATTTATTTGGACCTCAAAGTATTGTTTCCCAAATTAGTGTTGAAATGTCCCCTGTGCACAGACCAAAATGCAGCCCTGTAAAGTTCATTTACAGATATTCTACAGAAGAGGACTTTCAGGAAACCACTGCGTCTGGGCATTCGGAAACTAATGTGGCACTCGTGGAAGAACGTGCTGCAAAGGAAGAGCTGTTACAGGGCCCACATGACGAGATGACTGCTTTCTGTGCAGAAGACCAGCACCGCAATTATAAAGGTTTGAGTCGATACCACGCAAGTCACTTGTTTGTTTCTGTGAACAAGATGTCTAGATCGGCTCCTTGTGATACCTCATGCAGCATCAAATCAGAGTCCATTTCTCCAAGTATCTCGTCTGCTTTACACTGCAGTTGCTGCAAGCGAGGACTACAACGTTTTGCATTATCATCGGAAGCAGCTGAGCCTTGTCGACACACTGAATGCAATTCAAAGGGTTCTTTTTGCTGTTGTGCTGTTAACCTCACTTCGAGTTTGCCAGGATCAGGAAGTCAAAAGATGAGCCAGGATGAATGTTTTGGAGAAAGGCCTCAGCCCCAGTTATCACCACAACAGCTCCACCTTCTGTTGCTCGACATCAAGGTTGCTGTTCAGGGGATTGCAACCTCAGCAACACAGGCAGGTTTTTTTTTCTCTCTCCTTATTTGATTTGTTAAAGTTTTATTCCAGAAGTTTAGTCAAAAAATTGAATATTTCTTGATAAAGGAATTTCCCTCCTAAGCCAGCTAGTTTTGAGATGTTTTCAAGATTATTCCTCTACAAACTACAATTTTTTTGACTTTTCAAGTTTATTCTGTGCATCAGTGTTGATTCTTGCTTTTATATACTTGCGATAGGGGAGAATTTCACTTTTTTTTGCTTTATACTTTGTAGATATGATATTCAGGAAGTTTTTATTTTTTTAAAGTACTTGATTGTTCCATTTTCATTTGCAGCTAGATCTACCAGGAGACGAGTTGCACAATCTGGTGACCCAAGTGACTGAGCAGTATGTACAGCTGGCTGAGACCGAATTAAGATTGCCATACTGGGCAAGTAGCCCGAGAAGGCTCCTTACAATTCGTGAGATGTGAGAGACGACTAAACTTATTCTCTCTGCTAATGTTTTTGTATGATTTTTATTCTCTTGTTGAAGGTACACGACAGGATTAATTACCAAATTTTAACTGATTGATGTATTCCATAAAATACTCGTTTTATATCTATATTTTAAAAATATTTCACACTTAACACTGTGAGCTTTTAAAATGGCCAATGTCTTACGTGCCTGCAAGGCAGACCCTGGATGTGAGCGTAAGTATATATATGTTGTAAGGTAGGTAGGAGGTTTCAAAAATTATGATTTTGAAATTAACTCTATACGAACCTGCCGCAAATCCGGAAGTAGACAGATGACAGCAATGAGCTGGGTTGATAATATCCCAATACAACCATCATTTAAAACAGTATTTTGTTAAAGTATCAATTTATGATTGGAATGACGTTTGGAATTTGATTGAATACAATTACGATTTTGAATTCGTAATTGTTTTCACCCAACCGTACGGAACTACTTCACATCCAGATTTGAATATTTGTTGATGTCACGAATGTTGGTAAAAGTCTTTTTTAAAATTAATGCTATTTAATTTGTGATTGGAGTTATGCTGTATATACAAGATCGAGGCTCATGTAAGAGCTAACATCAATCACAAAAAAACAACAGCAAACGGACACATAAAACATACAATAAAGGGAGCGGGAGACAAGATGGGGAGAGAGAGGGAAGCACACAAGTACAACAGCAGAAAACAGGGACAACGGAAGATCTGTAGGAGGGAGAGGGCTTGGGGGGAAGAGGCATGGGAAGATGGGGGGGGGGGGGGAGTATAAGACACAAGGACACTCCTAGAACTTCCAGGAAAGAAAAAAGACGGTAATTAAAAATGAAAAGAAAAGTGGATTTGGGGTGAATTAACGGGGGTAGAATGAAATGAAATGTTTGGAATGAAAATAAAGATATTGAGGTCAAGTGAATGACAAAATGCCGTGACAGTTTATACTTTCGAAGCGTGTCATTTGTGGATCGCCATATGCAGATTCGCCATTGACTGGGTATGGAACCATTCAAATGGGTACGTTTTTCGTGGAAGTCCTTCACGAATCTGCTGTCCATACTTGATGTTCGACTGCAGGTGGCACAGAAATGTGGAACTTATTGCTTCCATGGTTTCCCATTCGTCATTTTTTTTTTAACCTGTCTTTCACGAACCTGCTGTCCATGTCTGACATGCGACTAAAGGTGCCACAAGAATGTGGAATTTATTGGTTTCATGCTTTAGCATTGACCGTTTCTGCATTGTCTGTTTGCGTATGGCCTCCCACCTGTGCATCATGGGTACCTTGCTAGTATAATCAAAAGAAACGTATCAAATCTTCAGAAGGACACTCATTGAAATCCTCCACGCAAAAATGAAAAAAATTGAACACAGAGGTAAAGTTCAGCTATCTTTACTAAACACGTCAATAAACAAGAGTTTGCCTCAATCACAAAAAACAAAAAGCATGAACATCACAAGGGGTGGTGCAACAAAAGTCACAGCACTGCAACACAAAGGCACGCACCTGAATACAGTCAAAACAATATGACACAGCAATGGACACAACACTCCTAACAGTCAAGGACAGAATGACAGCAGTCCTCAATATCGTGTGTGTCCTCCCTGAGCTGTGATGCAGGCTGTACACCTCCAACGCATGCTCTGTACCAGGCGTCTGATGCGGTCCTAGGGAAGTCTGTCCCACTCCTCCTACAAGCCTTGAATGAGCATTTGCCGATTGACAGTCGTTGATCTCCTCGATGCAAGACGTCGACCAAGCTCATCCCATAAATGCTCAATGGGATTGAGGTCAGGGGAATAAGGCATCCAAGGCATTACTTAAACACCCTGTTACTGGAGGAAGTTGGTGGTCAGGCAAGCAGCATGGGGTCGAGCGTTGTCCTGCTGGAAAACTGCGATGTCAGGATGAGCGTGGAGAAATGGCAGCAGATGAGTTCTCAAAACTTCATTGACATAACGCTGACTAGTGAGATTGCCTTCGATGACGACCAGAGGTGTCCTGAAACGGGTGGAAATGCCGCCCATATCATCACACTGGGTCCTCCCCAACAATTGATCTGGCGAATACAGCATTATGCATACCTTTCCCCACCTCTGCACCATAGTTGTTGACACCCATCAGCCGCATGGAGGCAAAATCTGGACTCATCGCTGAACAAGACTGCACTCCACTCTTGCTGTGTCCAGTGGCGATGCTGCAGACACCATCTTGGTCTATTCCGCCGATGCATTTCGTTCAACACTGGGCCTCTGCAAGGACATCTTGCCACCAGGCCCCGACTTCTCAAGCGCCTCTGCACAGTAGAGACACTGATGTGGTTGTTGGGGCGACCTTTTGTCACTGCAGCTGTTTGCGTCACAGGGCGGAAACTACCATGAAGATGCTGCAGCACAATCCATCGGTCTTGGTTTGGGGTGGTTACCCGTGGTCTTCCTCTTTGTGGACCATCATTCACAGTTCCAGTTTCACTGTAACGCCTGGCTAGGTTGGAAATTGCAGGCTGTGAGCAACCAAGACGTTGGGCAATTGTTCGCTGGCTTACACCAGCCTCAAGCATCCCAATTGCCCTTAAACATTGTTCAGATGTCAGGTGTGGCATCTGAATTTTCTTCTTGTTATTCCTGTCAGAAGCCTCCAGAGTGACGATAGACGGCAGTAAATGAATGTCTAACCACGAGAACTGAAGGATTTCATTATGAGGGTCATTATTTAAAGGGAAATATCCCGATACAGAACCACTCAAGCATGCCATTGTTGATAAACCAGGTGATTGAAGTGAAGTTCCCGTTACATAATCAGCCATTACAATTGAAGAAACGTGTTTGCAAAGCTGCACATTTCAAAAAATGAAAGTGGTAAGTTTCTTTTGATGTTCAGTATATATATACATTCAGTCATCCCTCGTTTATCGCGGGGGTTACGTTCCAGAACCCCCCGCGATAGGTGAAAATCCGCGAAGTAGAAACCATATATTAATTTTATCATTTTTATATATTTTAAGCCTTTAAAAACCCTCCCCATACTCTTATAAACCTTTCCCACGCTCTTATGAACCCTTTCTACACTCTTAAACACACTTTTGAGACCCATCCTTAGTCCTTACGTATTAGAAAAATATTTGTACGTGTATATATAGCTGTACAGTACATTGATGCAAGTTCTTTTATAATTGCAATTAATTAACAAACAAACATACACATATGATCATGGAACTACACAAGTACAGTACAACAAAGTATTTACATTGATGCAAATTGTGTTTTTGAAAGCAAAAGGCAATAATTGACAAAAGTGCCTTTAATCAAACCTGAGGCCGAAGCATACAGAAGTCTTCATGAGCTATTCAAAATAGAGATGATGATTAATTTTGAAAATTAATAAGAAATGCATTAGCTTCCTCTTGCATATGCAGCAGCTTCCTGATGGTTAATTTGTAGGAAGCAGTGGGGGGTGGAGAGGAGGTGAGGAGGGTGGTTATTCCTGATCTGATGCAGTGATGAAGCAGATATCTCATCTGTATCAAAAGGTAATCCCTGAGATAATCCCTGAGATTGGAGATCTCGCGAGATCTTGGAGACGGCGGCAGGGATTTTCGAAGCTCCACACGGTCTCCACGTTTTTCGAAGTTAAGTCTGTTCACAATTGTATTTTGTCGAAACTGTATTTATCTTTCGGTGTGTGAAGTTATTGTGTGCAACTTTGGTTGTTTCTCGGTGTTTATCTTTCATAAATTGATCGTCTGTTTGCCGTGTCGCGAGCAAGGCCTTGTACAGTGTGCACTGTACAACCTTGAGGCTTTGTTTTTCTCTCAGTGGTCCGTCGTTTGTGATCCAATAACTTTCGTTCTCTGTATTCCCAGTCTTTTCACCCATAGCCTACTTCCTTGTGTAAATCTCAACTCAAAAAAAACAAAAAAAAAAACATTTCCTTCTCTGTTCTCATTCGTTTATTCATTCTTATTCGTTCGTTCGTTCTTCGACCACGTGTTTCTCCCCCATTTCCCCAGATAGTTTTCACTCATTAACCTTCAATGTTTACACTTTCCCCTCAAGTTATGTATTCCGTCATATTTTATAACACCTTTTTCTTCTTCTTCTTTAAAAGGCTGCTTTCGACTTGCTCACCAAATCAATTCATCCCAAAAAAAATATCCATCTCCTATAGTGCCTTTGTTCAACATTCCCTAAACTCTCCTGCACTCCATCCTCCATCCAGCGTCCTTAAACGTATTTTTAACTCGAAGGTCACAAGAAACTCATTTTGCAATAAATGTTCGTTTCCCATAAATCGTACACTTTCAAAAATCCAATCTCACCCCTCCCCTCCAAATCTTCCCCATAACCCCTCCCCTCCAAATCTTCCCCATCACCCCTCCCCTCCAAATCTTCCCCATCACCCATCCCTTTCAAATCTCCCCCCTTGCCCCCTCCCTCCTAAACTACCCCCTCACCCCTCCCCGCCAAGACGCCCCCTCGCCCCTCCCCTCCTAGACTCCTGCCTCACCCCTCCCCTCCAAATCTCCCCCATATCCCATCCCTTTCAAATCCCTCCCCTTGTCCCTTCCCTCCCAAACTCCCCCCTCACCCCTCCCCTTCAAATCTCCCCACCCTCATTGCTTCTCAATTTCCCCCCGCTCACTCCCCCTCCTCAAAGCGTCCTCCCCGCTTCTTCCCCCTTCAAACTCTCACCTCCATCTCCCCCAACCTTCTGCCTCGCTCTTCCCCCTCCTCAAATAACACCTCATTGTGGCTCACCCAATCACCATCAAACCTTTTGTCCGCCCCATCCTTCCCTTTCTCCGAGCTATTCTGAAATCTCTGACACACCTTCAACAGCTCTCCCTACCTCTTCCACCTCTTCCACATCTTACCCTACCCCTCCTCCCCCCTGTTCTGTATATGATGCTCCCCCTTCCTCTTCATTAACGGTATGGACCTCAAACATCCGGGGCCTTCGTTCAAACTTAACCGATCTCTCCATACAGGTTGCTTCTGTCAAACCAGACGTGATCTGCTTAACAGAAACTTTCCTCCTTTATGATGTCTCTGATTCCATAGTACCTCTCCCGGGCTACTCCCTCCTCCGGTATGATAGACCTGAGCCTCGTCCTGGAGGCGGGGTTGCTATCTTTATCAAAAACTCTCTTCCTCACTCGCCCTGCACTGCACTCTCTCCACCTCACCCCCAGGAATACCTCTGGCTACGGCTTCCCCTTCGCTCCCACCTCTTGTTCATATGTGTGTTGTACCGTCCACCAAACAGTGATGACTCCATCTACATCTCGCTGTCTGATGATATGGACCAACTTCTATCTACTCATCCCAACTCTCTCTTCCTCATATGTGGTGATTTCAACTGTCATCATGCCAGTTGGCTGGGTGTGGGTACCTCTCTCACCAGCCATGGCTCCTCAGCAAAGGACTTCTGCGACTCACTGGGACTGACACAATCTGTCAATTTCCCGACCCGGATCTCAGTCAACGGAACATCTTCTCTTCTGGACTTGGTTATGACTAACTTCCCTGAAAATGTCTGCTGCTCTTCTTCTGCTCCGATCGGAACATCTGATCATGTCCTTGTTAAAGTGGACATCTCTCTGACCATCCTCAGGGAGCCTGCTCAGCGTCGACGAGTCTGGCATTTCACTCAGGCCAACTGGCACGGTCTTCAAGCAGCCATCAATCATCTGGACTGGTCTCCCATCTCTACCACCTCTGACATCAACTCATCCTGGGAATTCTTCCAAAGTAAATTGCTCTCTCTCATGCACAGATTTATCCCATCTCGTCTTCAGTTGTCATACCCTTCCTCCCGTCCATGGTACACGGAATCTTGTGGTGAGGCTGTTGCCCAGAAACAACTTGCCTTCGTCTCCTGGAAAGCAAATCCAACGGAAGGAAATCTCATTTCCTTTCACAAAGCCCGAAACAAGTGTGTGTCCACCCTCAGGAGAGCCAGGAAACAATATCTCTCCGTTCTCAAGACCGAACTCTCTTATCTGTCTCCCTCTTCCAAATCCTGGTGGCGTCTGGTCAAATCCGTTTCTGGTGTTTGTTCCCCCTCCATCCCCTCCCTTACCTCAAACGGCTACACAGCTGACTCCGCACGTGAAAAAGCTGAATGCCTCAACTCTGTGTTTGCCTCTAAATCTTGTGTCCCAAACCCATCCCTCTCTGTACCCACCATACCCAGTCGTACCCTGCTGCTCCTGGACTCCGTGTCCTTTCCTTCTGACAAGGTGGAAAAGTTTCTGTCAACCCTCGACTCTGATTCTGCAACTGGACCCGACGGCATCAGCCCACGGGTCCTAAAATCCTGCTCTGCTGCTCTATCTCACCCTCTCTCTGTTCTCTTCACCCTCTCTTTTGCTCAAGGTCAACTGCCATCTGCTTGGAAATCAGCCAACATCACCGCTTTGCACAAAAAAGGTGCAAAAACAGATCCTAGCAACTACAGACCAATCAGCCTTCTCCCAATTATCAGCAAAGTCATGGAATCCATCATTGCTTCTGATATGAAATCTTTCCTCTTCTCCAATGGCTTGATCTCTGATCATCAATTTGGTTTCAGACCAGGTCACTCTACTCTGGACATGCTGCTTCTGCTGTCTCAACAATGGATGGAGGTCCTCAATGCCAAACAGGAAATTAGAGCTGTCTCCCTCGACATATCACGTGCCTTCGACACGGTCTGGCACCCCGCTCTGCTCACCAAACTCTCCTCCTTTGGTATCCATGGAAATCTCCACGCATGGCTGGCGGACTTCCTCTCTAGTCGTCGTCAACGTGTGGCCCTGAATGGGTTTCTCTCATCTCCTCTTCCTGTTCAGGCTGGAGTTCCCCAAGGCAGTGTTCTGGGCCCCGTGCTTTTTCTGGTCTTCATCAATGATCTCTCTGACTCTCTCGAAAATCCTCTCTATCTCTTTGCTGATGACTCCACTCTCTGCCGCTCCATTCCTCTTCCCTCAGATCGGCAGTCTGCTGCCTCCTCACTCTCTGAAGACCTGGACAAAATCACAGACTGGTCAAACAAGTGGAACATGTCTTTCAATCCTGACAAATCTCACACTCTTACTATGTCTCTCCGAAAAGATCGACTGGACAACCCTCCCATCTACTTTCTCAACAATCCTCTCCAAGAAGTTCTGTCGCTCAAGATTTTGGGTCTCACTATCTGCCATGATCTTTCTTGGGAAAACCACATTTCCAAGCTGGCCTCCAAAGCCAGTCGCCGACTGGGCATCCTCCGTCGTGCGAAGTCCTTCCTCGGCACACCTGAGCTCCTCACCACATACAAGGCTTTCATCCGCAGCTCAATGGAATACTGTTCTCCCCTATGGGCCGGTGCTCCTGCCTCACACCTAGCTCGGCTTCACGCTGTTGAAACCAAAGCTTTCAGAATTATTGGAATCTCCCGCGATGAAGCTATCTCTGAGGGCCTTTCACTCACTCACCGCAGGCAGGTAGGTGGTCTTTCTGTCTTCTACCGACTCCTCTCCGGCCTTGCACCCCCAGCTCTCTCTGTGCTCTGTCCCCCAAATATTCCTACAGGTCGCACAAGATCTGCCAGCAACCCTCTGATGGTTAAACTGCCGAAATCTCGGCTCTCCGCTCACCTTCACTCTTTCATTCCTCTTTTCTCCCGCCTCTGGAACAAACTCCCTCACTCCCTTCAATCCCACTCCTCCCTCCAGGTCTTTAAAACAGCTGTTCACCACCATCTCTTATCTTCCCCCATCCAAAACCTTGATCTTTTCTACCCCCGCTAATTCACCCCAGATCCACCTTGTTTGAAATTCCAACTTCTTTCCTGGAAGTCCTGGCAGTGTCCATATGTTTTATACCTCTCCCACTGCCCCCTTCCCACGCCCCCCCCCCCCCCAAAGCCCTCGCCCTCTCTCAGATCTCTCGATGTCTCCATGTCTCTCGGTCCCTGCTCTCAAAT
>NC_136267.1:190406439-190686439 GCF_964187855.1 Myxine glutinosa | reverse complement strand
GACCATTCGACCAATTCGATTTGCCAATCAATTTGACCGACCTTTGCTTGTGTGGAACGGACTGTGAAAACGATGCGGACTATATTGTCGGATACGACACACAGGACAGTGATGACGAACTCTAAATGGCATATTCTGTAATCGTGTATGTTTGATGCCATTGACTGCCTGTGTATATTTTGTCATTGACTGCCTGCGTAGATGTGAAGTTATACTGACTGCATGTGTATATATGATTTTGCTGACTGCCTGTGTATGTTTGGTGATATGAATTATTGTGACACATTTTGATGTTATTAACTGCCTGTACAAAATGATAACATGTATTTGATTATGCAACTTATCGCGAATATAAAGACAGTATTTTGCAATTCAAAACCTTTGATTCGTGTCTTACCATTCCCCATAGCACTAATTTGATACTTTCATTGGATTCCTTGTCCCTGAAAATATAGGTTTAGTATATTTTTTAAAGTTTTTAGGGTAATTAGAGGCAGAAATAGAACAAAATATGTATTTTACAGTGGCCATTTTGAAAATCCAAAATGGCCTCCATACAGGTATCTCTCCAAATGTAAACATTGATTTTTAGTTTCCTTATGCTGTAACCTTTCCAAAAATGTATAGGTTTGCTAATCTACCATGATTTTGAACGAAATATAATTTATTGACATCGTGAACCTGACGAACTTGATGGTGTGAGAATGATCTTCCACAGATTATCTGTCGTGACTTGTGGACTCTCGGCTTGAGAAGATATGCTCGGCTGGCAAGTGTATGGAGAAGCACCCTTGGTGAAATTAGTGAATTGTGAAAAATAATTGGCATGGGTAATCTGAGGAAGGACCAACCACCTTGAGGCCATTTTTCCCTGCAGAGCAGGGGTTGGCCTTTTTCGGGCACAATGGTCCCCTTTTTGAAGCAATGTTTTACGGCCGGATGCCCTTCCTGCCACCAACCCTGTTAGTCGACTCACACAGGGAATTACCAGTGAACTGGTACTCAATTTGCCGACCTCGGAAGGATGACAGGCTGAGTCAACCCCCCTGGCGTTAATTCAGCGATCGACCGGGATTCGAAGCCAGGATCCTCGGATCCCAAGCCGGCACCCTAACTAGTAAGCCATCACCAGGCTAGATCTGAGGGTTAGATGAAAATTTAAGGGTGAATTTTGTGAGGCCATGGTGGACACTGCACAGTGGCACCATTATTGAATCAGGTGTGTTAGACCAAAGTGTTGGAGGCTGGGACAAAAATGGATTGAGTAGTTGGTCACAGCCTTCAACTGGCTACGGAGGTGACGGGGCCAATATTTGGACGTAGTGTTGTGGTGATGTAGTTGGGCAGTCTGGACGTCAACGTGGTGCTATGGGTAGCCGAGGTGTGCGGACCGTGTCTTCTGAGATTTAGTCTCCTGGTGAAGCATGCCTGTCAGCTAGACCTTGGGCGTGGTCAAGTGTGGGTGGGCACTTGGGGGCTGCATGTGAGTGGACTGGGGGATGTGAGAGGTGCAGGGGACGTGATGTGGATGCCACGCACTTGCAACCGTGCCTTCCAGGTCCGAGGCCTTGGGAATGGCAGAGTTGGCAGCAGGTGCTCACCACATTGGCCAGCTGTGGCTGGTGGAGCCGTGTTCCTTGCAGGGGGCCGAAGGATGGATGATGGGTCGCACCCTTATGGACACATGAGCCATGTTGGCGTTTCGGCTGCTCAGCTTATCCCGATGGCCTTTGCACGGTAGAGGGGCGGAGCTGTCGTAGCCAATGGCAGTAGTGTAGTAAAGGTCACCGGAGGAGGCAGATCCACATGCTTGCCAGTGCATTGGATGAAAAGGAAATTTGGTGAAAATTGATCGGCCCCATAGGATAAATTTGGGATTCAATAGGGTGGATGGCACTCTTGGACCCGACCAACCTGCAACTACCTGCACATGAAGATAAAGGTAAGAGGCCTTGGTGTTTACTGTCCCAGGCTTCGGTACTTGCTTGTAAATTTGGAGTAGTATTGATAGGTTGGGCTCTGTCAGGCCGTAATTCTTGAAATTGGGGCGGAGGAGCTGATTGAGCGGTGACGATTGGTTTGTGTGCCATAAAGTGTCTTGTGGGTGGGGTTTGTCCCTGCGGTATAGAGACCCCTGGCGACCCTTGATGCTATGTGAGAGCCTGAGGCAAAGGAGCCTGGTGTGGAGACTTCCCCAGCGGGACGACAGCTAAAGGAGCTGTTTGGCTGTCCTGGGGGCAAGAGTTGAAAGGGGGGGTGGGGGAAGAAGTCATATGTCGGGCGACTTGTTTTTGAACTGCGAGCACCACAGCCTGAAGCGCCCCCACCATCTTGCTTGTACGGTACCTCCCCGCTCCTAGTTGAGGATCACACACACATGTGTTATAACATCTTGGCCATGGTCTTGCAGGGGGGTTGAAATAAGTGTTTTTGATGATTATTGCAATGTGTATGAATGGTTATGGGATTTGTGTGAATGGATGGGGGCGAAATCCACCTATCCATGTCACTCACCTGTAACACCAGGACAGGGCCTGCGGAAATTGGGGTACAATGGGATGGCTCCGCAGGTAACGTTGGGTATTGTGGCATCCACCAGGGGACATGGTCTTGAAAGGGATCCAAGGTTTTGTACAAATGTTTTGAAGTCTTGAATTTTTATTGAGGTTTTTGGGGTAAGGTAGTTTTTTTGTGTTGACATTCTTCTTCCTGCCCCAGGAGTTAGGAGCGAGGACTTAAAGTTTTGTACATATTTGCATTGTTGCTTAAGGGGTGTAGAAGGTGCAGGACAATAGTTAAATTAGCTACGGCTTGGTTCCCACAGCCCCTCCTAATTTATTTCATAGGCAAATTAAGTGCGAGTCGGTAAATGTTTAGAATGGAACGGTAACGCCTGCAATGAACCTTGCGGGAGCTACGGTTCCAGGGGGGGGGGGGGCTGTGTTACGTTTGTGGGGGGGTAGACAATGATTACCTGAGAGCCAGGTAGAAGTGTATAGATTACCATGCTCCGTATGTCGCGATGAAGAAGAAGAACCCCCATGTACCTAAGTAGGAATCCAGTGGACCGTATGTCGTGTAAGTGTATGTGTCCCCATGCGATGGGTGGGGTTATGTTAATTAGTTAGGGATTATGGGTAAAGAATCCCCTGTATGGAATTGCCTATGTTCTTTTTCCTCTGTTCCTTATGACAATGCAGCACACACACAAAGCCAGGCAATAGCTCATTAAAAGACGCTAAATAAAAGCTAACTGGAAACATGACTTTGAGCGCCAATGATGATACCACTGACGTGTGAGAACATCAAGTCGGCAGGTCCGGGAGGCCATGCCCCGGAGAGCAGTGATCGGTGAGATTTGTCAAGCAACGAAGAGAGGGACTGGCTGATAGGAGCAGGCACTGGCAGCATCAGATGATGTCAGAGCCTTGAGTACAAAGGAGTTGGGGGGCTGACATTTTCTCTCTCTGCTTTGGGATTTCATAAAGAACGGTGTCCCCGACATTTTCTCTCTTGGCTTTCTCTCGGTTTCTGTGAACGGTCTCTGATAAGCTCCCTTGTGCTCGGGACGTTGGAGGTTTTGACGATCGTGAGGAGCGAACTGTGGACCGAGACCTGCGTTTCCCACGAGCGAACTGTGCACGGAGGCCTGTGCTGTTCCCGCCAAGGACACGCGGGGGTTTTGACGATTCCCGAGGGGGTTCAGGAGACGCTCAGAGCTAAGTGCCTCGGTGAGAAACACACACACATTTATTTTTACCAGTTATTTGTTCCTTTTGTCTGTATACGAGTCTGTATGGGGACGTCCCGTTTAGGAATCTTAGTTTTGCCGTGTGTTATTTTGTTTCCGGCATTTCTTCAATAAATTCGGTATTTTTGTACATTTGAATCTGTGTTGGTTTGAGTTGATCTTTGCAGGTGTGAAGACGCCTGGTGGAAGCCATCCAGATAAGTTCGTTGTTCTCCTTTCCCTCGCGTGTAAAGAACACCGCTATATTTTTGACTGAATGCCTCGGAGTTAAACCTCGATTGGTCATCCGTCACCCAAGGTTCTTAATCCCGGCCGTGAACACAACAATTGGTGTCAGGAGTGTGGGATTCGAACACGACGGACACTCAGTGTCCGAGGGTTGCGAGATCGACACCACAACACAACAACAACAACATGCATTTTAAGGCCATTTTCCCTGCTAGAGCGGGGGTTAGCCTTGCGGTCCCCATGACAATCTTCTCCATCTTGCCCTATTTTCTGCATCTCTCCTTGTTAACCCCCTTGCCCGCATTTCTTCTTCCACCATCTTTAGCCAAGTCTTTCTCGGTCTTCCCCGTCCTCTACTTCCTTCTACGTTCATTTCCATCACTCTTCTCAACCAGTCACTTTCATCCTCCCTCAACACATGACCAAACCATCTCAACCTGTTCCTCTTCACAGCATCAATCACAGGCTCTATTCCCATCATTTTTCGCAATTCATCATTTGTCTTCCTCTCTCTCAATGATACTCAGCACATCCATCGAACCATTCGCATTTCCACCCTTTCCAACCTTCGTTGCTGCTCTACGTTCATTACCCATGTCTCGCTCCCATAAATCATAACACTTCTCACACATGCAGCATACACCTTTCCCTTCAGCTTCAACGACACTCCCCTCCTCATCAGCACGCTACTCAGTTCCCGAAACTTCTTCCATGCACATCTCACTCGAGCAACCGTTGCCGAGTCTGATCCACCTTCTCCATTCAGCATGTCTCCGAGGTAGCAAAATATTTTCACACCTTCCAGCTTCACGCCGTCTCCAAGATCCAACTCAACATTTCCTCCATCTGCAGCTCCCTCTGTGCACACCTTACATTTGAATGTAGCTGCCATACTGGTTAATGACCCTCTCAGACCACTACATTTTTGATGAACCCACTCGGTGCACATTGTACATTGAATGAAGTTCACTCCGACACCCTTCCTGCACACAGCACAGGGCCACTTCCCAGTTCTTTCCACCGCACCACATGCTTTACCACTTGCCATCATCTTCGTCTTTCCGATATTCACCTTCAGACCTTTTGTCTCCATACATTCCTTCCACTTGTTCATCTTTTCCTTCAGTCCATCCATACTTTCCGCAATCAACACCAGATCATCTGCATACAACAACTCCCACGGTAAACCCTCCTTTCCGTTCTGAGCCAGCACCTCCATCACAGCTACAAATAGTAGTGGACTTAGTACCGACCCCTGATGCACTCCCACCTTCACCTCAAACTCACCACTGTTCCCGTCCTTCGTCCTTACAGCTGTGCGCGCTCTTTTGTACATTGCCATCACTACTCTGATCAACCATTCCTCCACTCCTAACTTCCTCAATGCCCATGTCAATACTTTGCGTGGAACCCTATCGAATGCTTTCTCCAGATCAACAAACCCAAGAAACAACTTCTTCCTCGTCTCCATGTACTTCTCCTGCAACTGCCTCACAATAAAAAGGGCGTCTGTCGTTCCTCTTCCTGGCATAAATCCAAACTGCATTTCGTCGATCTTCACTTTCTTCCTTATCCTCCTCTCCAACACCCTTTCCAATACCTTCATTCCATGCTCCAATAACTTTATCGCTCGGTACGAGCCACACTCTAGAGCAGGGGTCGGCAACCTTTTTGACATGAAGTGCCAGTTTGAAATGTTCTTGTTAATTTGTGTGCCATATCAACATTAAGTTTAACATTAAGTTGAATTATGACACCACATCAAAAAAATACTTCCAACAGACATGGAATTTAAATTCCATCCATATAGGCTATATGCATAGCAACAACATTTTAAAGAAACATTTATCTCTCATCATCAGGACATTGTAATGATCATTTTATCATTGTAAAATTTGTCCCCAATGACGATACAAATTATATGCATGGACCCCATTTCAAAACACTGCTTTCAGTAACTCATTTACAAAGTATTGCATTGGGAACAAATGTCAAAAAGGGAGAATAAAGTGTGTCAAACAGAAATACCAGTACTATACAAGAATGCTGCCATCCTCATGAAAACATCCACATCTGAGTTGGAAAAAAAAGAGATGGACAAACAGCTACATATGCAAACCCATGTGTACTACAAATAAACATGCCTACCAGTCAGTGTGATCCCTAGCCCTGCTTTCCTTAGCTGAGCTCCATTATCTGGGGGTTGAAGTTAGTCACTTTAAGTTGCACATATGCTTCGGAGTGGTCGGTTGTCAAACGACTGCGGGAGGGGCTGAGCACGTTCTTCATGTGTGAGAATATCTGCTCACAGAGGTACTTTGACCCGAAGACTGACAGCAAAGCCAGTGCAACGTTCCGGAGACAGGTGAACTTCTTCGGCACGGATGTCCAGCAGGTGAAGATGCAGGTTTCGTGATCTTGCACTGCCGTGGTTTCTAGTTGTTTCCGGAGCTCTGCAAACTTAGTCACCCACAGTGTTGAACTCTTCAGCTCAATCAGCTGCATTTCCATGTCCTGTGTATCCAACCAGTCTATCAGAGATAAATCCAATTCGTGTCCATCAAAGCTGTCTGGCTTGATCAAGAAAGAGAACATGGGTCCATACTTCTGAAAGTCCCCAAATCGTGTTGTGAACTCCGACTCAAGCTCGCTCATGTATTTGCATATTTCAGCGGTGCTGATGCTGTGCTGCGAGGAAAGCTCCCTTACGTGTCTGAAGTAGTGGAAAGTGGAGGTAGCAACATCGCTTGAAAACATTGCTAGCTTGCCGACTGCCAAATGCCAATGACTGCCAAACCTGAGAGCATGAGGGCTCCCGTCAAGTGCAATGCTAAATACCACAGCATCTTTTAACCCAGCTATTTGCTGCGCGCTGACATTTTCTGCCATTTCTTCGATGCGTCGCTCAACACTTCTAGCTGACATGGGAATATCTTTTATTCTTGATTTGATTGTCTCTTTGTTTGGTAAGCCTTCAAACATAACCTCTGAGCTACAGAGAAAAACCTCCTTAATATATTCGCCATCCGTGAATGGCTTTCCGCGTTTCACAATGCAATGAGCAATGCGATAGCTTGCTTCATTCGCATGGCTTTTAGCAATGGCAAAGATTATGAGGGTGTTGGCTTGCTTCCCATACCTGGACACGGCACGTTTGATGGATTCTGCCTTGTCTGCCTGATCTTTGAAAGTTTTCTCGTGCTTTGTCTCAAAATGGCGCTTAACACTCGACGTTCGACAAACAACATTTTCAAAACATAAAGTACACACAGCACGGTCCTTCTGAAAAACAAAACCCCAGTCTTCTGTCCATGAGGGCTGGAATACCCGAACCTTTACTTCAGCTTTCTTAGCTAGCGGGGCTGCCATCATCTACCGAACTTGAACCGCATCACTGCAATTCCTGTGGGAAATGTGAGCGGGAGGCCGTACCATCAATCAAACTAAATAAGACAGGCCGCGTGTTACGAGAAAAACTACTACCCCCATTTTCATTACCACCACCCCATTAAAAAAAACTCAAAATAATGACGATATTAATATTAAAACACAGAAGGCGGCCTGAATGATAACAAAGAGTGGAGATGCAACCGCTGACCACCGGGTGTTAACACATAGTCGCTCTTACATCACCTCAGGTTGCCGCGAACGGCGTATCGGAAGGCACCAAGCCTGCATCCTGTTTTATATCTGCGATTATTATACAATTCAGAATAATGATGAGATTAATGTTAAAACTCAGAAACAAGTCCGAATAATAATAATGAGTGGAGATGCAGCCTCGGACCATCTGCTGTGAACAACACCACTGTTCTTACTGTTACAGCACATCTGGTTGCCGCAAATATTGTGTTTGAATGCGCCAGGCCAGCATCTCATGTTGTGCATCTTTGATTATTATTCCAGTAAAAGAATTTGGAATTGGAATGGTGACTCTGCTCTGATCCATCTACCTCAACACCCTGCACCATCACACCAGAATACTGTTATAGTGCAACACGCGCAACAGCCAATGGCTGTTCAAGAGGTGATTTGACATGCAGCGGAGAGGGCACTGCTTTCGCCAGTGTGCCAATGATTACGCTGCCGCGTGCCAATGGTGGCACGCGTGCCGAAGGTTGCCGACCCCTGCTCTAGAGGGTCACCTTTCCCCTTGTATAGAGGGACGAAGATACTCAGTTCCCAATCCACTGGAATGCGGCCTTCTTTCACCGCCAGATTTCAGATCTCTGTCATTCTCTTCACACCCCAACTTCCTGCTGCCTTCAACATATCTCCCACAACTCCCGTCGGCCCTCCCGCTTTTCGACTCTTCATTGCTTTTATCGCTTCCTCAACTTCCTTCTCAGTTATCTTCTCTGCCGGTCCTAAAACTGGGTTACTCTCTATGTTGCCATCCCATTCATTCTCTGTATTCAACAGCATTAACATATATCTTTTCCATCTTCCTTTAATTCTATCTGGGTCCACAACGATTTGTCCCACTTCATCCTTCAAGCAACTCACCCCCATCACATCACACCTCTCTTTCGCTATCTGCTTTGCAATCCTGAATACTGATCTGTGACCCTCTTCCGAATCCAAGTGTTCTCCGAACATTTTCCTACATGCCTCCTGCGCCTTTGCTACCTCTTTCTTTGCAGCCTTCTTGGCTGCCTTATAACTTTCATGCTCTGCTGTGTCTGCTCCCGTACCCTTCGCCTTCTGCCACTCCTTGAACTTCTTCCTCTTCTCGTCAATCCTCTTTCCAACTTCATCATCCCACCACCATGTTTCCGAGTGCCTCGGTGGTCCTTTTGTCCATCCACATACCTCACCAACGGCTCCCAACAGACTAGCTTTCATTGACATCCAACCACTTTCAAGCTCAACCACATCATCCTCAACCCTACTCAGCCTCTCTTTGAATGCCTCCCTTACTGTCACCTCTTTCAACCTCCACACCTTCATTCTCGGTTGGTACTTCACCCGCTGAGCTCTCCTCGCACCTCTCACCCTTATGTCGCAGACAACCAAGTGGTGCTGTGAAACAGCCTCCTCCCCCGGGATCACCTTTGTGTCCCGGAGGTGCCCCCTATCTCGCCTACGCACCATCAGGTAGTCAACGGTTGTCGTCGACCCACCTGACGTGTATGTAACAAGCTTATTATCCTCTTTCTGGAACTGAGTATTACAAATCAACAAATCAGCTCCATCAGCAAACTCCAAAATCCTTTCACCTTCTCCATTTTTCACACCATATCCGTAACCCCCATGAACTCCTTCAAAACCATCCATACTCCTTCCCACATGTCCATTTAGGTCTCCTCCTACCACAACAACTTCCTCATCTTTCACGTTTTCCATCAGCTTCTCTATCGCACACCAGAACTTGTCCTTCTCTTCATCGCTCCGACCAACCTGCGGAGCATATCCCGAGATGACGTTCACCAAGAGCTTTCCAATCATCATTTTCACCATCATCAACCTATCACTCACTCTAGTCACACTCACCACACTGTCTACAAACTCCTCAGA
The DNA here is from genome assembly GCF_964187855.1 of Myxine glutinosa. Taxonomy (NCBI): domain Eukaryota; kingdom Metazoa; phylum Chordata; class Myxini; order Myxiniformes; family Myxinidae; genus Myxine; species Myxine glutinosa. Next base: position 190,676,943 of record NC_136267.1, on the reverse strand, counting down.
AAACAGGACACCAACATCATTCACACCCTCCAGGCATCCTTGCCACACAAACTTGTATTTCTGTCCCTGCTTACCCTTCACCATTCTCACACCACTTCTCTTCCATCTCGTCTCTTGCACACAACATATGTCCACTCTTCTTCTGACCAATACTTCCACCACTTCTCCTGATCTCCCTGTCATTGTCCCTACATTCCATGTCCCAAACTTCAGAAACCGATCTCCACTTCGGGCTGTACCCTGCCCATATGTAGTTGTAATTGTCATGGTTCTCTTTTTGAGGCAATGTTTTTATGGCCGGATGCCCTTCCTGACGCCAACCCTCTTAGTCCTCTCTTTCGACACGCAGGGATACGGTGTACCTATTCTAATCCAGGGTACACACTGGGAAACGTTTAAAACATGGAAATTCTGGGGGGGGTTGGGGGAGGAATCACGGCTGTGGGGGCCCCGTCAGCACCACGCCACGGCGGCCCAGTCAGCACCACACCACGTCGGCCCGGTCAGCACCACACCACGTCGGCCCGGTCAGCACCACACCACGTCGGCCCGGTCAGCACCACACCACGTCAGGCTGGTCAGCACCACACCATGGCGGCCCGGTCAGCACCACACCACGTCGGCCTGGTCAGCACCACACCACGTCGACCCGGTAAGCACCACACCACGTCGGCCCGGTCAGCACCACAACACGTCGGCCCGGTCAGCACCACACCACGTCGGCCCGGTCAGCACCACACCACGTCAGCCCGGTCAGCACCACACCACGTCGGCCCGGTCAGCACCACACCACGTCGGCCCGGTCAGCACCACGCCACGTTTGCCCGGTCAGCACCACGGCAGCCCGGTCAGCACCACACCCTTGAAAAGGACTTCGATGCTGTGGAGAGATCGAAGCAAGCCTCCTTGCTCGAGCGGACCGGAAGTCCATATATATAAGCACATATATATATAATGTGCACAAATATATAAGGATATAATATATTGTGGGCTTTCACTAAAAATACTCGCAAATAATAACAGCGGGGTAGCAGAAAAGGAGGTGCGGTTGAGAGGTTGGGGTATTAAATCAAGCCTCTCAAAATATCAGCACCACACCACGTCGGCCCAGAGCCTGGCGTGAAGTCCAAGGACATCAGCACTTCATCCGAAAACAGCCCCGGTTGGTGCGAACCACTCGGTCAATGGCGCGAACCAGGTCCCGACACGCCCTTGCTCGCTTGGCCCCGATGAAGGCCTCGCTGGGTGTTCTCCAAACAGGGGCAAAATCGCCCAAGCCGCGCTGGATTTCGGCAGCGGAAGCCTTGCACGCTCGGCCCCGATGAAGGCCTCACTGGGTGTTCTCCAAACAGGGGCAGAATCGCCCAAGCCACGCTGGATTTCGGCAGCGGAAAGCAGCCACGAAGCGACGATATTCGGTCGGGCTGTAATGCGAACACCACGGCGGCCCGGTCAGATCGACACCGCTGGGTGCAAATTGCGCTCAGCATTTGTCAAAGTGTGGATTATCTCCACAGGGCGTGTGTTTTGTCTTCTTCATCACACAAAGCCCCACTACGCATCATACATTCAATGCTCGATTACTAAAAAAAAATTGCCACGTGCTTTGTACATCTGATTCATCAACTTGTCATTCATTCTGCCTTTCATTCCAAACCCTGTTGGGATGAAGAAAGGAAAGAGGAAAGTTCTACCCTAATGTCAGCCAATTTCAATCCAAATTCCAGCCATGTGCAATTTGGTCTCTTGCAATTCCCTATTCTCTTGTCATTACAATTTAAAATGTCTTCAATTTATGTCATCTAAACTCGCTTCTAACTCAAGTTGTCCTCAGTGTGCCTGCCTCTGTCTTGTACATGCCTTTACCCACTGGACCCTGGGGATTTCCCACGGAGAATCCAGCTGTTCGGCATGCCTACATAAAGGGTGACAGGCAATCTAACTAGACGTACGATTCTGGTCGATGCTAATTTGGGTTTACAAACCCCACTGTTAATTATTCAGTAGTTTAAAATACATGTACAGTATTCTAAACATGTCATCAGGGAATTAAGCCTTTAACCACGAAGAGTCCATTTACATTAATGTAATTAATGTAATTAATTTAATGGGAAACTTGGCCCAACTTTTGAGCTCGACTTATTTTCATCTTCAATTGTTTCTTATTGCTGATACAAGTGGCTGTCGCTCATGTTCAAAGTTGACGTTTTGTTGATTAAATCGATACAATGGTTTTCATCTTCAATTGTTTCTTATTGCTGATACAAGTGGCTATCGCGCCTGTTCAAAGTTGACGTTTTGTTGATTAAATCGATACAATGGTTTTCATCTTCAATCGTTTCTTATTGCTGATACATTTGGCTGACGTGCATGTTCAAAGCAGACGTTTTGTTGATTAAATCGATACAATGGTTTTCAAGATTCAGATTTATGCTAGGTTTGCTTGACGTGTTCACCAGAGGTGAATGTACGCGTCTTCGAGCTCTGCGCTACTCGATTCGACGTGAGCTGCTCGAGATTGAGTCTCTACTTGAAGAGCGAGGCCAGGAAATGGAGATCCAGGTGCATAATTTGATTTTCTCTTCACAATGTTGTTGTATTCAGATAATTTCGTTTCTTGCAGAGTTTTCCTCTGTCAAAAAAGTAGCTCGTGGATGACACTGGACAACAAAGATTTTGCTACTGGGGTAGAAACATATGTTCTAGACTAAATCGAGTTTGCTGTTTCTGAATCTGAAGTCAGAATTTTCTCAGCACGTCAGGAATTTGAGTTATACATAAGGTCCAATTACAGTAGCTTGCCCTCGTGGGTGATTTTGAGTGATCATAAATTATTCTTTTTTGTATTTTGTTTTTCAATTATAACAAAACAACTGTTGTAGAATATTATTTCTCATAAAAAGAGCTTGAGAATACAATTTAGATTATTAAAAATGGATGAAAACTGACTAAGCTATGAATTTTTAAGTAAAATTTTCCACGTGGCATTACAATTTTGCGTGCTGCTTCCATGCTGAGAGGAGTTAATAACTTGATCCTAAAATGTTTAAATGCAATGTATATTCGCGATTAAATGCAATTAAATGAAAATGCAATTAAATGCAAATGGAGATCACGGCGAGGTCACGTCTTTTCGAAGCTGCTCCATGCGCTCACGCTCTCGAAGCTAAGTGATCTTTCACAATCGTGTTTTTGTCGAGACTGTATCTATCTTTCGGTGTGTGTACCTATAGCGTATCTTTTGGAAAATTTTCGGTGCTAATTTTCGTACATGTATACACAATCGTCGGTGAATGCGTATCGAGTATTCTGAGGCCTAGTACTCGTAGGCTTAGGCTACCGTACCGTCTCCGACCTTGTTGTTTTGTTTTTCTCAGCGATTCGTCGAATGCGCTGAAATTATTTTCGTTCTCTGTTTCGTCCCAGTCGTTCACCCCGTACCTCCTTGTTTAATATCTGTACTCACAAAAAAAAAAAAAAACCCCCAAAAAAATATTTCCTTCCCAGGTCTTATTCGTTTATTTGTTCTTTTTGTTCATTCGTTCTTCGTTCGCGATCACGCGGTTAGAAATGTATAATCTCTCCCTGAACAACTATTTTCTCTCATATATTATAACACCCTTTTCTTCTTTTCCTACAAAAGGATGCTTTCGTCTTGCTCACCAAATCTATTCATTCCAAAAAATATATATAATACCATCTCTTACAGTTCCTCCTTTCTACATTCCCTAAACTATCCAGAACTCCACCCCTCCTCCAGTGTCCTCAAACGTATTTTTGACTCGAAGGTCTCAAACTCATTTTGCAAAAAATGTTCGTTTCCCATGAATCGTACACTTTTCAAAATCCAATCTCACCCCTCCCCTCCAAATCCTCCCCATCACCCATCCCTTTCAAATCTCCTCCCTTGCCCCTTCCCTCCCCTCCCTCCTAAACTCCCCCCACACCCCTCCCCTCCGAGACTCTCCCTCGCTCCTCCCCTCCTAGACTCCCCTCTCACCCCTCCTCCTCAAAGCATCCTCCCTGCTTCTTCCCCCTTCCAACTTTCACCTTCATCTCCCCAAACCTTCTGCCTCGCTCTTCCCCCTCCTCAAATAACACCTCACTGTGCCTCACCCAATCTCCATCAAACCTTTTGTCCGCCCCATTCTTCCCTTTCTCCAAGCTATTCTGAAATCTCTGAAATCTCTGACACACCTTCAACAGCTCTCCCTACCTCTTCCTCCTCTTCCACATCTTACCCTACCCCTCCCCCCCCCCCCCCTGTTCTGGACCCGATGCTCCCCCTTCCTCTTCATTAACGGTATGGACCTCAAACATCCGGGGCCTTCGCTCAAACTTGACTGACCTCTCCATACAGGTTGCTTCTGACAAACCAGATGTGATCTGCTTAACAGAAACTTTCCTCCTTCATGATGTCTCTGATGCCTTGGTATCTCTCCCAGGTTACTCCCTCCTCCGGTATGATAGACCTGAGCCTCGTCCTGGAGGTGGGGTTGCTATCTTTATTAAAAAAACTCTCTTCCTCACTCGCCCTCCACTGCCCTCTCTCCACCTCACCCCCAGGAATACCTTTGGCTACGGCTTCCCCTTCGCTCCCACCTTTTGTTCATATGTGTGTTGTACCGTCCACCAAACAGCGATGACTCCATCTACATGTCACTGTCTGATAATATGGACCAACTTCTATCTACCCATCCCAACTCTCTCTTCCTCATATGTGGTGATTTCAATTGTCACCATGCCAGTTGGCTGGGTGTGGGTACCTCTCTCACCAGCCATGGCTCTTCAGCAAAGGACTTCTGCGACTCACTGGGATTGACACAATCTGTCAATTTCCCGACCCGGATCTCAGTCAACGGAGCATCTTCTCTTCTGGATTTGGTTATGACAAACTTCCCTGAAAATGTCTGCTGCTCTTCTTCTGCTCCAATCGGGTCATCTGATCATGTGCTTGTCAAAGTGGACATCTCTCTGACCATTCTCAGAGAGCCTCCTCAGCGTCGACGAGTCTGGCATTTCACTCAGGCCAACTGGCACGGTCTTCAAGCAGCCATCAATCATCTGGACTGGTCTCCCATCTCTACCGCCTCTGACATCAACTCATCCTGGGAATTCTTTCAAAGTAAATTGCTCTCTCTCATGCACAGATTTATCCCATCTCGTCTTCAGTTGTCATACCCTTCCTCCCGTCCATGGTACACGGAATCTTGTGGTGAGGCTGTTGCCCTGAAACAACTTGCTTTCGTCTCCTGGAAAGCAAATCCAACGGAAGGAAATCTCATTTCCTTTCACAAAGCCCGAAACAAGTGTGTGTCCACCCTCAGGAGAGCCAGGAAACAATATCTCACCATTCTCAAGACCTAACTCTCTTATCTGTCTCCCTCTTCCAAATCCTGGTGGCGTCTGGTCAAATCTGTTTCTGGTGTTTGTTCCCCCTCCATCCCCTCCCTCACCTCAAACTGCTTAACGGCTGACTCCGCACGTGAAAAAGCTGAATGCCTCAACTCTGTGTTTGCCTCTAAATCTTGTGTCCCAAACCCATCCCTCTCTGTACCCACCGTACCCAGTCGTACCCAGCTGCTCCTGGACTCTGTGTCCTTTCCTCCTGACAAGGTGGAAAAGTTTCTGTCAACCCTCGACTCTGATTCTACAACTGGTCCTGACGGCATCAGCCCATGGGTCCTAAAATCATGTTCTTCTGCTCTTTCACTCCCTCTTTCTGTTCTCTTCACCCTCTCTTTTGCTCAAGGTCATCTGCCATCTGCTTGGAAATCAGCCAACATCACCGCTTTGCACAAAAAAGGTGCAAAAACAGATCCCAGCAACTACAGACCAATCAGCCTTCTCCCAATTATCAGCAAAGTCATGGAATCCATCATTGCTTCAGATATGAAATCTTTCCTCTTCTCCAATGGCTTGATCTCTGATCATCAATTTGGTTTCAGACCTGGTCACTCTACTCTGGACATGCTGCTTCTGCTTTCTCAACAATGGATGGAGGTCCTCAACGCCAAACAGGAAATTAGAGCTGTCTCCCTTGACATTTCACGTGCCTTCGATACGGTCTGGCACCCTGCTCTGCTCACCAAACTCTCCTCCTTTGGTATCCATGGAAATCTCCACGCATGGCTGGCGGACTTCCTCTCTGGTCGTAGTCAACGTGTGGCCCTGAATGGGTTTCTCTCATCTCCTCTTCCTGTTCAGGCTGGAGTTCCCCAAGGTAGTGTTCTGCGCCCTGTGCTTTTTCTGGTCTTCATCAATGATCTCTCTGACTCTCTTGAAAATCCTCTCTATATCTTTGCTGACGACTCTACTCTCTGTCGCTCCATTCCTCGTCCCTCAGATCGGCAGTCTGCAGCCTCCTCACTCTCTGCAGACCTGGACAAAATCACAGACTGGTCAAACAAGTGGAACATGTCTTTCAATCCTGACAAATCTCACACTCTTACAATGTCTCTCCGAAAGGACCGACTGGACAACCCTCCCATCTACTTTCTCAACAATCCTCTCCAAGAAGTTGTGTCGCTCAAGCTTTTGGGTCTCACTATCTGCCATGATCTTTCTTGGGAAAACCACATTTCCAAGCTGGCCTCCAAAGCCAGTCGCCGTCTGGGCATCCTCCGTCGTGCGAAGTCCTTCCTTGGCACACCTGAGCTCCTCACCACATACAAGGCTTTCATCCGCAGCTCAATGGAATACTGTTCCCCCCTCTGGGCTGGTGCTCCTGCCTCACACCTTGCTCGGCTTCACGCTGTTGAGGCCAAAGCTTTCAGAATCATTGGAATCTCCTGCGATGTAGTCAACACCGAGGGCCTTTCACTCACTCACCGCAGGCAGGTTGGTGGTCTTTCTGTCTTCTACCGACTCCTCTCCGGCCTTGCTCCCCCAGCTCTCTCTGTGCTCTGTCCCCCCAATATTCCTTCAGGTCACACAAGATCTGCCTGCAACCCTCTTATGGTTAAACTGCCAAAGTCTAGGCTCTCTGCTCACCTTCACTCTTTCATTCCCCTTTTCTCCCGCCTCTGGAACAAACTCCCCCACTCCCTTCAATCCCACTCCTCCCTCCAGGTCTTTAAAACAGCTGTTCACCACCATCTCTTATCTTCCCCCATCGAAAACCTTGATCTTTTCTACCCCCGGTAATTCACCCCAGAGTCCTTGCAGTGTTCATATGTTTTATTCCTCTCCCACCTCCCCCCAAGTCCTCCCGATGTCCCTGCTCTCAAATGTTGTGTTTGTGTCCTTCCCCCTCTTCCCCCTCTCTTTTGTGTCCTTCCCCCTCTCTCCCCATCTTGTCTGCCGCTCCCCTTGTTTTTTTTTTTGTTTTTTTTTTTGTGTGTGTCGGTTTGTCTTTTTGTGTGATTAATGTTAGCTCTTTCACGAGCCTCGATCTTGTATACAAAAAATATATATATATTTATAAATGTATCAAGTTTGGAATTCATATCATGCTAATAGTATTTTTTATATTTTCAGGTTATAACCTAATATCTTGTCCTGTCCGTGGCCGATAAAGACCGGTCTCGGACGGATTAGCCGAACAGCTTACACTCCGAGGCGTTCAGTCAAAAATGACGGTGTTCTTTTCAAGCGAGGGAAAGGAGAATGATGAACTTACCTTCACGGGTTCCACCGGGCGTCCTCGAACCTGAGATAATTAATTCAAACCGACACGGATTCAAAATGTACAAAAATACCGGCTTTATTGAAGAAATGCCGGTCACAAAATAACACACGGAAAAACTAAGATTCCTAAATGGGATGTCCCCACACACTCGTACACACACAAAGGGAAAAATAAAAGTGAAAATAAAGCGTGAGTGTTTTTATGTACTTAGCTCTGAGCGTCTCCTGAACCCCCTTGGGAATCGTCAAAACCCCCGCGTCCTTGGCGGGAACAGCACAGGCCGCCGTGCGCAGTTCGCTCGTGGGAAATGCAGGCCTCGGTCTGCAGTTTGCTCCTCCTCACGATCGTCGAAACCTCCAATGCCCCAAGCACGAGAGCAATATGAACTATGATTGCATGGCACCAATTCTCCAACGCAAGAGGAGGGAAAATGTCGGAACATGACTGTTCGTTGAGACTATCCCACCGCTTATTGGTAACTGTTAACCACCAGATCCCGAAACCGAGAGAAAATGTCGGGAACACCGTTCTTTATGAAATCCCGAAGCGGAGAGGGAGAAAATGTCGGCCCTCCAACTCCTTTTTACTCAAGGCTGATGTCATCCGACGCTGCCCGTGCTTGCTCCTATCTGCCAGTCCTTCTCTTCATTGCTCGACCAATCTCACCAATCATTGATCTCTGGGGCGTGGCCTTCCGTTCCTACCTGCTTGATGTTATCACACGTCGGTGGTATCATCGTTGGTGCTGAAAGTCCTGTTTTTGGTTAGCTTTTATTTAGTGTCTTTTAATGAGCTATTGCCTGGCTTTGTGTGTGTGCTGCATTGTCATAAGGAACTGAGGAAAAATAACAGAGGCCATTACATACAGGGGATTTACCATAATCCTTAACTAATTAACATAACCCTACCCCTCTCATGGGAGCACTTATACACTTACACGATATACAGTCTACTGGATTCCTACTTATGTACATGGGGTGTCTCTTCTTCATCGCAACATACGGAGCATGGTAATCTATACAATTCTACCTGAACTAAGGTATTCATTGTCTACCCTCCACAAACATAACAATATTTTGAAGCTTACCTAGAACGAAGTTCAGGGGAGCTTATGTGATGGTGTGTTGTCAGTCCGTCTGTCGGTGAACACTTGAAACATCTTGTCCGAAACTGCTGATGGATTGCGACCAAATTTAGCACAAATTATATTTGTTGTGTTGTGACAAAAGTTTGTTCACGGCATTAAAAAAGATCAGGGTATAAGGGGGTTTACCGGGGTCAAAGTGGATCCAGGTTGGAACCCCCAAAATAGGAATTTGCTTTTTCCTCTCAAACTACACACACTATTTCGATGAAACTTGACCACAACCTTCATCACCCGTGATGTACTGAAGTTTGTGTACTGCACGGAGAAAATCAAAGTCTAAGGGTGTTATGGTGGGTCAAAGTGGGTCCAGGTTTGACCCCCCCCCCCCCCCCCCCCAAATAGGTATTTGCTTTCTTCTCAGAAACTACACACACGATTTCGATGAAACTTTACCACAACCTTCACCGCCCATGATGTACCAAAGTGTGTTCACAGCATTAAAAAAAATCTGCCCCTTTAGGTGTCTACCGTGGGGAGGGGGGGTTGCCCCCCAAAATAGTTATTTGCTTTCTCCTCAGAAACTACACAGACAATTTTGATGAAACTTCACCACAACCTTAATCACCCATGATGTACCAATGTTTGTACAAGGCATTAGAAAAATTGCAGTCTTCGGAGGTATATGGGGTTGGGGGAGGAGGGTTGTCCCCAAAATCGGTATTTTTTTCTTTGTTTGTTTGATGTCTTATGATTATGTTGATATGTTTCTACATGCTGCCCTATCTTCTACAACCATTGGAATTGGTTTAAAATACTCTTAGTCGGTGCAGTATACTGTTTATTCTACCAGGTGAGCGCCAAGGGTATTGCCCCTATGTTTCTGTATATTTTCAGGTTAGGCATATGTTACTACAGGCATCATGAATAGGCGAGACTGTGTGAATCACCCTGATAACTTTAGTTATATCTATGGGAAATACACTACACGTAGCCAGCGCAATAACTTTACCAAGAGCGTGAAAGCTGCTTACAAGTATTACTTTGAATGTAAAGTTGGAGACCAAGACAAGAGCTCGGCACCTCATGTTTGCTGCGCCGTATGTAACTCGTGGCTTACACAGTTGTTGAGTGGCAAAAGGAAGGGAATGCCTTTTGCTGTGCCAATGATATGACGTAAGCCAACGAATCATCACTCCGACTGCTACTTTTCTATGACAAACATTGCTGGTTTCTCAACGAAAAACAAGTCAGAAATTGTATATCCAGATTGTAAGTCTGCTCTGAAGCTGGTCCCCCATGACTTGGATTCTTCAGTGCCAGTTCCACTAGAAGCTGCTGCAGATGAAAGCGATGACAACTCTGACGATGCGAGGCGTGATATGGATGTACTGTATGAACCTGAATCTGAAGAAAAGAAGCCACACTTGCTAAATCAAGAAGAATTAATCGATCTGGTGAGAGATCTGTCATTGTCAAAGGAGAAGGCTGAAGTGTTTGGCTCCAGACTACAACAATGGGATCTTCTAGACGACGGAACCCAAAAAACACTTCTGAACACGTCTCAACAGTGCATACGCTGACTATATTGCAATACAACATGCATTTTAAGGCCATTTCCCTGCTAGAGCGGGGGTTAGCCTTGCGGTCCCCATGACAATCTTCTCCATTTTGCCCTGTTTTCTGCATCTCTCCTTGTTAACCCCCTTGCCCGCATTTCTTCTTCCACCATCTTTAGCCAAGTCTTTCTCGGTCTTCCCCGTCCTCTACTTCCTTCTACATTAATTTCCATCACTCTTCTCAACCAGTCACTTTCATCCTTCCTCAACACATGACCAAACCATCTCAACCTGTTCCTCTTCACAGCATCAATCACAGGCAATATTCCCATCATCTTTCGCAATTCATCATTTGTCTTTCTCTCTCTCAACCATACTCCGCACATCCATCGAACCATTTGCATTTCCACCCTTTCCAGCCTTCATTGCTGCTCTACGTTCATTACCCATGTCTCGCTCCCATAAATCATAACACTTCTCACACATGCAGCATACACCTTTCCCTTCAGCTTCAGCGACACTCTCCTCCTCATCAGCACGCCACTCAGTTCCCGAAACTTCTTCCATGCACATCTCACTCGAGCAACCGTTGCCGAGTCTGATCCACCTTCTCCATTCAGCATGTCTCCGAGGTAGCAAAATGTTTTCACACCTTCCAGCTTCACGCCGTCTCCAAGATCCAACTCAACATTTCCTCCATCTGCAGCTCCCTCTGTGCACACCTTACATTTGAATGTAGCTGCCACACTGGTAAATGACCTTCTCAGACCACTACATTTTTGATGAACCCACTCAGCGCACATTGTACATTGAATGGAGTTCACTCCGGCACCCTTCCTGCACACAGCACACGGCCACTTCCCAGTTCTTTCCACCTCACCACATGCTTTACCACTTGCCATCACCTTCGTCTTTCCGATATTCACCTTCAGACGTTTTGTCTCCATACATTCCTTCCACTTGTTCATCTTTTCCTTCAGTCCATCCATACTTTCTGCAATCAACACCAGATCATCTGCATACAACAACTCCCACGGTAAACCCTCCTTTCCATTCTGAGCCAGCACCTCCATCACAGCTACAAATAGTAGTGGACTTAGTACCGACCCCTGATGCACTCCCACCTTCACCTCAAACTCACCACTGTTCTCGTCCTTCGTCCTTACATCTGTGCGCGCTGTTTTGTACATTGCCATCACAACTCTGATCAACCATTCCTCCACTCCTAACTTCCTCAATGCCCATGTCAATACTTTGCATGGAACCCTATCGAATGCTTTCTCCAGATCAACAAACCCCAAAAACAACTTCTTCCTCTTCTCCATGTACTTCTCCTGCAACTGCCTCACAATGAAAAGCGCATCTGTCGTTCCTCTTCCTGGCATAAATCCAAACTGCATTTCATCGATCTTCACTTTCTTCCTTATCCTCCTCTCCAACACCCTTTCCAATACCTTCATTCCATGCTCCAATAACTTTATCGCTCGGTACGAGCCACACTCCAGAGGGTCACCTTTCCCCTTGTATGGAGGGACGAGGGTACTCAGTTCCCAAACCACTGGAATGCGGCCTTCTTTCACCACCAGATTACAGATCTCTGTCATTCTCTTCACACCCCCAACTTCCTGCTGCCTTCAACATATCTCCCACAACTCCCGTCGGCCCTCCCGCTTTTCCACTCTTCATTGCTTTTTATCGCTTCCTCAACTTCCTTCTCAGTTATCTTCTCTGCCGGTCCTAAAACTGGGTTACTTTCTATGTTGCCATCCCATTCATTCTCTGTATTCAACAGCATTTCCATATATCTTTTCCATCTTCCTTTAATTCCATCTGGGACGACAATGATTTGTCCCACTTCATCCTTCAAGCAACTCACCCCCAGCACATCACACCTCTCTTTCGCTATGTGCTTTGCAATCCTGAATACTGCTTTCTGACCCTCTTCCGAATCCAAGCGTTCTCCGAACATTTTCCTACATGCCTCCTGCGCCTTTGCTACCTCTTTCTTTGCAGCCTTCCTGGCTGCCTTATAACTTTCATGCTCTGCTGTTTCTGCTCCCGTACCCTTCGCCTTCTGCCACTCCTTGAACTTCTTCCTCTTCTCGTCAATCCTCTTTCCAACTTCATCATCCCACCACCATGTTTCCGAGTGCCTCGGTGGTCCTTTTGTCCATCCACATACCTCACCAACGGCTCCCAACAGACTAGCTTTCATTGACATCCAACCACTTTCAAGCTCAACCACATCATCCTCTACCCTACTCAGCCTCTCTTTTAATGCCTCCCTTACTGTCACCTCTTTCAACCTCCACACCTTCATTCTTGGTTGGTACTTCACCCGCCGCGCTCTCCTCGCACCTTTCACCCTTATGTCGCAGACAACCAAGTGGTGCTGTGAAACAGCCTCCTCCCCCGGGATCACCTTTGTGTCCCGGAGGTGCCCCCTATCTCGCCTACGCACCATCAGGTAGTCGACGGTTGTCGTCGACCCACCTGACGTGTATGTAACAAGCTTATTATCCTCTTTCTGGAACTGAGTATTACAAATCAACAAATCAGCTCCATCAGCAAACTCCAAAATCCTTTCACCTTCTCCATTTCTCACACCATATCCGTAACCCCCATGAACTCCCTCAAAACCATCCATACTCCTTCCCACATGTCCATTCAGGTCTCCTCCCACCACAACAACTTCCTCATCTTTCACGTTTTCCATCAGCTTCTCTATCGCGCACCAGAACTTGTCCTTCTCTTCATCGCTCCGACCAACCTGCGGAGCATATCCCGAGATGACGTTCACCAAGAGCTTTCCAATCATCATTTTCACCATCATCAACCTATCACTCACTCTAGTCACACTCACCACACTGTCTACAAACTCCTCAGAAAACAGGACACCAACACCATTCACGCCCTCCGGGCACCCTTGCCACACAAACTTGTATTTCTGTCCCTGCCTACCCTTCACCATTCTCACACCACTTCCCTTCCATCTCGTCTCTTGCACACAACATATGTCCACTCTTCTTCTGACCAATACTTCCACCACTTCTCCTGATCTCCCTGTCATTGTCCCTGCATTCCATGTCCCAAACCTCAGAAACCGATCTCCACTTCTGGCTGTACCCTGCCCATATGTAGTTGTAATTGTCATGGTTCTCTTTTTGAGGCAGTTTTTTTTTATGGCCGCATGCCCTTCCTGACGCCAACCCTCTTAGTCGTCTCTTACGACACGCAGGGATACGGTGTACCTATTCTGACCAGGGTACACACTGGCTGACTATATTGCAATGAAGAGTGTAAACTTGAAGTATTGTTTCTGAATCACTCACAATGGGGCAGATTTCCCTTTCAAGTTTACACCCTTCCTAAGATTACCATGTTCTAATGTTTTATCAACTTCTTTTTCTGCAACTTGTTTATGTTCTTGGTTTGTATACTACACATTATACACAGAGATCACAATCATTGCTATCTAAATATGACATCAAAGTAATTACTAAGCACTGATATTACATGTACAATGTGGAGATCTGCAATTAATAAAGTATCTAATATGGCATGCTGGGTATCATTAATACAAATACAGTCACGTGAAAAAGTAAGTACACCCCATGCAAAGTTTTGACTTTTTCAACATATTTCAACATACAGCTATTTGATCTTCATTTCAACAATATTGATAGATAAAGGTGATATAATATAACAAATATCATGAAACATTTACATTTTGTAGTCCATTGTATAACTTAAATAAACATAAATGCAAATGTCGCATGTGGAAAAAGTAAGTACACCCTTGGCTCTAATAGGTGGTATTACCCACTTTGGCAGAAACAACCTCAAGTAGGCGTTTCTTATAACTGTCTGCCAGTCTCTGACATCGACTGGGAGAAATTTTTTCCCACTCCTCCATGCATAATTCTTTCAGCTGTGCGATGTTTGAGGGGTTTCTTGCATGCACAGCTCGTTTCAAATCCCTCCACACCATATTGATGGGATTTTGATCCGGGCTTTGACTTGGCCATTCCAGAACCCTCCATTTCTTTCATTTCAGCCATTCCTTGGTGGATTTACTGGTATGTTTAGGGTCATTGTCAAGTTGCAAGGGTCCACCTTCGGTTGAGCTACAACTCTCCGACAGATGGCCTCACATTATCCTCAAGCACCCTCTGGTGCAATGAAGAATTCATAGTGGATTCTATGATGGTGAGCTGCCCAGGCCCTGATGCAGCAAAGCTGCCCCAAACCATAATATTTCCACCACCATGCTTTACACTTGGTATCAGGTTCTTGTGGTCAAATGCTGTCTTTGGTTTTTGCCAAACATGTCTTCTGGTACTGTGGCCAAATAGCTCTACCTTTGACTCATCTGTGCAGAGCACATTGTTCCAGAAGTGCTGGTCTTTGCCGAGGTGTTCATTGGCAAACTTTCGTCTTGCCCTGATGTTCTTTCTGGACATCAAAGGTTTCCTCCTGGCACACCTCCCATGTAGATCAAATTTGTGCAGCCTCTTTCGAATGGTAGACTCGTGCACTTTGACATCAACAGTGGCGAGAGCTACCTTTAGGTCCCGTGATGACATTCTGGGGTTCTTAGAGACTTCTTTCAGCATCTTGCGGTCTGCTCTCGGGCTGAACTTGCTGGGGCGGCCTGGCCTTAACAAGTTGGCAGTTGTTTGGAATCTTCACTTGTAGATGATCTTCCGGACAGTCGAATGATTGATTTCAAATTGTTTGGAGATCTTTTTAAATGCCTTGCCAGACTCATAGGCATCGATAACCTTCTTTCTGAAGGCCTCAGAGAGCTCTTTTGATCTAGGCATGGTGACGCCGCACACTTCAACAACAAAGAGCAAACCAAACTAAATGTCTGAGGTTTAAATAAGACAGGTTCCTCCAAGATCCTCTATACGATGTTCTAATCATTTGCACCTGAGCTGGTTGGTGCACCTGATTCTAATTTTAGGTATTTGAAGTAGTGATAAATGTCAGGGTGTACTTACTTTTTCCACATGCAAAATTTGCATTTATGTTCATTTAAATTATACAATGGACTACAAAATGTAAATGTTTCATGATATTTGTTATATTATATCACCTTTATCTATAAATATTGTTGAAATGAAGATCAAATAGCTGTATGTTGAAATATGCTGAAAAAGTCAAAATTTTACATGGGGTGTACTTACTTTTTCACGTGACTGTACATATTTTGAAAACCTGATGTGCTTCGTGCTAAATTCTGACTACAGATTTGAAATCAGCGGCACAGATTTAGCCAAGAACACCTGCATTTCCCTTAGTAGCAGACAAAGTTTTTTTTGTTGCCCAGTGTTATCTGTACATATCATATGTAAACTTCCCCTACTTTATTATAGGAGTTCATCCAACATTAAGGAACATTGATGAGATTGCTTTAGCATTGGCAAGTATTTTACTTTGACTTGTTGGTCTCATTAAAAAAAAAATTCATGCAAAATATCTTCCTATGTTTGTTTGAGAGATTCTTCATATTTCTGCTGAATTAAACTTTCAATGTATCAGCTTAGAAACCTGTTTTGTAATTTGTTTTCCTGTTAGATCGCACCATTTCATTGTTCAAGGTCCAGTCCCGCACTTCAGCGAGAACACAGTCGATACAGAAGAGCAAGATCAATGAGCTCGAGCCTGACCGCATCTCACCAGGACAGGCTGTGTCCAACATGTAGTGCGGCTCCAACTGCTGCTTCGGACTGTGGACGTTTGATGAGCTTGAATGGTGAGAAAGGACAGGAGCATGGTAATTCCTTGGAGTGTGGGCCAACCCCACCTGAAACACATGTTGCACAACATGAGGGCAGAGTTTTGCAAAACTTTCCAAGAGGTAACACTACTTCCTTGATTAAAGCATTAAGAATTAAAGCGTTTTTTTTCCATTGAGCGGTTTGGGAGATAGAGGTGTAACGTTTTTCCAAGATGGCGTCCGTACCACGTGAACTATGACGTCATAATTATGAATATAAATTTTCTATAGGCGGAGGCGCCTCAGTGGTAAAATTTTGTGTCAATCGGACCAACGGTTACTGAGAAAATGAATTTTTAAAATGCAGACACGGCACACGTACGTAACTAAATGCTTAACCTCACTTTTCGCTTCGCGAGCGCAGGGTAATAATGGCTGCTAGTTTGTTGTTTGTTGGGAGCCAAATTCAACTTTGAAAATCATTTTTCTTTCGCAGTATTATTCTGATATGTCAAAAATTTATTTGGAAACGCAACCTTGCTCTGATTTGGAAACTGAAGATCTTGCACACTTATTTAGGAGGCCATTTAACCTCTCACACACACACGCACATCGCTCATCACCAACAAAATTTGTTTCACAACGAGGTGATGAAAAAGTTTGGGGTGGGGGTTGGAAGAGCACCCTGACATGCATGTTATGTTTAAAGGAAAGACAGGACGAACTTTAAAAACATTTACTGGGATTTGTAGAATATTTTGTGACAACAAATGCTTTTTCCTTCATGTGAACTTGTCTTGTTTAAAGTCCAATGCCTTGTTTGCTTTTGCTCTTTTCCAGCCTGAGAAGTGGGAAGCTGATCCATGTGAACGAACAAGGATGACATGATGTGGTATCTGTGCAATACAAGGAACGGCACGTGATCATGCAATTTCCTTTGCTGTCAATGGGGCTACTGAAATGCATATAATGTGCAAGTTTACACAGTGAGGACAAAGTGAACATTTTGAACCTCTTTCTGTCTTTGTGTTTTGACATGAGCTACTGATGATGATAATTTAATGCTTTTGATACGTTTCATTTGTGTGAATCAATCCAGTAGTACAGTAGTAGTGCATATAGTTTTGTATTTTCTATATTTGTCTAAAGTGCAGTGACTGACCCAATTTTACGGATTACCAAAAATTGTTTACTTCACACTTTGGTTAAGGAAGCTGAATAAAGATTGTTTTTAAGTGAATGTTTCAATTTCATGACTTCATAGGTTTCGCTGGATTACAGATAATGCAATGAATTTCTTGATGGAGGATCCAGAAGAGCAACGAGCAAAATGACATGACGTTGTACTTTTACCGTGCACGTGGTAAAGTGTTGGGTTGAGAGGTTGGTTGTGTGTGTCTGTCTGTCCGCAGTCTGCAATCTCTCATGGAGGAACGACTTCATTTCAATTCCAGTTTGTATTTTGAACACTAGAGCATGAATCGGAATGTGAAGCCACGGTTTAGTTGTACTTTGGTTCTGAATTTGGCAAATTGGATGGAATCTCATCCCAAGCGCACACAGAGGAAGGTAATTTTGTCTGGCAGTCAAAATTGAAAACCATTCCAAACAGGAAACTTGCTCATCAAGGACACGACCACCATTTACAAAGAACGAATGTAACGTGTTTAAATAAGGTGGTGCTAGGTGCATCAATGGCGGTAAACTTCCGAGTTATTGTTTTTTCTGCAACCTTTAATACCTTTATTTCATTTCAATTGAATTATATACTTGAATAGTGTAGAACACAAATTGCCTTGAGGCCCTTCCAAAAACCTCCAGTTTAGCAGTACTTGGTCAAAAAAACGATACCTTTTTACACCATCTGACCAATGGAATTTGCCACCACACCACCTACGACCAGTTGTTCTTTCGTGAGTTGTTCTTGCAACATTTACGACCACACGTCCATGTGACACTTACAGCTAATGCAGAGCTGGCACTACCTGCTGCAGAGCTGGCACTTCCTGCTGCTGTGGATCTGGCTAATCATCTCATCGACATTGTTATATCGACTGTGGCTAATGTGACCCCTCCACCACTCCACATCACACAGCTACAATCCTAATGGCAGACCTGAAGAAGCTCGTCCTGGTGCTCCACGCTGTGCAACACCAGTCGTGTCCGTCTTTGTGCTAACCCCCTTGTAAGGACAGAGAGAAATACCGTACCTCACGCCACCATTCACCTTCACCTTCCGTGAACCCTCCAGATTGGTGTTGGTACCACGTGATCCTCGGTGCTAATGCTCGTCAGTGGAGAGCACCATGCTCGTACTGGCCACAGGGAAAGAACGAGGCCCACAACAAATGGTGATGAGTTCACCTGGGCCATATGTAAGTCACCTTTGCCTCATGGGTTGAATTAGTGGACTTCGTTTTCTTGTGAATGTCTCCTCCAGCTTGATTTGGGTTTACGTCGGTCATTTCCATGGGTGTTTACTGTTGTCGACACAAAATACTCAATCCTAAGTGTGAACGTTTTGCATCATTTCAATTTCCTCACAGATGTCAGATACCGCCGTCTATTAGATGCCTCGACACAGCTTAGTGTTCTAACATCCACTGTTTTGTCGCTGAATATCACATGTCTTCCATCAATGCCCACTTGACCTTTTCAGAAAGTACTTTATGACTTGCCATCCATAACGCACCCATCGGTAACAATCCAGCCCGTCAAACACCAGATCACACATCACATCAAGACCACAGGACTCCCTCTTTTCGCTCGTGCTCGCCGACTCGCACCCAAGAAATTGTGCATCGCCCGTCAGGAGTTTGACTCTATGTTACAACGTGGGATCATCAGGCCATTCTCCAGCACTTGGGCCTCACTGCTACAACGTGGGATCATCAGGCCATTCTCCAGCACTTGGGCCTCACTGCTACAACGTGGGATCAGGCCATTCTCCAGCATTTAGGCCTCACTGCTACAACGTGGGATAATCTGGCCATGCATCGATGCCTAGGTGTGCGGTTGAGCCAAGCAATGTCTTCATTGTCAACGCTCCAAGATCCACCGTCCTACTGTCTCACCACTCGATAGCTTTTCAATACCAGGTAGGCGTTTTGCCAGGACCCGTGTGGCTTCTCAAATGGGCAATGCTATTTACTAGCTTGTGTTGAGCGCTTCACCCGTTGGCCGGAGGCTCACACCAATAGCTGATATCACTGCACCTATCATCGCTAGTGCCTTTGTCCACACCTGGATCGCACATTTTGGTGTACCATCAACCATCACTATGGGTTAAGGTAGTCTGTTCAAATTGGCTGTACTTTAAAACTCCTGGGTACCGACAGTGTGCGAATCACTGCTTATCATCCAGCAACGAATGGTATGGCGGAAAGTTTTCTAAAGTCTTCTCTAAAGAGTTTTTCTAAAGTCCAACTAAAGTCTTCCCTGAAAGCGCATGACAATGTCGCACACTGGACGGACAATCGGACATCATACCTTTGGTACGCGAGCTGCTCTAAAGGACCACCTTGGATATTCCGCTGCAGAGTTAGTGTACGGTGCACCGCTTCGTTCCCAGGAGAATTATTCTCAGCATCTGATGTCACCTTGCCCGATGGCAATAAACTTCATTCAGCCATCCAGGGCCTCCTAGCAACACCATACGCCTTTGTTATGTCCGGTTTTTATTCCCCAGGGAATTTCTACATGCACCCACGTATTTGTTTGGCATGACTGTCTGGAAAGTTTTGCAGCAACCTTATGACTGACCGTATAACACTCAGATACACCTTTCGTACTCAATATCAACGGTGGTTATGATAGATCACTTTTCGTGACACAGCAGCAGAGCCAGCGCTCCGCCTTGGCAACGGTTTGACACCTACTACAACAATACCCTCACCCTAGTATACGGCTCGCTGAGGGCATGATGTACCCTTCCCAGCACGATATTTGAGTACATTTTGCTTGTTGACCTTTTCTCTCTTTGCTGATTTTTTTTTTTTTTTTTTTTTTTTTTTTTTTACATTGACAGTCTGCATCTCTTCTACGATACCATATTGTATTTTGTTTGTACCTTCCATTTGATTAATGCACGTGGAGGGGGGAATGTGAAGTGGTATTGTTTTGCCTTTGGTTTTGGAGTCTGTGAATACGCTTTATCTTTGCTTCCAAGGGGTTTCTTGGTAGGGATTGTGAGATCTATTACCGTTGCAAGTATCGTGCTCCGCATGACGTCTTGTTTTTTCGTTGGTGATTTTGATGTCGGCGATGCATTTTTCCATGGACATGTCACCATATCTAGCAGGCTTGTGTTGAAGCATACAAGGTGACATCCAGTTGCCAAAGCAAAGGGTTTATTCGTTCTGTCGACCAATGCATCATCTCGACTCTAGATCCTTTACTTTTGTCTCAAGTGCCTCCAATTCCTGAGTTACATTTTCAATTCTTATGTGAGTGCTCTACCACCCTGTCATTGCTGTCTTCAGGAGATCTACCTGGGAGGAACATCTTCAGATTTGAGATGGATCACCACTAGACACTTGTCCCCTTCAGCCACCCTGGGGGTTTTAGTCTTCAATGTCTCTATTCTCATCTCACTTCTGACAAATCGAAGCAGAGTAATAAATGCAGATGAGTACTTGTTCCCAATAATAGTTTTATTTCTTCCATCGTCAAAATGGGTGAATCCATGAGAATAAAACGAAAGAAAACCACAGTATATGTCAGAGGCACCAGACTCCCCACCAGGAATAAGCACCTTGTCGAACTCGGGCAGTTTACAAAAGATTTATTTGGAGTACATGCATGGCAGAAATTTGATTAGCGTGTAAGCGAGTAACACCAATGAAACGATAGAGTAACATCAATGCCCCTCACAGCAATACACAATTTCTTAAAAAGCTATAGCCAGTAACCGGTTTATATACTTTCCCAGTGCACAAAGGAATTCTGTACACCAAGCTGTGTTTCCCACAGGAAACTGTCTCATACACAACAGTGGACAGGCCAAGATAAGATTCAGTCACACCTCTGCATTAATGGTCTTTGCCAAGTTAAGTTCCATTGAGAAAGAATGTTTATCCAAGGTCGGCCAAGGGATATTATCTAAACGGTTCCCCAAGCCAGAAGGCCAGCATTTGCTAAGCAACCGGCAAGTGCTGTCTCAGAAATACCGCAGTGTTTGTTCACCATGGACCACTGTTGCCCCTGTCAGGATATTACTTGCATGAGATTCCTGACAAACTTCCCCCTTTGTGAATCAACACCTTCAGTAAAGAGGTTTATTGACATCTTTGAAAACTAGGGATTTCATAAAAGCATTTGTCCATTATCTGTTATCCATCTTATAACCCTTAGGGTGACTGAAATTCCCCCCTTTCGTCAGGAGAACCCACTCATGCAACGGGGTGCGTCAAGTCCCTCCCTATGGAGCGGGGTCAATGGATCGCAAATGATGAGGAAATACTCCTATGGACCCCATCTCCTTACCTTTTTAAGTTTGTCGACCAAAGCAGAGAGAAAGAAAATTTTCCCATTATGGGGGCAACATTTCAAAAACAAGGTTGTTATACTGAATATATAGAAATGGTTATTCATTAGCATATGTAGTTATAAATGATTAAAATGTAAGTATTGACCTCCACTATATAATTTTGAGGCTATGTAAAAAGATTGCAGAGTTTTGAAGGCAAAGTCATTTGCAAAGCATGTGTGGAGACCAAAGTCTCCCATACAAGAAGCAAAACAAAAGCAAACATACACCCATTAATACGCAGGGTCTTTTGAAATTAAATTGTAAATGTAAAGCAAATATGAAGTTAGTAACAGGCATCTGCCTTTATTTTTAAATTGAAGCAAAGTGTTAATAAAGCTTATGGTTGTAAAAGGCAGTGTAATACGTTGAATTACAATGGCAGCCATCAGTGGCTTTATTAAAAACACAACACACCCTTCTTGAAGCTTGCCCCTTTAGGATTTGCACATAATCACCTCTTCCAGCACGCACAGATGGTGGTCTGCTTCAAGCCCGACGTTACACAATCTTCGCCACTCACGTTCGCTTGAGTCGGAACCGTCAGCATGCTCCAGAGCTGTTTCAAGAGCTGTTTCAAACCAACAGCGTGAATGGTTTGTTTAGTTAACTCTTGGATATAGGCTATCGGGCTGGTTGGGCATGGTTCAATTGAATCGGGGGCAAGGGTTGAGGGCAAGGAGGAGTTGGAATAGGGAGGTGGCGGCTCTTGTACAGGGATGTCTCGTGCATCTTCCTCCGGTTCCCGGACCACCATGTGTTGTTCGCCTGTACCTGCATCGTGAAACTTGCTGATACACACATGCATCAAGACTTTCAAGCATCCAACAATAAGTATGATCGCTATGAGGAGTCCCATTGCAACTATCACCTAGTGTACTATCTGCCTTCCCCCCCCCCCCCCCCCCCCCATCCTCCGAAGATGCTTTCCAACCAGGATCCTATTCCCCACTTTTCTCTCTCCAATATTTCTCTCCAAGTTGGTACTTATCTCACTCATCTTATCGATAGCCAGCCGCCTGCACTCCTGCTGGATCTGGAATCCAAGTGCAACATTTCCCTTTGACAATTCCACAAACACCCCCTTCTCTGCCAAAAGAAGGTCCAGGGCCACTCTATTTTGCATCACCTTTGTCCTCAGTTCCACCACCGTGTTCAGTAATGCTTGATCTGCCTCCATTGACTCATTTGCAACTTTTTCTAACACAGATGCCAATTTATCTTAACCGATAGCTATTCATCACCGAGCCTGCCAATGGGAAGAAGAAACTGCTTTTTCCCATAATGCTCCGTACAATGTTGTCTCGTTCCTCCAACTCAAATCTGAAGCACATATTCCTCATATACACTTGCATTACTGCACCATCATCTTTGAATAGCTCAATAATCATTTTAAATGCAAAAACATTACACATCTGCATCACATCACATCACATCACAATCCACATCATAGCTGATCGTCAAAATTCTACCAATTGTTTACCATTTTTAGATACTATTCATACTCATCCTAGTCCAAGCTTGTTCAGCCACTGGTTATCATGGGTATTAGTCCCTTTATAAAATGCACACTCCCTCATTCAACGAGGGCACTGCATCAGAGACAGTGGCCAGTAGCATTACAGCCCTCATCTGAAATCTCACCTGTGACGCACGCATCCGCTGTCTTTTTCTTCTTTTTCTTTTTTTGTATACAAGATCGAGGCTCGTGAAAGAACTAACATTACTCACAAAAAGACAAACTCACACATAAAACATAAGATAAGGGGAGTGGGAGACAAGATGGGGAGAGAGAGGGAAGCACATAAGTACAACATTTGAGAGCAGGGACATCGGGAGATCTGTGGGAGGGAGGGGGCTTGGGGGGAGGAGGCACGGAAGGGGGGAGGGCGGTGGCAGAGGTATAAAACACATTGACATTGCTAGGACATCCAGGACAGAAGTCGGAATTTCAAAAAAGTGGATCTGGGGTGAATTAACAGGGGTAGAAAAGATCAAGGTTTTGGATGGGGGAAGACAAGAGATGGTGGTGAACAGGTTTTAAAGACCTGGAGGGAGGAGTGGGATTGAATAGAGTGAGGGAGTTTGTTCCAGCGGTGGGAGAAAAGAGGAAGAAAGAGTGAAGGTGAATAGAGAGTCTTGATTTTGGCAGTTTAACTATAAGAGGGTTGCAGGCAGCTATTGTGCGACCTGTAGGAATATTTGGGGGACAGAGCTGGGGGTGCAAGGCCAGAGAGGAGTCGGTGGAAGACAGAAAGACCACCAACCTGCCTGCGGTGAGTGAGTGAAAGGCCCTCGGAGTTAGCTTCATCATGGGAGATTCCAATGATTCTGAAAGCTTTGGTTTCAACAGCGTGAAGCCGAGATATGTGTGAGGAAAGAGTACCAGCCCAGAGGGGAGAACAGTATTCCATTGAGCTGCGGATGAAAGCCTTGTATGAGGTGAGGAGTTCAGGTGTGCCAAGGAAGGACTTCGCACGACGGAGGATGCCCAGTCGGCGTGACAGAACTTTTTGGAGAGGATTGTTGAGAAAGTAGTTTGGAGTCCAGTCGGTCTTTTCAGAGAGATTGCAAACTGGGATTCTTGAGATTTACAATTCAGAGATACGTTTGGAACATCAGAGGAGGGGTGGAATTATGGTGAGTTTAGAGATTGCAGAGAGGAAGAACTGTAAGGCATTAATTTATATGCCTCCATCGACGAAGTCGCCGGAGGCATGTTTTCAAGTCGTCCGTCCGTCCGTGATAGGTTTTCGTTCCTGCGATAACTTGAGAATGGCTGAATGGATCTTAGTCAAACCTGGTGCAGATATGTATAATGAGATAAAGATGAACTGATTAGATTTTGGGGTCAACAGGTCAAAGGTCAGAGGTCATGTTAGGTAAAAATCCTGTTACTGAAATAATTTGTCAACCAGTGATGGGATTCTGACCAAACCTGGTACACTTATGTAGAATGATGTAAAGATGAACTGATTAGATTTTGGGGTCAAGAGTTCAGAGGTCAAAGTCTGCAATATGTCTATAACTTGAGAATGGCTGAAGTGATCTAATTCAAAGTTGGTACGGGTATGTATAATGATGTAAAGATTAACTGATTAGATTTTGGGGTCCTGAGGTCAAAGGTCATGTCAGGTAAAAAATTGATAACTTGTGAACAGTTGAAGGGATTTAAAGGAAACTTGGTACAAGTGTTATAATGATGTAACAATGTAGGCAGAGGCATATCAGTCAACGATGTGACGTCGAAGATTGTCGTTCTAGTTTTGAATTGGAATGATTGAAAGATCGATTTGAAAACATCCTTTTGAAAAGGAAGAAGAAGAGTGAATTGGAATATAAGGTAGAATACATCACGGGAGAAGAAAGTTCAACCATTTAAAACAAACCATGAAGATCGTCTGGGTATTCACCGAAATGAGGGCAGGGAGGATGAGAGGATGAAGATTGCAGACAGAGGTTCAAAAAGGAGGATGTTTGAATGCATCTTTTAAACTGGATGGTATTCATAGAATACAGATCTCACACAGTCAACTTGATGCGGGCTCACTCTTCTATTTTTTTGGAGGAATTTTTTTCCTTGATCCAATATGGCTGCCAGACCATGTGACCGATGACATCGTACATTTACATTCTCCAATATAGTTGTTGCGTACATCACGCTCAATAAGTTTCAAATTGATTGGACTAAGCATTGTAATTGTCGAATTATGACGTCATAATTAAGGCACGAATGACGTCATCGTTAACAAAATTATTCCCCATGCAGTTCTTTACAATGAGGCACTTTTCAATTTTTCAATGGAGCAGTTTCAGAGGTATAAATATGCAACGTTTTTCGGTTTTTCCAAGATGGCTTCTGTAACACGTGACATACAACATTATAATTATCATTTTAAAAATGATACAGGAGGATGTGCTCTGGTCAAAAGTCCGTGTCCATCAGACCAATAGTTGCAGAGATAACAAAAAATTCATACTGATCAGATCAAGCATTGTACTTGTCGAATTATAACGTCATAATGAAGGCACATATGACATCAACATTAACCTAACTTCTTCCTCATGGGGAGTACTTGACAGAGCCATGTTTCAATAATATTTTAAACTCAACTGGACTATGTCTAGCTGAGTTTTTGTCGACACCCATTGTCCGTCGTCCGTCTGTCTGTCTGTCTGTCGTCTGTAAACAATTCGACGTCTACGTTCTAAAAGTCACAAATATTGATTAAATTTTATGAAACTTGTTATGCAGCATCTTTAAGACATAAACTAGTTTGGGATTGCATTTGGGTGTTGCATGCCCAAAAATGGGCGCGGCAGGGCGGCCATATTGAAAATCAATTTTTGTCATCTTTTTAGCACATATAAACTATATAGTTTGTGGGTCTGTTATGCATATTCTAACCATATTGATATAGACCAGTTGAGTTCAGTTTCCCTGGAACCTCTATAGTTTTCCATGGAGCGGTTTCGAAGATATTGAGGTGAAAATGTTTGGGTTTTTCCAAGAACGTGATTTTTTTTTATCAATGTTTATCATTTATCAATGTTTTTTGGCCGTACCACGTGACCTATGACGTCATAATTATGGTTGAAAAATTATACAGGCAGAGGCGCTCCTACGGTAAAAAATTTGTGTCAATCAGACCAACGGTTGCCGAGAAAATGAATTTTAAAAACTAGTGAGGTACCCGTGCTATGCACGGATTGGAGGCCAGAAGCAAACAGACAATGCAGAAACGGCGAATGCTAAAGCATGAAACCAATAAATTCCACATTCCTGTAGCACCTTCAGTCGCACGTCAGACATGGACCGCAAGTTCGTGAAGGACTTCCATGAAAAACGTACCCGTTGGCAAAGAAACGGGTACGTTCACGAATAGAAACATCGATCGTGGGACTGTGGCGAATCTGCATAAGGCGATCCGTGAAGTTCACGTTTAGAAAGTAGAAACCGTCATGGCATTACGTCATTCACTTGAACTCGATATCTCTTTTTTCATTCCAAACAGCATAACTGCAATCACAAATGAAATAACATTAATATAAAAAAAAAACTTTTAACAACATTCGTGACATAAACAAATATTAAAATCCTGATGTGAAGTTCCATACGGTTGGGTGAATACAATTAAGAATTCAAAATCGTAATTGTATTCATTAAATTCCAATCATCAATTGATACTTTAACAAAACGTTTAACGATTTAACATTACGATTCAATGACGGTTGTATTTGGATATTATCAAACCCGCGCATTGCTGTCATCTGTCCACTTCCACATTCGCGGCAGGTTCATAATTGTCATCAACATCTAAACAGTATTTGTAGAATTTCAATAAAAGCCACATCACTGTTCATATCGGTAAATATTATTACATCGTGTTGGAAAAACTGGAAAATTGGAAAACTTGGAAAAACAATATAGCCTATTTTACTCCCAGGGGTCCCAGGAATACCCACCCAAAATATCGTTGCGATCGGTTGAGCCGTTTTTGCGGTACCTTCGAACGGACAGACGGATATTTGGTGAATTATAGTAAGATGCAGACACGCATGCCACACGTACGCACCCAAATGCCTAACCCTGCTTTTCACTTCACCAGCGTAGGGTAATTATTGTAGTCTGATCTGGATCTTCATCAAAATCTTCACCAATCGACTTGAAAATTGAACAGCATTTGCATATTGAGTCATTAAATTGAGAAACGAGCTGTTTTGAGGTATTTTGGCTGTTTCCGGTCCCTCGAGCAAGGAGGCTTGCTTTGATCTCTCCACAACATCGAAGTTTGAGAATTTTCCCATTCATGTCTTTGTCGAATTTCCACTGGTTATTTTATTGCGTATGTGTTATTGTGTGTTTCTAGTTCGTTTTGGTTTTGTAATTATTGCAAGCGTGTGTGTAATTAGTCTATCTAGCGGCCTTGTGCGCGACCTGTGTGTGCTACCTCGAGGCTCCCTCCCCCTGTACGTATTTTGTGAATATAAGTTCTTTCCTTCGCTGTATTTGCTTGTTTATTTGATTGTCTTTTCTCCCACTACCTCCCACGAACATTTTACCCTTTGTCTAACGTTTTAAATACAAAAAAAAACAAATTACTTTATGAATTTCAAACTTTCAAACTCTAGTTCCTCCATACTCATTCAACCCTTTCTCCTTCTTTCTCAAATCCACGTCCTCACTTAGGGACTTTCCCAGATTGTTTTTCACGGTTTTGTTCAAATATTATTTAAATATGTTTAAACTTTCCCTTCCAGTGTTTTATTCAGTGGTTTATTACAACATGCTGTTTTTCTTCCTATTGAAAAGGCTTTTTTCAATCTCCTCTTCAATTCATTCCACTTCAAAAAAAAATTCAATCTATTACAGTCCTTTCTTTCTACATTCTCTGAACTCACCTTCATTCCACCCCTCCTCTATCATTTTTAAATGGATCTATGACTTTAAAATCACAATAAACCCAGTTTGTAATAAATGTTCGTTTTTCATGAATCATCCACTTTATAAACTCCCCCCTCACCCCTCCCTTTCAATTCGCCCCCCTCGATCCTCCCCTCCAAATCTCCCCCTCACCCCTCTCCTTCAAAACTCCCCCCAAACCCCTCCCCTTCAAATCTCCCCCCCCCCCCCCACCATCTTTCTCAAATTCCCTCTCACCCTCCTCCTCCTAGCTGCCTCTTCCTCACTTCATCTCCCTTCCATCTCATACCTCCACCTCCTCCAGCCTTCTACTTCGCTCTGCCCCCCCCCCCCCCCCTCAAACAACCCCTCACTGTGCCTCATCCGATCACCATCAAACCTTTTGCCCTCCTCATCCTTCTCTTTCTCCTGCAACTCTTCTGCAATCTCTGACACATGATCAATAGCTCTCCCTACCTCCCTCTCTCACTCTTCATTTTACTCTATCCCTCCACTCCCCTGTCCTGCACCTGATGCTCCCCCTCCCTCTTCTTTAACGGTATGGACCTCCAACATCCAGGGCCTTCGCTCAAAACCTGATTGATCTCTCCATACAGGTTGCTTCTTACAAACCAGACGTAATCTGCTTCACAGAAACTTTCCTCCTTCAAGATGTCTCTGATTCCTTAATATCTCTTCCTGGTTACTTCCTCCTCCGGTACGATAGACCTGAGCCTCGTCCTGGTGGTGGGGTTGCTATCTTTATCAAAAACTCTCTTCCTCACTGTCCTTGCACTGCCCTCTCTCCACCCCAACCCCAGGAGTACCTCTGGCTATGGCTTCCTCGCCGCTTCCAACTTTTGTTCACATGAGTTTTGTACCGTCCTCCAAACAGTGATGACTCCATTTACATTTCGCTGTCTGACAACATGGACCAACTTCTATCCACTCATCTCAACTCTCTCTTCCTCATATGTGGCGACTTCAACTGTCATCATGTCAGTTGGCTGGGTGTGGGTACCTCTCTCACCAGCCATGGCTCCTCAGCAAAGGACTTCTGTGACTCACTGGGACTGACACAATCTGTCAATTTCTCGACCAGGATCTCAGTCAACGGAGCATCTTCTCTTCTAGACTTGGTTATGACAAACTTCCCTGTAAATGTCTGCTGCTCTTCTTCTGCTTCAATCGGGTCATCTGCTCATTTGCTTGTTAAAGTTGACATCTCTCTGGCCATTCTCAGAGAGCCCCCTCAGCGTCGACGAGTCTGGCATTTCAGTCAGGCCGACTGGCACTTTCTTCAAGCAGCCATCAATCATCTGGACTGGTCTCCCATCTCTACTGCCTCTGACATCAACTCTTCCTTGGAATTCTTCCCTAGTAAACTGCTCTCTCTCTCTCATGCACAGATTTATCCCATCTCGCCTTCAGTTGTCTTACCCTTCCTCCCGTCCATGGTACACGGAATCTTGTGGTGAGGCAGTTGCCGTGAAACAACTTGCCTTTGCCTCTTGGAAGGCAAATCCAACTGACGGCAATCTCAGTTTCTTCCACCAAGCTCGGAACAAGTGTGTGTCTACCCTTAGGAGAGCGAGGAAACAATATATCTCTACTCTCAAGACTGAACTCTCAAAGCTGTCTCCCTCCTCCAAATCCTGGTAGCATCTTGTCAAATCTGTTCTGGTGTTTGATCCCCCTCCATCCTTCCTTACCAAAATGGCTACACAGTTGACACAGCACATGACAAAGCCGAATGCCTCAACTCTGTGTTTGCCTCAAAATCTTGTGTCCCAAACCCATCTCTCTCTGTACCCACCTTACCCAGTCGAACCCAGCTGCTCCTGGTCTCTGTGTCCTTCTCTCCTGACAAGGTGGAGAAGTTTCTGTCAAACCTCGACTCTGATTCTGCAACTGGACCAGATGGCATCCGCCCACGGGTCCTAAAATCCTGCTCTACCGCTCTTTCACACCCTCTCTCTATTCTCTTCACCCTCTCTTTTGCTCAAGGTCATCTGCCATCTGTTTGGAAATCAGCCAACATTACTGCTTTACACAAGAAATGTGCAAAAATATATCCTTGCAACTACAGACCAATCAGCCTGCTTCCAATTATCAGCAAAGTCATGGAATCCATCATTGCTTCGGATATCAAATGCTTCCTCTTCTCCAGTGGCGTGATCTCTGCTCTGATCATCAATTTGGTTTCAGACCAAGTCACTCCACTCTGGACATGCTGCTTCTGCTGCCTCAACAATGGATGGAGGTCCTCAATGCCAAACAGGAAATTAGAGCTGTCTCTGCGTTGACATATCAGCCTGTTGTTGGCTTAGCGGCTATTGTGCCGGCTTGGGATCCTAGGATCCTGGGTTCGAATCCCGGTCGATCGTTGAATTAACACCAGGGGGGTTGACTCACCCTGTCATCCTTCCGAGGTCAGCAAATTGAGTACCAGCTTGCTGGGATGAATGATCCGGGTGTGTACCCCAGTTTAGAATAGGTACACCGTATCCCTGCACATCGTAAGAGCGTGACCAAGGGTTGGCATCAGGAAGGGCATCCGGCCATAAAAACATTGCCTGAAACAGGGAACCATGATTGTCATGGGGCCTGCAAGGCTAACCCCTGCTCTAGCAGGGAAAATGGCCTTAAAACGATCATTCATTCATTCATTCCCTTTACATATCACATGCCTTCGATACGGTCTGGCATCCCGCTCTGCTCACCAAACTCTCCTCCTATGGTATCCATTGAAATCTCCACGCATGGCTTGCGGATGTCCTCTCTGGTCGTAGTAAACGTGGCTCTGAATGGATTTCTCTCATCTCATGTACCTGTTCAGGTTAGAGTTCCCCAAGGCAATGTTCTGGGCCCTGTGCTTTTTCTGGTCTTTATCAATGATCTCTCCGACTCTCTGGAAAATCCTCTCTATGTCTTTGCTGGTGACTCCACTCTCTGCCGCTCCATTCCTCATCCCTCAGATCGGCAGTCTGCATCCTGCTCACTCTCTGCAGACCTGGACAAAATCAAACTGGTCAAACAAGTGGAACATGTCTTTCAATCCACTCAAATCTCACACTTTCACTTTGTCTCTCAAAAAAGACCGACTGGACAACCCTCGCATTTACTTTCTCAACAATCCTCTCCAAGAAGTTCTGTCACTCAAGCTTTTGGGTCTCACTATCTGCCATGATCTTTCCTGGGAAAATCACATTTCCAAGCTGGCCTCCAAATGCATTCGCCAACTGGGCATCCTCTGTCGTGTGAAGTCCTTCCTTAGCACACCTGAGCTACTCACCACATACAAGGCTTTCATCCGCAGATCAATGGAATACTGCTCTCCCCTCTGGGCTGGTGGTCCTGCCTCACACCTGGCTCGGCTTCACGCTGCTGAAACCAAAGCTTTCAGAATCTTTGGTATCTCCCGCAATTAAGCTGATTGTGAGGGCCTTTCACTCTCTCACCGCAGGCAGGTAGGTGGTCTTTCTGTCTTCTACCGACTCCTATCCGACCTAGCTCCCCCAGCTCTGTCTGTGCTCTGTCCCCCAAAATTCCTACAGGTCGCACAAGATCTGCCAGCAACCCTCTTCTGGTCAAATTGCCAAAATCAAGCCTCTCTGCTCACCTTCACTCCTTCATTCCTCTTTACTCCCACCTCTGGAACAAACGCCCTCGCTCTCTTCAATCCCTCCACTCCCTCTAGGTTTTTAAAACAGCTGTTCACCACCATCTCTTTTCTTCCCCCATCCAAAGCCTTGATCTCTTCTACCCCTGTTAATTCACCCAAGATCCACATTTTTTAAATACCGACTTATTTCCTGGAAGTCCGAGCAGTGTCCCTGTGTTTTAAACCTCTCCCCCCAAGCCCTCTCTCTCCCACAGATCTCCCGATCTCACTGTTCTCTGCTGTTGCCTCTCTCTCCACATCTTGTCAACCGCTCCCTTTATTGTATTTTTTTTTGTTTGTTTGTTTTTTGTGATTGATGTTAGCTGTTGTGGTAGAATGTTATCTCGCCCCTGGTCACTGTGTACCCGAGAAGATCTATTGTCTTCGTCACATGTTTACACTTGTCCTCATTGAAGGTCAAATTGTACTGTTGTGCTACCCACATGAAACGTCGCAAGTTGGCATCATGGTCCTCTTGACCATGCCCGCAAACCGTCACATTGTCGACGTAAACAAAAATATCTTTCAACACT
Organism: Myxine glutinosa; assembly: GCF_964187855.1. Classification (NCBI taxonomy): domain Eukaryota; kingdom Metazoa; phylum Chordata; class Myxini; order Myxiniformes; family Myxinidae; genus Myxine; species Myxine glutinosa. Next base: position 190,644,818 of record NC_136267.1, on the reverse strand, counting down.
TCCTTCGCGGTAATGTCATTAATGGCACGTTGAAAGCAAGAACGCCATTTGTTACTCCGAAGGGAACGCGACGGAATTGATAGAGCCTTTGGCCGGCTTCAAACCCCGTAATGGGCCTGTCAGACTTGTGTATCGAAATCTGATGATATGCACTTCTAAGATCCAAAGTACTGAATACGCGATAGTTAGCCACGTCGCGCACCATATCATCGATCCTGGGAAGCGGATAGGCGTCCAGCTGTGTGAACCTATTAATGGTTTGAGAATAATAAATTACCATGCGCTTCCAATGATTAGCCGTATGGACTACGAGCACCTGGGCCCTCCACGGAGAGCTACTCGGCTCTATAATCCCCTCCCGCAGCCTCCGTTTAGTTTCATCAGCAATAAACCGTGTCAGCGCGCGAGAATCGTCTCGACCTCATGGTGATTGGCTTGCAATCGGGGGTCAAACTAGGAAACAGAGGAGGGGGTTCGATAGCCATTTCAGCTAAACTGCAAACAGAGAGAGTGGTCTCCCAACTGAATTGCATCTCCAATCGGCCGTGTCTATGCAAAAAATCGTGTCCTAGAAGCACGTCGGAACATAACTTGGGCATAACAATAAGCTTCACATTCGGATACGTTACATCATTGACCACCAGATTAACCATGCACACTCCCTTCGTGTGGAGTTCTATCTACCCATCCCAACTCTCTCTTCCTCATATGTGGTGATTTCAATTGTCACCATGCAAGTTGGCTGGGTGTGGGTACCTCTCTCACCAGCCATGGCTCTTCAGCAAAGGACTTCTGCGACTCACTGGGACTGACACAATCTGTCAATTTCCTGACCCGGATCTCAGTCAACGGAGCATCTTCTCTTCTGGATTTGGTTATGACAAACTTCCCTGAAAATGTCTGCTGCTCTTCTTCTGCTCCAATCGGCTCATCTGATCATGTGCTTGTCAAAGTGGACATCTCTCTGACCATTCTCAGAGAGCCTCCTCAGCGTCGACGAGTCTGGCATTTCACTCAGGCCAACTGGCACGGTCTTCAAGCAGCCATCAATCATCTGGACTGGTCTCCCATCTCTACCGCCTCTGACATCAACTCATCCTGGGAATTCTTTCAAAGTAAATTGCTCTCTCTCATGCACAGATTTATACTATCTCGTCTTCAGTTGTCATACCCTTCCTCCCGTCCATGGTACACGGAATCTTGTGGTGAGGCTGTTGCCCTGAAACAACTTGCGTTCGTCTCCTGGAAAGCAAATCCAACGGAAGGAAATCTCATTTCCTTTCACAAAGCCCGAAACAAGTGTGTGTCCACCCTCAGGAGAGCCAGGAAACAATATCTCACCATTCTCAAGACCGAACTCTCTTATCTGTCTCCCTCTTCCAAATCCTGGTGGCGTCTGGTCAAATCTGTTTCTGGTGTTTGTTCCCCCTCCATCCCCTCCCTCACCTCAAACGGCTTAACGGCTGACTCCGCACGTGAAAAAGCTGAATGCCTCAACTCTGTGTTTGCCTCTAAATCTTGTGTCCCAAACCCATCCCTCTCTGTACCCACCGTACCCAGTCGTACCCAGCTGCTCCTGGACTCTGTGTCCTTTCCTCCTGACAAGGTGGAAAAGTTTCTGGCAACCCTCGACTCTGATTCTGCAACTGGTCCTGACGGCATCAGCCCACGGGTCCTAAAATCATGTGCTTCTGCACTTTCACTCCCTCTTTCTGTTCTCTTCACCCTCTCTTTTGCTCAAGGTCATCTGCCATCTGCTTGGAAATCAGCCAACATCACCGCTTTGCACAAAAAAGGTGCAAAAACAGATCCCAGCAACTACAGACCAATCAGCCTTCTCCCAATTATCAGCAAAGTCATGGAATCCATCATTGCTTCAGATATTAAATCTTTCCTCTTCTCCAATGGCTTGATCTCTGATCATCAATTTGGTTTCAGACCTGGTCACTCTACTCTGGACATGCTGCTTCTGCTTTCTCAACAATGAATGGAGGTCCTCAACGCCAAACAGGAAATTAGAGCTGTCTCCCTTGACATTTCACGTGCCTTCGATACGGTCTGGCACCCTGCTCTGCTCTCCAAACTCTCCTCCTTTGGTATCCATGGAAATCTCCACGCATGGCTGGCGGACTTCCTCTCTGGTCGTAGTCAACGTGTGGCCCTGAATGGGTTTCTCTCATCTCCTCTTCCTGTTCAGGCTGGAGTTCCCCAAGGTAGTGTTCTGGGCCCTGTGCTTTTTCTGGTCTTCATCAATGATCTCTCTGACTCTCTTGAAAATCCTCTCTATCTCTTTGCTGACGACTCTACTCTCTGTCGCTCCATTCCTCATCCCTCAGATCGGCAGTCTGCAGCCTCCTCACTCTCTGCAGACCTGGACAAAATCACAGACTGGTCAAACAAGTGGAACATGTCTTTCAATCCTGACAAATCTCACACTCTTACAATGTCTCTCCGAAAGGACCGACTGGACAACCCTCCCATCTACTTTCTCAACAATCCTCTCCAAGAAGTTCTGTCGCTCAAGCTTTTGGGTCTCACTATCTGCCATGATCTTTCTTGGGAAAACCACATTTCCAAGCTGGCCTCCAAAGCCAGTCGCCGACTGGGCATCCTCCGTCGTGCGAAGTCCTTCCTTGGCACACCTGAGCTCCTCACCACATACAAGGCTTTCATCCGCAGCTCAATGGAATACTGTTCCCCCCTCTGGGCTGGTGCTCCTGCCTCACACCTTGCTCGGCTTCACGCTGTTGAGGCCAAAGCTTTCAGAATCATTGGAATCTCCTGCGATGTAGTCAACGCCGAGGGCCTTTCACTCACTCACCGCAGGCAGGTTGGTGGTCTTTCTGTCTTCTACCGACTCCTCTCCGGCCTTGCTCCCCCAGCTCTCTCTGTGCTCTGTCCCCCCAATATTCCTCCAGGTCGCACAAGATCTGCCTGCAACCCTCTTCTGGTTAAACTGCCAAAGTCTAGGCTCTCTGCTCACCTTCACTCTTTCATTCCCCTTTTCTCCCGCCTCTGGAACAAACTCCCCCACTCCCTTCAATCCCACTCCTCCCTCCAGGTCTTTAAAACAGCTGTTCACCACCATCTCTTATCTTCCCCCATCGAAAACCTTGATCTTTTCTACCCCCGGTAATTCACCCCAGAGTCCTTGCAGTGTTCATATGTTTTAATCCTCTCCCACCTCCCCCCAAGTCCTCCCGATGTCCCTGCTCTCAAATGTTGTGTTTGTGTCCTTCCCCCTCTCTTTTGTGTCCTTCCCCCTCTCTCCCCATCTTGTCTACCGCTCCCCTTGTTTTTTGTGTTTTGTGTGTCGGTTTGTCTTTTTGTGTGATTAATGTTAGCTCTTTCACGAGCCTCGATCTTGTATACAAAAAAAAAAAAAAAAAAAAAAAAAAACCATTAAAAAAACCTTCAAGTAGTTTGGCCAATCTTCCAGCCGTGTCGTTGTACCAGACCTTGTCTAAAAAATCTCTCGCTACTGCCCATGTCAATTAGGGCATCCACAGCTTTACCCTCGACGAACACTGGAAGCACAGCGCCCGCAAGACTGCGGGGAGCCAGTACCGGGTGCATGGAGCAGGAAGCACGAGAAGTATTGTTTCCTGCGAGGGTTGTACATCGCGCTTTCGTCGAGCGACAAACTTTCAAGAAGTGTCCTCTCTTGCCACAAGTATGACACGTCGCCTCCCGAGTGGGGCACAGAGCATGGGAATGTCGACGATTCCCACAAAAATAACACTTTGCATTTTCAGTGGGGGTTGCAGCCGCCGCAGTAATCGGCCCTTCTTCCCCGAGCTCTGGAGGATCGTCATTCGGTCCTGGGATAACTGCAGGGCCCATGGGGAACCACTCCGCAGTGCGAGCTGGCTCCGAGCGTTTCTCAGCTGTGGCGCCCGCCATTATATACGGGTGCCCGTAAGCTTCCGAGCAAGTCTGAGCGATCTGCAGAACACGGGCTTGATCGTAAGCCTGCTGGAGGGTCATGGCTGCATTCTCGAGTAGCCTAAGTCGTATCGCCGGCGACGAGAGGCCGGTTACAAAAGCATCACGCGTTTGATCATGAGTTATCTCAGCAGCCGTCCAAGTCTCCACCATACAGTCCTTGCCGAGTCGCCGCAATTCCTGAAGACTGTTCTCGAGGCTCCGAGAGGTCTTGTTGTTGCGTGGCGAGTACATGCCTCGCATATATGGCACTCCGTGGTTTGACGTAGATCTCTCCCAGCGTGTCCACAGAGGTAGCATAGTTCTCACAGTGTGATATGTCGTCGAATACGGTGTATGACATGTGACATGTCAGCACCGAAAGCTTCTGCTCCTCGGTGATTCCAGGCACGGCGGCGATATAATGCTCCAGAGCGCGTCACCAGTGATTCCATTGGCTTGGCCATGTCTGTCGCTTACGGGTTGCCGCTGAATTCCTTGAGTCTCCGAATCTTGTCCATGGCACTCGAGTGAAGGAGTTGATTTCAATAAAATGTGGTAGAATTTTAACCCACAACCTGTCTCAAGATATAGAGCTTTATTGAAATCAATCTCCACACTCATCTACAACAATAATAAGCAATACATTAGTACTTTAAGCATAATTCCCGTACACATCAAAAGCAAACACATAAGCAACATTATTCAACTTACCAACTCAAGTCCAGTCTCATTTAATAGCACAGTAATCCTTCACTCCCAAAGTCATCCCTCTTATAGGGAAGCTCACCACTAGAGAGGGAATTACAACGAGGATCTGCTCCTTCATTTCATCACAGCTCTTACACGAGCCTCGATCTTGAAAACAAAAACAAACAAACTCAAAGGTCAGCTCAATGTCAAACTTCTAAAATCATCAATTTTCATCCGATTAACTTAGAAAAATCATACAGCAATTACATAGTGCATCACTGAATTGGGAAACCAACTAATTTATGGTCAAAGGTCAACTCAAGGTCAATCTTCTAAAATCAATTTTAATCTGAAAAATCATCACTTTTCATTCCATCAACTTATAAATTATACAACAATTACGTAGTGCACCACTGAATTGGGAAACCTACTATTTTTGAGGTCAAAGGTCAAAGGCAAACTCCAGGTCAAACTTATATCAATTTTAATCTGAAAAATCGTCACTTTTCATCCCATTAACTCATGAATAAAATAGCAATTACGTAGTGCATCACTGAATTGGGAAACCAACGATTTTTGAGGTCAAAGGTCAAAGGTGAACTCAAGGTCAAACTTTTATCATCAATTTTCATTTGAAAAATCATCAATTTTAATCCGATTGACCTGAGCTTTGATTAAGATCGTCAATTATAATCTTAATGAAATGGACAATTTGATGTATCCATGGCAACTTTTTATTTTGGGGAGGGGTGGATTTTGCAAGTATTGTGTGCTGCATGACACGTCTTCTTGTTTATATTGTTACTTAGTAAAAGTACAGCAACTTAATACTGTTGTAAGAGTTTGAACCGTAGTCTAATTATATATACTCGCAGAATACCTGCCCTACAGGTGATCTTGTTCCAAGCGTGTAACACATTTTTCTGCCATCGGATATTTTCTGTTGACACAACTACTTTGACTTGGATTTCTTGCTGATTTCCTTTGGTAATATTGCTCTTGCTGATTTCTGTTCAACTTAGGATGTGTCCTTGGTTTTTGAGGCATTTCGATTTTCCAGAAGAAAAAAAAACATCAAATGTCACCCTAGCTCACAATACCCACAACCAACGCACACCACCTCTTTCCCCTCCCCTCCACCATCTCCTCACAATCCCCCATCAAGCATCACCCTACCTAACAATACCCATAATAGCCCTACACCCCTCCTCCCCACTCCACTTCCCCCCACAGCCCCCTTCAACCATCACCATAGCTAACAATACCCATGACCGCCCCACACTCCTCACTCCACTTCCCCACCCCTCACATTCCCTCATCAACCTAGCTAACAATATCCATGACCACCCCACACCCCTCACTCCACTCCCCCACCCCTCACATTCCCCTATCAACCTAGCTAACAATACCCATGACCAGCCCACACCCCTCACTCCACTCCCCCACCCCTCACTCCACTCCCCCACCCCTCACTCCACTCCCCCACCCCTCACATTCCCCCCTCACCCGAGCTACCAATACCCATTATACAGACTTGGCATTTAATATGGAAAAAAATATTTCTTGACTTGGGTTTACTTCCTGACCTCAGTATATCAATCTGTTGAGTTTCTTTTACGCTTCAGTGATTTCTTTGTTAAAATAACCATGTCACTGATTGGCTGTCACAGCAAGAAGTCAATAACAGGATTATATCACAGGTGGTGTGACAAAATGTATGGACAGGTACATTTGACGATTGGCTTCACAATCGGGTATATAAGGGTTGCTGCGTTCTGTATTCGTGGAAAACAACTGCTGCACATCTACAAAAGTTATTGCCGCTTCCTCTGGAGATTGTCCGTCAACTCGACAATGCTGTTTGTCATGGAGTGGTGGCTTTACGAAATTCCGGCATGAAACAGCGTGCTATTACTCGGCAGTATGGCATCACTCAAGGTCAGGTGTCAAAGATCCTGAAACGAAATGCTCAGAGGGGTGTCCCTACTCCAATACCGAGGCCAGGACGTCCCTGCAGAACCACAAGGAGGGATGATCGCCAGCTGCACTGGTTAGTCCGCAATGGCCGTACTAAGTCAGCTAATCGGCTTAGGGCTGAGTGGCAGCAACTGACAAATGTGCCTCTATCCAGACGGCTGGTCAACCAACGACTGGTTCAAGCAGGCTATCCTGCCAGGCGTCCCCTGAGAAAGCCACGCCTGAGCAGACAACACTGCCAGCGCCGATTGCAGTGGGCCAGAGAGCACCGTCAATGGCAGCCAGGACACTGGAATCACGTGATCTTCAGTGACGAGTCTAGATTTCTGGTCTATCGTCAAGATGGCCGCGTCCGAGTGCGCAGACAAGTGCATGAAGCCTACAACAAAGATTGTATAGTGCCAAGAGTCCACGCTGGAGGTGGTGGGGTGACCGTTTGGGCTGCTTTTCATGCAGGAGGCAAAACTGACCTGGTTGTTCTGAATATAAACCTGAACCAGTTCAAGTACAGGGCCATTCTGGAAGAAACATTGCTTCCATTTGCTCGTGCAGCCTTTCGAGGAAAGTTTTTCTTCCAAGATGACAATGCACGGCCTCATCGTGCTCGCATGATCCAACACTTTCTTGCTGACCGTGGTGTAGAGCATATGGAGTGGCCTGCCATGTCCCCGGATATGAATCCGATAGAGAACTTGTGGGCAGAATTAACGCGTCAAATTTGACAACTTGGACCAGCAGCCGACCTCTGTGCGTGAATTGCAGCAGGCTATTGTCACTGCATGGCAAGCGATTCCTGTCCAAACGTTGGCAAATCTCGTGAGCAGCATGCCTCAATGTGTACGTGCTCTCCTGAATGCTCGTGGGGGTTACACGAAGTACTGAACTGTAATTTTACTGTCCGTAATCCCAGGCGTAATTTAACTTTTGTTTTTGTTTAAAAAAATTTTTGGCTAATGTGCAAAATAAAGAGATACTTCTGGAAAACGCACAGAAGTTTAACACAGTACTGTCCATGAATTGAGTTCGATATCAGTTTCCATCACTTTCAAGGATCAATTTATTTGTTTCGAAATGTCAAATGTGGTTTTTGTTTCTTTTAAAGGTCACATTAATAAAATCTAGAATAATTTCAACATAATTCCAATGAACTTTTGGTTCTAAGTCATCTTGAAAAGTAAGTTAACCCCCACCAAAAAAAAATTCCATATTAAATGCCAAGTCTTTATATAGATTTCATATTCCCAGAGTGTATATAAAAGTTTTCTTTTTAGGTGAGTCATCTCTTTTCCAACTATGTAATGAAAAAAAAGTTGGAAAAACTTTGTGTGTAATGAATGGTAGATGTGGACTAAGGATGGAATGCAATATTGTTATGTCGGGGGGGAGGGGGGGAGGGTCGAGGAATATCTAGAGCCAGGTAGATCTGCATAGGTAGGTTCTCGACTGTTGTGATAGGGAATCTACCTGTAATAAGTTCTGTGTGTAGCCCGAATATCAGAGTTGTCTCTGTGTAATATAATATATATGTAATATAATATATGTGTAATATAATATTGTTGCGGGTTCGGGGTCGGCGCTCCCATTACCAAGGGGGGGTTAATCCCCTTGTCTTTTAAGCTGGCCGTCCCCCCGATCCTGGAAATTATAACGCTCCTTTCCGGTCGAGATTGGCCATGGTGATTGGTCAATGGAGTCCCAAATACCTGAGTGCCAATCTGACCGCAAAGCAGGGAGATAATTCCCGCTCGAACCACGGATATGATGGTAATTGCCGAGCGGTTTAGCAATCCGAAGTCCGAGCCGTTATCAAAGGACTAAACCCGATTCTGAGCGGTTTCTGAACCGTGCCACCGGTACTCAATGGAGAAAAGATGAAAGCGATCGAATAGAGGAAACCAGAGTAAAGAAAGAACAAATATGGGTTTATTAATTATTTACAAGAACCCAAAGAGGAAACGAAAGTAATATACAAGAACAAAAGGACACAGGGCAAGCTTACCTATACAGTCTTACTTAACCCCAGGACGAACAAACAGACTTACTCGGGACGGTAGTGGTAGGAGGAGAAGGGTCCAGGCAGATGGCAGGGGAGGAAGGTCCAGGCAGATGGTAGGGCGTTGAGGTCCGGCTCCAGGTGTTAACTCGTACCATGGCGAGAACCCGGGCAGCAGCGAGCGCGTACCGTTGGCGCGCGATCGGACCTTATATGTGGCGGGGGGGGGTGGGGGGGGGGGTAGTCCTTCGTAAGGCCGTATGCGCAGTTCTATACAATCAATCGCCCCTTGCGCAGTTCTCTCTCTCAAGCCGTCTCTTTTGCGTGCCCTCTCTCTCTTCTCTGTCAAGGCGCTGCGCTTGCGCTTATATAACGCGCTTAGAAATCAAGCCGCGTATTCTCGCACTCCGCCCACCTGTGAGCTCACCTCAGCCCTGGTTGGTTAGCGAGGGCTCACCGGCTCCGCGCCTTACGGGTCGATGACAGGGTTACGCCTCGTTCTGGACGCTCCGCCCCCTTCTGAGCTTGACCGCGTGCGTAATGGCGGCGCTTGGGCGGAAGCTCAGCGAGGCAGCGAACGCTGCTGGCCAGGCGTGTACCACAATTTGGAGAGAGTCAAGCCGCAAAATGAATGGCATTGAAAAGGACCTATCTTATTTAATTAATACAACGCAGATGCAACTATTGGGAACACAGCCTTACCTAAACACAGACTAAGGAAATAACTAACGTCCTATGGTGTCCGACGTGTTGCTCGTGGACTAACGATGGGTGCGACCTTATTAAATGAAGAGAATTATGTACAATAATTATTTACAAGTGAGGGGTTCTAAAACTGCAACACTGCACCCTGCTTTCCTCCAGGCATGTCCCGTGCCGACAAAACTTTAACTTAATGTGGCACTCAGGTGTAGTAACCCTCTACTTTTAACCTCACCCTGAGTGCGACAGTTTTAACAATTAAGTATGTCCCGCCTGCTGCGTTGCATTCTACCTAAGAGACTCATTCCCACAGGCTAACCGAATTGCGGAATGGTCTTCAAACTAAACATTTAAGCCGGTGGGGAGCATGTTATTTACAAAGACACTGCTATTTTGATTATTTACAAAACTGCAACCCAGGACCTGTCTTTTGGGAGACAAAATCAGAAGTTTTGAAAAGAGGAAACTCATTGCCATGCACTGCACTGATACACCATACCACATGCACCAAATTATAAAATGCACCAAAAGCACCCTACAGCACAAATAAGCACCAAGAAGCACCATCATGAAAAACTGCACAAAACAAACATTTTAAAATAATAAAATGATGCCTTGTGACGTCTTCTCCGCTGGGCCGCTGGTTCTGGATGCCTTCTTGCTTGCCGCCTATTTATAAATAATAAGAGCACAAACCGCGTCCACTTTTTATTTATGGCCAGCGGGCCCAACTCCGGTGGTCCACCTGCATGGCATAGGTGCCACCCAAAACACAGTGGTCCGCAACCAAGATGCTGCTGGCAGCAATGACTGGTCCCCAGCAGAGGTGCCAGGCCCCAAAACGTGGGGTCCATAAGGTGGAGCTATGCCTCAGAACGTGTGGTCCATAAGTGGTGTACCAGTGCAGGCCGGAGGCAGCGGAGGTGCGGGCACACAACTGCAGTCACCTGCGCACTCCCCCCGGGCCCAAAAGAAACAAGTCCATGAGTGGGGAAGGAAGGACAAGCAAAGCAGCGGGGCAAAATCGCAAGGGTACACATCAATAAAAGGCAATGCAAGGTGAGGTGCACAGGAGAGCGAGCCGAGAAAGCTCATCCCTAACGTATGTCCCCCCCTGTCACCTAATCTACCCTTGCCCCTACCCCGTATTTACACAATTTACAAATTCGTCGCTGATGTCTCGTCCCCCATATCTCCCCTAATGTCAAATTCGTCAACAATCCCTCCTAAGGAGGAAGAGATGGAATACAAACAATGGCACCCCCACGTCATGATGCGTCTTACATCCAAACATTTGCAAAATCATGGTGTGGAGTTATATCACCTTGGGTGAGTGGATGCGGATGGTGCGAAGAGATTTTCTCCTAACTACCTTCTAAATGACATTAACACACTTTTACTCTACCCGGGGTCTTTCCCTGCCAAACCATTGGCCATCATTAAACTATGTGGTTCTCAAAACCAATTCCCATTGAACATACTGTGGCGCTCACTAATTTGGGGTCTCACTCCCCCGATTCTTCACCCTGTGCCCTCGCACAATTTCGGGGCTGGGTCGTGTGGCTCCCCTAGCAGGTCTAACTTACCTGCGCACCTCCGCCACTGTACGTCGCCACCCGAGCCTACCTGCTCCTCACCCTAACCTACCTGGGGAAGGCCCTCCCTGGCGCTTACCCCCTCGGTGCCCTCTCTGGCATTGGGCTACCCGGGTCCGTCCTCCGGATCCTCGGGCCCCATTGAACACTAACTGGCTCCCAGAGCCTACCTGCGGCCTCACCTGGCCGACAGACTAACAGTGGCGGAGTGCTCAACCAATCACACACACTAACAGGCCACACACCCAGCTATTTCACTCACACTAATGCACCCATCCAAGCAGTACTCTGCTACTCTCGCACCACAGATGTCAATATCCACCAAATTTACCTACTCCCTCTACCTACTTTTAAACTACCCTCCCCGGGTGTTCGTGAATGGGTCCGTCCTTCCCCCATCCACTTCCTTCGCACCATACACTCCACTCCACGTATTCCACAATACTCACTCCACACCATCCATTCCACACAACCATTTTCCACTTGCATGCCATGCAAGTCAATCACTCAATGCACAATCACACCCATTCTCAATACTCTGCTCATGCACTTTCTACACACACACATCATTCTCACGAGCATTGCCTCACAATTCCTCATTTCATCATCCTCACTACAAACACACTGCATCATCTGAGCTACCTGGTTTTCCCTCTCACTTAGTGCTTCCCTGTCATCCCTTATACTATTGCACATCCCACGTCGTTATTATCCATCTACCCTACTCTACATCCCCACTACAGGTATAATGTCACTACTTAATTCTACAGTCCCCATATGGTCATCTCTAGATTCCCTATCAATAACCTAACCCTCCCGGGCTAGTTTGTACAGCCAATCCCCATAAAACTACTGCTCCTTTGCCCAAGGATACGATGTGAGGGATGGTAGATCTACCATCCCTCTACACCGTATACCATTTGCCATCAATTTCCCCATCACTATCATCCGGCCACTACTCTGAGCCTCTCGGTACATCATTACATTATCAAAGCTCGGCTTCGCAAAGCCGAGCAATGAATTCCAGTGGTTTGGTCTCCTGCAGGTTGGGTCCGTCCGGCATTCGGATTCAGGGGAGGAGGTTTGGTTGGGCCAAGGCTCCAGGCACCATCTCGGTGCAAGACCTTGCGCTCCCAAGCGCGATGGCCCAGTCTTGCCCGGCCGGAGTGCCGCCACCACAAGGGGGCGCTGCTCCGTCCCCTCGAACCGGGCCGGTCGCCTTGCCTGGCAACGCGCGGTACCGACCGTACAGGGCGGGACCCGGCCCGAATTGTGCATGGCGCTCCATGCAGGAGCGACACGGCTACGATCCCGGCCGGCCCCCGCAGCACACAAAGCCCGTCACGGACTGAGAGCTCGCGTCGGCTAAACGTCGGCCTGAACGCTGTCCCGGTTAATGTCGATGCTTTACTCGCATGCTCACACCACGCATTCCGTTTCCTGCTCACACATTCTCGCGCACATTCTTGCAGATCCATTCTACTCGTACACTCCATCATCACACACTCCATCATCACACACTCCTCTGTTCCACACCTTTCTCACACACGCCCTGGCGCACTCTCTCCCGGTACGTACTCCGTACCACTCATGGTGGTGCACTCTTGCACATACCCACTCAGCGCACACCTACCCATGGGTGTGCAATCCCTCGTCGCACACCCAATCACACACTCCACAACCAACTCAGGTGTGCATTCTCGCACACGCTCCGCAACCATTCCAGGTGTGCATTCTTTCTCACTCCCCACAACCAACTCGCACTCCGTGTCACTCTCACCCTCACACATACACTCCCTTGTGCATTCTCCCTCGCTCTCGGTTTCACTCCCATACTCTGTTGGGCACTCTTCCTCGCACTCGGTAACACACTCGCACTCTGGTGCCATTCGCACACGTGCGCCATTTCCACTCACACAGCGCACCACGGACCTCCCACAAACGCCCGCGGTACGCTGGGATCCCAAGCGCGTGAAAATTCTTTTGGTGCCAAACACTCTCCTGCAAAATCTTTTTGCACCATATACAACCCGGCTCACCTTTGGGATCCTCCTCTCCACACGCACCTGCAAATCTTTATAAGGATTAGCAAGTACGGCATCACAATGCGAATACAGACTTTGCGTGCATTACATTTCTTCCTCCCGCGAGTGCTTTTCTAAGTCCGATGTCTCTTCCGCCCCAATTTCCACTATTTGTTCGATTTGATTTTCTTTTTTCTCGACGACCGCTGGCGCTAATAAAATTTTCTCTACTTCGGCGGTCGTCGGCTTCCCCATACCCCGGGTCGCGATCTCTACCCCGGTCCACGTGACTTTGCCTTGCTCAACTTTGCTCAACTCGCGCTCCTCTAGCCGCGTTACCTCGTCGCGTACCCGTGTGCCCTTCCCGCGCAACTCGCGGTCTCTCTTCCTCTCCAATTCCTTTATTTCATACTGGGCTCTGTCCCTCGCTAACCCCTCGTTTACTTCTTTCATTTTTTCATCATGCTTGACCATTAAGGCCCTCATTTCAGCCATAAATGATTGCATGTCTTTTAACGTTGGTACAGTGGGCTCGGCTCTCGCCGCGGCCATGTGCGAGGTGCCGCCATTTTGTGCACCTGCAATCCCCTCTACCGCACCTTCATTCCTTTCCTCCTCCATCTCTCCCAATTGTTCTTCCCTGGGGTCCTGGGTTATTAACTCTACCTTATCTACCCCCACCGGCATCCGACCACCTTGATTAATCCATGACACGATTTTAATTTGATTTTTAATACTAGATTTCGGCCGCTCAAATTTTTGACCAAATGTTTTCAGATGTCAACAAAATTGGTCCGGGTCCAAATCCCACTCCCCAACACCAATTGTTGCGGCCAATATGCACAATTGGTGTCCAAATTTTTGTCTAAAGAATTTAGTCCCAGGTTCCAAATCCCACTCCTCACACCAATTGTTGCAGATTCGGGGTCGGCGCTCCCCTTACCAAGGGCGGGTTAATCCCCTTGTCTTTTAAGCTGGCCGTCCCCCCGATCCTGGATATTATAACGCTCCTTTCTGGTCGAGATTGGCCAGGGTGATTGGTCAATGGAGTCCCAAATACCTGAGTGCCAATCCGACCGCAAAGCAGGGAGATAATTCCCGCTCGAACCACGGATATGATGGTAATTGCCGAGCGGTTTAGCAATCCGAAGTCCGAGCCGTTATCAAAGGACAAAACCCGATTCTGAGTGGTTTCCGAATCGTGCCACCAGTACTCAATGGAGAAAAGACGAAAGCGATCGAATAGAGGAAACCAGAGTAAAGAAAGAACAAATATGGGTTTATTAATTATTTACAAGAACCCAAAGAGGAAACGAAAGTAATATACAAGAACAAAAGGACACAGGGCAAGCTTACCGATACAGTCTTACTTAACCCCAGGACGAACAAACAGACTTACACAGGAGGGTAGTGGTAGGAGGAGAAGGGTCCAGACAGATGGCAGGGGAGGAAGGTCCAGGCAGATGGTAGGGCGTTGAGGTCCGGCTCCAGGTGTTAACTCGTACCGTGGCTAGAACCCGGGCAGCAGCGAGCGTGTACCGTCGGCGCGCGATCGGACCTTATATGTGGCGGGGGGGGGGGGGGGGGGGACTTCGTAAGGCCGTATGCGCAGTTCTATACAATCAATCGCCCCTTGTGCAGTTCTCTCTCTCAAGCAATCTCTTTTGTGTGCCCTCTCTCTCTTCTCCTCTTTTGCGTGCCCTCTCTCTCTTCTCTTCTCTGTCAAGGCGCCGCGCTTGCGCTTATATAACGCGCTTAGAAATCGAGCCGCGTATTCTCGCACTCCGCCCAACGGTGAGCTCACCTCAGCCCTGGTTGGTCAGCGAGGGCTCACCAGCTCCACCCCTTACGGGTCAATGACAGGGTTAAGCCTCGTTCTGGGCTTGACTGCGTGCGTAATGGCGGCGCTTGGGCGGAAGCTCAGCGAGGCAGCGAACGCTGCTGGCCAGGCGCGTACCACAATTTGGAGAGAGTCAAGCCGCAAAATGAATGGCATTGAAAAGGACCTATCTTATTTAATTAATACAACGCAGATGCAACTATTGGGAACACAGCCTTACCTAAACACAGACTAAGGAAATAACTAACGTCCTATGGTGTACTTCGTGTTGCTCGTGGACTAACTATGGGTGCGACCTTATTAAATGAAGGAAATTATTTACAAGAATAATTTACAAGTATTTACAAGTGAGGGGTTCTAAAACCGCAACACTATATATGTCTCTGTGTATAAGTTGTCTCTGTGTCCCCGCCACGAGGGGGCGGGCATGCTCATTAGTACAGGGATTATGGGTAAAATTCCCTCGTTTGTCGTTCCCTCTGTGAGCAATCCAGTGTCCCTTATGGCAACGCATTCATATAGACACTTAGACAGGCCCTGAGTGCACCACGTTAATTAAATCCCCTCCCTTACAATAAAACAAACCGGAAAGACAAGCAGAAAGCGGCCGTGTACAACGCTGGCATGGGCGTCAAACATCGTGCTAACAGGCAAGAACCACGCCCAGGGAACGTGTAAGTGGTTGGAGTAAGAAGCTGTCCACTGATTGGTGAAAGGAAGGTGGAAGGAAGCGGCACACTGATTGGCCACCGACCGTGGACACCTCGGCCAATCAGTGCGGAAGGCACTAACACTCAGCCTGTCAGTGCGGAAGGCGCCAACCGCCAAACCACTACTTAGAAGCAGGTCGTTGATTTGAGGGGAAGGGCTGGCAACGTCAGAATGTGGGAAAGACCACAAAGAAGGGCAGAACAGATTGGTAACGCGCCAGAATTGACGTCACCCACGTCACGTGGGGCACAAAATGTCTGGTTGGCGGGTTTTCGGGGTGTTCGATTCTGGTGCTTCCCTGGTCGTCTTTCCTGCGTTCTTACCTGGTTCTTGCTTGTTCGGTCATCGTCTTCCCTTGTGCTTCTTCCCTGCGTTCTTCCCTGTTCGGTTGTGGTCTTCTTCCCTGCGTTCCTCCCTGTGTTCCTCCTGGCGTTCTTCCCTGGTGGTTCATCGTCTTCCCTAGGTTCTTCTTTGTGCCCTTGGTGCTGGGAGCGCGGCGCTTGGAGCGAGGCTTGGTGCTACGAACCACGGGTCCTCGCGTGCGACCGACGAGCGGGGCGAGCGGGAGGCTCGGGGCCTAGCAGAGTGGGAGCGAGGCGGACGGAGGCCTGCTTCGCGCGAGCGCCGGAGCCTGGGCGATTCCTGACAGACACATCCAACCAGACTGAGATAAGCTCACACCCACGAACACACGACATGACGATTCTTTTATTTAATTCATTCCTCTGTGCTGTTGTTTAAGTGAGTTGTGGGGACGTCCCGATTTAGGACATTTATTCACCGGTGCGTTATTTTCCTGTCCCGCTAATAATTATTGTCAATAAATCCTTGTATAATTTTCTTTTCTATTCAAAATCCTGTGTTCGTGTGAGTTCATTCCCTGCAGGATCGAGGGCTGCCGTCGGGGCGTCAGGTAAGAGCTTGCCGCTTATTCCTCCTCTTTCTTCCTCCTGTGCTTTTATAGTCGAATCCGTCATTGATCGTCGCCTCCATTTAAGTCCGTTTGGGTCATCCGCGATCCTACGGTATTAACCGAGGGATTCGCGCGACAAGTGTTGTCAAGGAGTGGGATTTGAACCCTATTATAAAAGTGGTGTCAGGAGTTTGGGATAACGGCCCGACGGACAAATTTTTTTGTCCACGGCTGCGATCGACACGGTCGGGCGCACATCGCGCCCGGCATTCGGATGCAAAATTTTCCCAGTCGGAGGCCATTAAAATTGTAATAGTCGATTGGAGAGCGAGACGCAAACGGCGCGTCATTAACTCTAAATCGGTTCCTGAGGTAAAATACGCGTGGGGAAGCTACCTCTTCTCCACGGATGGAAGAGGTACGCGATATGGAAGAAAGGGTGGAAGGTGCGGATAGCATTGGAAGTGGGTCGGAGGTCGTT
This sequence comes from Myxine glutinosa, assembly GCF_964187855.1. NCBI lineage: Eukaryota > Metazoa > Chordata > Myxini > Myxiniformes > Myxinidae > Myxine > Myxine glutinosa. The sequence goes on along the minus strand of NC_136267.1, from coordinate 190,627,965 downwards.
GAGGTGGAGCATAGTGATGGAGCTTCCCCCGCCGTAGAGACGGCCCAGGTGGATTTACAGGCCATGTATGAAAAAATAATGAAGGGAATGAGTGAGCAGATAGGGGGATTGAATACTAAAATGAATGCTCAGAGTGAGCAAATGAGGGAAATGAAAGACGACATGATTGCTCAGAGTAATAAGATGGACACGATGAGTGATCGGATGGAGGGAATGAGTAATGAATTGAAGGGAGATACAGTGCATTCATAAAGTATTCCGACCCCTTCACTTTTTTCACATTTCATTATGTTGCAGCCTTATGCTGAAATCGTTTAAATTCATTTTTCCCTCATCAATCTCCACTCAATACCCCATAATGACAAAGAGAAAACAGGATTTTAGAAAGTTTTGCAAATTTATTAAAAAGAAAAAACTGAAATATCACATTGACATAAGTATTCAGACCCTTTGTTATGACACTCGAAATTTAGCTCAGGTGCCTCCCATTTCTCTTGATCATCTTTGAGATGTTTCTACACCTTGACTGGAGTCCACCTGTGGTAAATTCAATTGATTGGACATGATTTGGAAAGGCACACCTGTCACAGCTGACAATGCATATCAGAGGAAACACCAAGCCATGAAGTCGAAGGAACTGCCTGCAGAGCTCAGAGACAGGATTGTGTCGAGGCACAGATCTGGGGAAGCCTACAAAAAAATCTCTGCTGCCTTGAAGTTTCCCAAGAGCACAGTGGCCTCCACAATTCGTAAATGGAAGAAGTTTGGAACAATCAGGACTCTTCCTAGAGCTGGCCGCCCGGCCAAACGGAGCAATCGGGGGAGAAGGGCCTTGGTAATAGAGGTGACCAAGAACCCGATGGTCCCTCTGGCTGAGCTCCAGAGATCCTGTGTGGAGATGGGAGAAACTTCCAGAAGGACAACCATCACTGCAACACTCCACCGATCTGGGCTTTATGGCAGAGCGGCCAGACGGAAGCCAAACAGTTCAATCTTGGTTTCATCAGACCACAGAATCTTGTTTCTCACAGTCAGAGTCCTTTAGGTGCTTTTTTGCAAACTCCAAGCGGGCTTTCATGTGTCTTTCACTGAGGAGAGGCTTCCGTCTGACCACTCTGCCATAAAGCCCAGATCAGTGGAGTGTTGCAGTGATGGTTGTCCTTCTGGAAGTTTCTCCCATCTCCACACAGGATCACTGGAGCTCAGGCACAGTGACCATCGGGTTCTTGGTCACCTCTCTTACCAAGGCCCTTCTCCCCCGATTGCTCAGTTTGGCCGGGCGGCCAGCTCTAGGAAGAGTCCTGGTTGTTCCAAACTTCTTCCATTTAAGAATTGTGGAGGCCACTGTGCTCTTGGGAACCTTCAATGCAGCAGAAATATTTTGTCGGCTTCCCCAGATCTGTACCTCGACACAATCCTGTCTCTGAGCTCTGCAGGCAGTTCCTTCGACCTCATGGCTTGGTTTTTGCTCTGAAATGCATTGTCAGCTGTGAGACCTTATATAGACAGGTGTGTACCTTTCCAAATCATGTCCAATCAATTGAATTTACCACAGGTGGACTCCAATCAAGGTGTAGAAACATCTCAAAGATGATCAAGGGAAATGGGAGGCACCTGAGCTAAATTTCGAGTGTCATAACAAAGGGTCTGAATACTTATGTCAATGTGATATTTCAGTTTTTTCTTTTTAATAAATTTGCAAAACTTTCTAAAATCCTGTTTTCTCTTTGTCATTATGGGGTATCGAGTGCAGATTGATGAGGGAAAAATGAATTTAAACGATTTCAGCATAAGGCTGCAACATGACAAAATGTTAAAAAGGTGAAGGGGTCTGAATACTTTCTGAATGCGCTGTGTTTAAAGCAGAACCACCTTTAGAGGCCATTTTTCCCCGCAGGGCAGGGGTTGGCCTTTTTCGGGCACCGTGGTCCCCTTTTTGAAGCAATGTTTTATGGCCGGATGCCCTTCCTGCCATCAACCCTGTTAGTCGCATCTTGAGACAAACAGGGAATTACCAGTAAACTGGTACTCAATTTGCCGACCTCGGAAGGATGACAGACTGAGTCAACCCCCCTGGCGTTAATTCAGCGATCGACCGGGATTCGAACCCAGGATCCTCGGTTCCCAAGCCGGTACCCTAACCGCTCAGCCAACACCAGGCAACACCACTGTGTGGGAGACATCTATCTATAATTCCACTAATCTCTGTGTGTATGTTTGTTTGTACGTTTGTTTGTTTGTTTGTATGTCTGTGACCGCTGTTTCTCGACAACTACCGGTCCGATATACTTGAAACTTGCCAGGTATATTGCTGGGGACCCGAGGATGTGCCTTTTCAAGGTTTTAAATTAATCGCAGAAGTAGTTACCGAGCTATGTCCAAAAAACGATTCAACCAATCAGAGAGCAGCGAGCTATCACGTGTGCCAAACGTGGCGAACACACTCTGCCTCGGATGGCACATTTGAGAGCGTATTCATTTATTTCCCGTCGGCAAACTATGTTGCCGTTAAACTATGTTTTAAAACTAATTATAAAACTAATTAAAACTAATTTGCGATTCATCGTAACTGCGATTTGCGAACTTCCGGACAGTGAGGACTGCACTTCCTGCATCCAATCACAGAACGCGTTGTTGCGTTGTTGTTGCGTGTTTTTCCTTTTCATTTTTTTCATTGAATTGATTGATTCCTTGCGCTTAAATTGCAAACAGCCAAAATACATTGGCGCTAATTGAATAATTGGGCATTAACCCTAAATGGCGAATAATCGTAACTGCGACATGCGAACTTCCGGACAGTGAGGACTTCACTTCCGGCCTTACGAAAGTGCCGACTTACTGTCTCGATTGTATCTTCCCACTGTCTTATTGTTATATCTATCTATTCTATCTATCTATTCTATTCTATTATCTATTCTATTATCTATTATACAATGCCCCAATCGAGTCGTCGTTTACGAGAACGAAGGAACGAAGCTGCACGGCGTGCACGCGCAATGGAATCTGACGAAGAACGAGCTGCTCGCCTGACACGCGACGTTACGCGCGTGACAAGTCGTCGTGCAGCTGATACGGATGAAGAACGGACTGCTCGCTTGGCAGACAACACTCGACGCATAACAAGTGGTCGTGCAGAAGAAACGGATGAAGAACGGACTGCTCGCGTGGCAGACAACACTCGACGCATAACAAGTCGTCGTGCAGAAGAAACGGATGAAGAACGGACTGCTCACGTGGCAGACAACACTCGACGCATAACAAGTCGTCGTGCAGAAGAAACGGATGAAGAACGGACTGCTCGCGTGGCAGACAACACTCGACGCATAACAAGTGGTCGTGCAGAAGAAACGGATGAAGAACGGACTGCTCGCGTGGCAGACAACACTCGACGCATAACAAGTCGTCGTGCAGAAGAAACGGATGAAGAACGGACTGCTCGCGTGGCAGACAACACTCGACGCATAACAAGTCGTCGTGCAGAAGAAACGGATGAAGAACGGACTGCTCGCGTGGCAGACAACACTCGACGCATAACAAGTCGTCGTGCACAAGAAACGGATGAAGAACGGACTGCTCGCGTGGCAGACAACACTCGACGCATAACAAGTCGTCGTGCAGAAGAAACGGATGAAGAACGGACTGCTCGCTTGGCAGACAACACTCGACGCATAACAAGTCGTCGTGCAGAAGAAACGGATGAGGTACGGACTGCTCGCTTGGCAGACAACACTGGACGCGAGACAAGGCGTCGTGCAGAAGAAATCCCTCACCAGCGAGAAGACCGGCAAGTAAGGGATGCCCTGCGCCATCAGGATGTACACCGTGTGAGACTAGAGCAGGCTCGCCATGACAATCGCAACCTTGCTCGATACGATGATACCGATTTCTTCCGAGAGGTACTTCATGGTGAGTACAGGCACGCGCTGAGCAGGACCTCAATATTTCAATGCACTAAATGCTCGCATTGTGCTGCTTTGGTGTGGAATGAGGAGAGAAGAGGATTTTGCTGCAACCACGGCAAGGTCGATCTTATGCATGATCCTACGAATCCAAAACCCGGTTCAATTCCATCACATCCTCCAGATGCTATTAAAAACCTTTTCCTTAACCAGGCCTTTGTGAAGCACGCGAAACAGTACAACAACGCGCTGGCAATGGCAAGTATCGGTGTCCGAGAGATACGTATGCCTGGCTTCAATCCTGGAGTGCGCATACAAGGTAAGGTTTACCATTACATTGGTGCTCCTCTTGCCGATCTGGGTTGTACCCCACGCTTTGCTCAGATCTACTTTCACGATACAGCCCATGAGCTGGATTATCGTCGTGCCCACACCTCGAACAGTGGCCTGAATGAGCAGTTTTTGCTAAGAGCACAACAGGCCATTCATGAGTGCAACCCATACGTCCAGCAATTCAAATCAGCCATTGAGTATGTGGTTCATAATGATAGCGCCAATGAACTGAATATTGTGTTAACAGGTCGCACGCGGCGCCGAGACCTTCATCATGGTACCGTCAACCTTCCCTCCCCAGACAGCGATGTGGCTGTCATTGCTCCAGGGGCAATGACAACTGAGCAGTTTGGAAGGCTGGCAGTCGCTGTTCACCTCAGAGGAGGAGGTTTACAGACAATAGACGCCATGCATCCAGCGTATGACCCACTATCATACATACTTCTGCTACCCTGCGGCTCTCAGGGGTACCACACTGAGTTGGCAGGGACAACGCCAACAACTTTCTACCGCTACCATCTACAAGTACGTGATCCTACTCATCACTTCAATCTACTGCTTCGTGGTGGAAGGTTGACACAGCAGTACGTATGCGACATGATGGCAAAAATTGAGTCACACCGTCTCACTTGGATTCGCTGCAACCAGAAGTCAATTAAGGCAGAAAAGTATAAGATCATCGTTGATGCGTTGAACAGTGATGCTGAGGTGCTACCTGGACGCCTCACCATTCTGCCACCGTCAATTTATGGGTCGCCACGTTGGTATGCCAAAGAGTTTCAGGATGCAATGGCTTTAGTCCGAGTCAAGGGAAAGCCAGACTTTTTCCTAACATTCACCTGCAACCCAAAGTGGCCAGAAAAGAATTAAAGAATTAAAGAATTAAAGAAAGAATTAAAGAAAAGAAGAAATTAAAGAAGGACAGTCGCTACACCATGTTGGGATCTTCTGCACACGAGACTTCTTCAGCCATGGTCAGTTCTACGTGGCGGCCAGTAGGGTTGGCAGATCCAGCAGCCTCCGCATTCTTGCCCTGGACGAGGAAACAAAGAAGAAGCGCCGTTTCCTCAGCAACGTTGTTTATGAAGAGGTGCTAACGAGATAACGGTGTGTACAATGTACATGTAGACAATTTTTATTATTATTTATTTATTGAAGAAAAATTGTTTCGAAACGAATTCATCAAAAAAAGTGCACAACTTCTTTTGCCAGTCGTACACCATGTGAGGATCTCCTGGAGAAGTGCCGTTTCCTCAGCAATGTTGTTTATGAAGAGCTGCTAACGACATACAGGTGTGTACATGTGGACAATTCTTATTATTTATTTATTGATTGAAGAAAAATTGTTACGAAAAGATTTCATCAAAATAAGTGCACAACTTCTTTTGCCAGTCGTACACCATGTGAGGATCTCCTGGAGAAGTGCCGTTTCCTCAGCAATGTTGTTTATGAAGAGCTGCTAACGACATACAGGTGTGTACATGTGGACAATTCTTATTATTTATTTATTGATTGAAGAAAAATTGTTACGAAAAGATTTCATCAAAATAAGTGCACAACTTCTTTTGGCAGTCGCTACACCATGTTGGGATCTTCTGCCCAAGAGACTTCTTCAGCCATTGCCAGTTCTACGTGGCGACCTGTAGGGTTGGCAGATCCAGCAGCCTCCGCATTCTTGCCCAGGACGAGGAAACAAAGAAGAAGCGCCGTTTCCTCTGCAATGTTGTTTATGAAGTGGTGCTAACGACATAAAGGTGTGTACAATGTACATGTAGACAATTTTTATTATTCTTTGTTTGGGAGGGAGATGGGAGGGTGATGGGGCAAGGTGATGGGGCAGGGTGATGGGGCAGGGTGATGGGAGGGTGATGGCAGGGTGATGGGGGGGGGGGGGTGATGGCAGGGTGATGGGAGGGTGATGGCAGAGGGTGATGGGAGAGTGATGGGAGGGTGATGGGGGGGAGATGGGAGGGTGATGGGGCAGGGTGATGGGGCAGGGTGATGGCAGGGTGATGGGAGGGTGATGGCAGGGTGATGGGACGGTGATGGCAGAGGGTGATGGCAGAGGGTGATGGCAGAGGGTGATGGCAGAGGGTGATGGCAGAGGGTGGTGGGAGGGAGATGGCAGGGTGATGGGAGGGTGATGGGAGGGTGATGGGGGGGAGATGGGAGGGTGATGGGGCAGGGTGATGGCAGGGTGATGGGAGGGTGATGGCAGGGTGATGGAAGGGTGATGGCAGAGGGTGATGGCAGAGGGTGATGGCAGAGGGTGATGGCAGAGGGTGATGGCAGAGGGTGATGGCAGGGTGATGGGAGGGTTATGGCAGAGGGTGATGGCAGAGGGTGGTGGGAGGGAGATGGGAGGGTGATGGGGGGGAGATGGGAGGGTGATGGGGCAGGGTGATGGGGCAGGGTGATGGGAGGGTGATGGCAGGGTGATGGGAGGGTGATGGGAGGGTGATGGCAGTGGGTGATGGCAGGGAATTAACATTAACGAATAAAATTTGTAATGTAATAATTTGTAATAATTTGTAGTAATATAATAATAATAACGAATTCTGCTCTGTTTCAATTCTGTTTCAATTTGTTGATATGCTTTGCAAACCTTTTTTTTTTTAAACTATTTTAAAACTAAAACAATTCGAACATGGAATACATACTGACACTGCACTTTCAGGTCTCCTACAAATCCTACCCTGTCGCCTCACCGTGGCGTAGGAGTGGCAATGGTCAATGGCATCGAATGTCATGGCTAGCAAAGACAGGGAGGTACACTTGATTTAAATTTGGAAATTTTTTTTTTTTTTTTTTTGGCCCCGGAACGGGCACCCACGTACGGGCACGTCCTAGTCTATCTATAATTCCAGTAATCTCTGTGTGTGTGTGTGTGTGTGTGTATGTGTGTGTGTATGTGTGTGTGTATGTGTGTGTGTCGTTTGTCTGTGACCGCTGTTTCTCGACAACCACGGGTCCGATATACTTGAAACTTGCCAGGTATATTGCTGGGGACCCGAGGATGTGCCTTTTCAAGGTTTCATATTAATCGGAGAAGTAGTTACCGAGCTATGGCGATTTATTTACCAAACTCCGCAAGCCGTTCGCTTTGGACCAAAACATTTCATGTAAATAGAGGGGGGGGATTGTCACCGTACTCGCAAGCCGTTCGCTTTGGCTTTGCGAATGGACCAAACCATTTCATGTAAATAGAGGGGGGGGATTGTCACCGTACTCGCAAGCCGTTCGCTTTGGCTTTGCGAATGAACCAAACCATTTCATGTAAATAGAGGGGGGGGATATAATTTTAGATATATATATAGTACGGGCATGCCCTAGTGAAAAATGAATTGAAGGAGCTGGAAAACAAAATGGATGTTCGGAGTGAGTGAATGGAAAACAAAATTGAGGGATTAAAGGAGAATTGGAGGGGCAAATTGATGGATTGAAGGAGGGATTGAAAGAACAAATTGAAGGGATGGAAAATAACATTGATGGATTGGAGGGAAAAATGGAGGGGATGAATGAGCAAATGAATGAACAAGGGAATGAAATAGAGGAAAGGAATGAAGAATTGGAAGGAAAAATTGGGGAATTGGCACAGCAGCTGGGTGAACGAATTGATGGCACAGAAGGGAGAGTGCAAAACCAAATGACGGACAGACTGGGGGAATTTGAGGTTAAAGTAGAAAAAAAAATGGGGGAGATGGAAAAATCCATGGGGGTCAAAAATGAACGTAAACGGGAAAAATTAATGTCAAAAGTAGAAGAGGGCATGACCCAGGCTGTCCGAATGTGGGAAAAGTTGGAGGATAGGATTAGTGCCACCAATGCCCGAATTGACAAAGCAAATGGAGACCTGGAAGGCTATCGGGGCCGGGTGGATGCCAGAATGCGACAAGAGTGAGGAATGGGGACTGCTCAAACAACAGGGGGGCGAATTGGCCGAAGAGGTAAAAGGGTTGGAAGCCTGCATAACAGAGCAGGAGCGAGGGTTAATTGAGAAAGGCCTGTGGGGGTCACAATTGGATAATGAAAGGGTGAGTGATTTGATGCAGGAGTGACTGGAGACCTGGGACAATACCATCAAGGCGGAGGTTGTTCGGGTCCAAGAAAGCCTCAGTGAAGAGGTGAGTCGGTCTGTTAAGCATCTCCAGGATCAGATTAAGGTGACCCAGGATACCCTCACCATGAGCCACATTTGGACACCAGAGGCTCCAAAACTAAACACCCAGTTGGGGGGGGTGGGGGGTTTGGCCCCGGGCTGGATTTGGACAGAGAGGAATCGGGGAATAGAGTCTCTGGAAAAACAATCCCCCTCGTACATTTTGATGGACCAGGAAGTCTCGAGGCCTTCCTGACACAATTTGAGTGCGTGTCTCAGCTCAATGGTTGGGGAGAGCGGGAGCGCATGGGGAATCTGGTGGCGACACTGCGGGGGTCAGCCGCAGACGTGTTAAACGTAGTCCCAGAGGGAATATTGACCAGCAAGGCCATCTGTGAGGCCTTGACTCACAGGTATGGGACAGTGCAAGGTGTGACCTGGTCAGGGCACAGCTGCTGCATCGCAGGCTAAAGCCTAACAAGACGATGCAGGAGATGGCCCAGGATATTTACCAGTCTGTGAGGATAGCATACAGAGACCCACCAGCACAGGCGTGGGACAAGCTGGCGATATAAAAATGTATGGCTGCCCTTCCTGACCCCGAGGTCCGGACGCTGGTGGAGTTGCAGGACCGCCCACGGTGCACCGGGCGGTGGAATGCGCGGCGAGACTGATCTTTTTGAGAAGGTCGAACCACGCATCAGAGAGGGCACCTGTGACGGTATGGCAGGCAGGGGTGCGGGATCAGGAAGAGAAGCCAGAGGATGACATAGGCCGAATGTTAAGGGGGATAAGCCGCCAGCTGACAAATTTGACCGGAGGTAAATTTGCATGGAGTGAGTCACAGCAGTTTAGTCCAGGTTTGCCATCAGGGCAGCCTGATTTTCATCGGGTTGGGCCAGGAGTAAGGGGTGCTCCACCTGGGTACCAGAGGGATCCATTCATGGGGACTTGTTTTGGATGTGGGAGAAGAGGGCACAGGCAGAGGGATTGTCGGCAACCACCTGGGCCACCACCTCCTAACAGGCTTCACAGTCCAGAAAGGAGGGGGCCCCCAGTGGGTCCACAGGCACCAGAAAGAGGACCACCACCTAGGCCTGGGCCTGTCGCAATAGAGTGTGCAGGAAACTAGAACGAGCCGAGCATACGGGACCATGCTCGGCTGGCAAGTGTGTGGGGAAGCGCCCTCCTTTGGTGAAAGTATTAAATTGCGGAAAAATTGGCATGGGTAATCTAAGGGTTAGATGCAAAATTGAGGGAGAATTTTATGAGGCTGTCATGGACACTGGAGCCAGTGACACCATTATCAATCCGAGTGTGCTAGACCAGAGTGTTGGAGGCTGGGACAAAATTGATAGGGTAGAAAGACAGCCTTCAACTGGCTATGGGGGCAACAGAACCAATATTGGGACGTGGAGTGGTGAGGATGGAGTTGGGTGGTCTGGAGGTCAACGTGGTGGCATGGGTGGCGGAGGTGTGCGATCAGTGTCTGTTGGGATTGAGTTTCCTGGTGGAACACGACTGCCAACTAGACCTTGGGCGTGGTCATATGTGGTTGGGCACTGAGAGGCTGCAGTTGGTGGGCCTGGGGGATGACGAGGAGGTGCAGAGGACGTGGCTAGAGGTGCCACGCACTGTGACCGTGCCTCCCAGGTCCGAGACGGTGGTGATGGCAGAGTTAGCAGCAGGTGCTCAATCCATTGGCCAACTGGGGCTAGTGGAGTCGTGGTCCTCGCAGGGGACCGAGGGATTGATGGTGGGTCGCACCCTCGTAGACACCCGTGGGCCTATTTTGGCAGTTAGGCTGCTCACTCAACTTGTCCGATAACCCTCGCACTGTAAGGGGCGGAGCCATCATGGCCAAATGCAGTCGTGTTGTAGAGATCACCGGAGGAAGTGGATCCACATGCTTGCCAGTACAGGCGGAAAGAGGGGAAAATTTGCGGAAATGTGATTGGCCAAAGGGAGTGCGGGACATGATGACACGCTCTGAAGAGGGCCTAACATCTGAGCAGGTAGAGACATTGCACAATTTGGTTGGTAAGAACTTGGATGTTTTTTCTTTCTCTCCCGAGGATGTTGGACGCACGAGTCTTGTCAGGCACCAAATTAGTACTGGCGAGGCTCGGCCTGTTCGCCAACCGCCAAGGCGGCTCCCTTTTGCTAAGAAAGAGGAGGCAGAAGAACAGGTGAGCAAAATGGAAAAAGCCGGACTTAGAGCCCTCGGTGAGTCCTTGGGTGTCACCCATTGTGCTGGTGAAAAAGAAGGATGGAACCACTCGGTTCTGTGTGGACTACCGCCAGCTCAATCACGTGACACTCAAAGACTCATATCTCCTGCCAAGAATTGATGACACCCTCGATGCCGTTTCAGGCTCAAAATGGTTTTCTACATTGGATTTGAAGAGTGGTTATTGGCAGGTGGAGATGGATAAAGAGGCGAGAGAGAAAACAGCGTTCACCACAGGAAAGGGTCTCTGGCAGTTTGTAGTCATGCCTTTTGGATTGTGCATTGCCCCTGCCACGTTTGAGCGTCTGATGGAACGTGTTCTAATTGATTTACCATGGCAGACTTGCCTTGTCTATCTGGATGACGTATTGGTCCACGCTCCCACATTTGAACAGGCTGCTAAAAATTTGTCAGAGGTGTTTGAGATATTAAGGGGTGCTTGGTTGAAATTGAATCCGAGCAAGTGTGAAATTTTCAGGAGAGAGGTGACTTACCTGGGTCATGTGATTAGCGAGAGCGGCGTGGCCACCGACCCATGAAAAGTAAAATCGGTGAAAGAGTGGCCCACCCCCAAAAATGTAAGGGAGGTCAGAGGATTTTTGGGCCTCTGTTTTTACTACAGGAGATTTGTGGCAAATTTCGCAGAAATTGCAAGACCTTTGCACAAATTGACAGAGAAAGGAGCCAAATTTATATGGTCAGAGAGCTGCATCGAGGCATTCGGTCACTTAAAACAACGTCTGGTAGAGGCCCCAGTTTTGGCATACCCGATGGATGATGGCAATTACATCCTGGACACAGATGCGAGCCAGGAAGGATTGGGAGCTGTGTTGTCACAAATGCAACGGGGAGTCGAGAGGGTTATTGCGTATTACAGTCGGGCACTTTTGAGGCCCGAGCGAAATTATTGCGTTACCTACAAATAACTATTGGCCCTACTGTCTGCAGTTGGACACTTTCACCCTTACCTTTATGGGAGGGAGTTTGTGATCTGGGTGGATCATGCCTCCTTGCAATGGCTTCTTCGGTTCAAAGAATCGGAGGGCCAAATTGCAAGGTGGCTTGAGAGGCTGCAGCAGTAGAATTTCACTGTGCAACATCGGCCCGGCAAAGCACATGCCAATGCAGACGCTCTCTCTCGGCGCCCTTGTTGGGAGGCACTGTGCAAATTTGGTGATAGACAGGAAACCAAGGATCCAATTGGGCAGGATCAAATTGATGCATGCCTATATGGAGCGAGAGTGACCAGGCAAACTTTGCCACAACCCCCACCTGAATTGGGTGATGTGAATTGGCGAGAGAGTCAAAGGGAGGATCTTGTTTTGGGGCCCCTTTTTCATTGGCTAGAGGAGGACAAAAGACCTTCTTGGGAGGAGATTGCTCCACATGGGGCCCAGGTAAAGGCCTATTGGGCACAGTGGCAGATGTTGGGGTTGAAAGATGGCTATTTGTTTAGAAAGTGGGTAACACCAACGGGCGATGTAGCTTCCTGGTTGATAATTGTACCGAACTAATTGAAGGAGGTGGTTTTTGGGCACGTACATGGGACTAGGACAATGGGACATTTGGGCGTGGCCAAAACTTTGTCCAAATTGCGGCACAGGTTCTACTGGGTGAATTCGGGCAGGGACATTCAAAATTTGGTGAGAACCTGCGACCTCTGCCGCGATAAGAAGGGACCCCCATGTGTGCGCAAGGCCCCGCTCCAGGTGTACAACGTAGGAGCACCACTCTGCCGAGGGAACCATTACATTATGGTGGCAATGGACTACTTTACCAAGTGGCCAGAAGCCTACCCATTGCCCAACCAGGAAGCCCAGCTGGTAGCTCAAGTTTTAGTTGAGGGATTCTTCTCCCGATTTGGTGTTCTCAGGGAGCTACACACCGACCAGGACCGGAACTTTGAATCCGCGCTCCTGCGGTCGGTGTGCGAGCTCCTCCAAATTCATAAGACCAGGACGACCCCCTTAGGCCTCAATCGGATGGGATGGGAGAGAGGTTTAACCGAACGTTGTTAACCCAATTGGCCCTCTTTACATCCAAAAACCAACAGGATTGGGACGAGCACCTCCCCTTTATACTGATGGCATACCGGACCGCACAGCTTGCGACCACTCGGTGCACCCCCGCCTTGTTGATGTTCGGTAGGGAGATGCGAGTCCCCACAGATTTGTTGATGGGACCGTCACCAAAGGAACCGAGTGAAGCATCTGTGGAAAGCTATGCAACCAATTTGAAAAACAGCATGGAAAAGGCTCACGAGTTTGTGAGGAAGCAAATTGGCTTGGCTTCCTCGCATATGAAAATGCGGTATGACGCTCGGGCGCACACACCTCGGTTCCTTCCCGTAGACCTTATTTGGCTCTACTGACCCCGGAGGTGGAAGGGGATGTGCCCAAAACTCACCTCACCCTGGAAGGGCCCTGGGGTGGTACTTCGGCAGGTGACTGATGTGGTGTTCAAAATTCAGATGGGCCCGCATACCCTTCCACAGATAGTTCACGGGGATAGATTGAGCTCCTACATGGGTCGGGAGGCTCTTGGGTGGATTGGAAGGGTGAGGGGGGAAATTAGGTGTGGTGGATGGCACTCTTGGACCTGACCAACCTGCAAGTACCTGCACTTGAGGTGAGTGTTTGGATGCGTACTGTCCCAGGCTTCAGGACTTGCTATATAAATTGGGACATGTAAATTGGAATAGGGGGTGGGTGAGAGTGATGACATGGTCGGTGAGGGGGATGGAATGTGTGCAATACAGTGTCTTGTGGGTGGTGTTTGTTTTTGTGTTGTGGTTATGTGTTTTTATGTGATCGTGAGGTTGTAAAAAATGGATGAGTGATGATTATTGAGTTTTTAAATGTGCTTTTGAAAATGTGACGTAAATGTGAATGGGATTTCACATAAAGGCAGGCCATGGCAACTTTTTGTACCATCTTTGGCAATATGTGTTGGAGAATTGAAAGGCAGCAGTGAAGGAAATGTGTTTTGGGGATTTTGTGGGTGGGGAAGGTGTGTTTGTCCGCAGGTACAGATCAAGCTCTGAGGAGCGATGCCTGCGGCCCCCTCTGCGGCAATTACCCCTGGCAGCCAGTGGTATCTGGAAATTGGAGCTCGTCGGTGGAGGGTCTGTTTGGGCGCCCTTGGGTGTGGGACACTCCCGGCGACCCGTGTAGCTGCGCTGAAGCAGGAGGCCACAGAGCCTGGTGTGTGGAGACCCCCAACGGCGGAAAGAGCTGTTTGACTGTCACGGGCCAGGAGGTAAAGTGGGGGTGGGAAATGAATTTGGAAGTCAAGTGACTTGTTTTTGGACTGCGCGCACCACAGCCTGAAGCTCCCCCACCATATTACTTGTGCGGTACCTCCCCGCTGCCTAGTAGAAAGCAATGCACACACACGAATATGACGTCTATGCCATGGTCCTGCAGGGGGGTGAAATAAGTGCTTGTAATGATTTTTTGTGCCTTAAGGATTTTTGAAATGTGTATGAGTGGTGAAGGGTTTGTGTTGCATGAATGTGGGCGAAATCCACCGAGCCATGTCACTCACCTGTAAACACCAGGACAGGGCCCGCGGAAATTTAGGGGTGCATTGGGATGACCCCACAGGTAAGGTTGCGTCTTGTGGCATCCACCGGGGGACGCGGTATGTCGGAAGGGGTTGTACAAATGTTTATTAGAGTTTAGAATTTTTGAAATTTTGGATAAGGTTAAGGTTTGTGGTTAGATAGTTTTTGCGTGTTGTTTGTTTCCTCCCTCCGCAGGAACGACCAATTAAGATCATTGTACATATTTGCATGATTGTTAAAGGGATTAGTGAAGGAACTGCGCTCCAACGCGAGTCGAAAGAATTGACGCGACCAAAGACGGAATTCGTCCGAGTTGCTTTATTGAAACAAAACAGCTCAGGTATTCTGACAAGCCCGTTTTTCGGGCAACAATATATATACACATTTATGTCGGGAAGTTTGCCCGGCAAAAGCTATATCGGGCATGCCCGGGTATCAAGGGCGAGCCTTGGAAAGGCGAGTCTGGACCTGCCCGGGCGTGTTTGGCTGCGGCCTGGCAAGTCGAGGCTGGGCGTCCCCGGGCGCTCTGGGCGAGCACTGGAAAGGCGATAGCGGGCATGCCCGGACGCTCTGGGCGAGCCCTGGAAAGGCGATAGCGGGCATGCCCGGACGCTCTGGGCGAGCCCTGGAAAGGCGATAGCGGGCATGCCCGGACGCTCTGGGCGAGCCCTGGAAAGGCGATAGCGGGCATGCCCGGACGCTCTGGGCGAGCCCTGGAAAGGCGAGAGCGGGCATGCCCGGGAAAGACGAGACCGGGCGTGCCCGGGAGGTTCGGGCGTGCCCGGGAACAGTGAGTCCGGGCATGCCCGGGAGAGGCGCGTCTGGCCGTGTTCTGGCCGGTGCAAGGCGATTATGTACATCCAGCGGTAACCGCTACACACGCCCCTCCAGAATCGACCTGCACCGGCAGGGTCAATTTAAGGGGGGTCCGGATGACCCGGCCGAAGCGACCCCTGGAGGGTCGTGGGGAGGGGTCTGACGTGGTGGTGGGTGGTCGAGCGGGGGGAACTGTGGACGGGGGGTGGCCTCGCCGCGGAGGAAGGGCCAACCGTGGTGGTCGGTCGACGTCCATGTGCGCCGGTTTGAGGCAGTCCACAGAAATCCGGTCCGGCCGGCCGCCGAAGTCGACGATGAAAGACTTGTCGCCCCGTCGCAGGACCCGGAAGGGCCCGTCGTACGGCGGGCGGAGTGGCCCCCGGTGCGCGTCATGACGCACAAAGACGTGCTCCGCTGTGCGAAGCGCCGGGGGGACGTAGGACTGGGGGCCACCGTGGCGGGACGTCGGCACGGGGGCAAATCGTCGGGCGGCCTCCTGGAGATCCGAGCGCTGGCGAGCGGCGGACCAGGGACTGGTAGCATCAGGCACGAATTCGCCCGGGACGCGGAGTGGCTGGCCGTAGACGAGCTCGGCGGCGGACGCCTGGAGGTCTTCCTTGGGGGCCGTGCGAAGGCCCAAAAGGACCCACGGCAGCCGGTCGGCCCAACCGTCGTCCTGAAGGCCGGCCATGAGTGCGGCCTTCATGGAGCGGTGAAACCGCTCGCACAACCCATTGGCTTGGGGGTGGTAGGCCGTGGTGCGGTGCAGCGTGACCCCCAACGAACGGGCGACCGCACCCCAAAGCTCAGACGTGAACTGTGGGCCGCGGTCGGACGAGATGTCCGCTGGTGCGCCGAAGCGCGCGACCCAGGTGGCGATGAACGCCTGCGCCACGTCGGCGGTGGTGGTGGAGTTGAGGGGCACGGCCTCCGGCCACCTGGTGGTCCTGTCCACCATGGTGAGCAGGTGGGTGAACCCCCGCGAGGGGGGCAGGGGACCCACCAGGTCCACGTGGACGTGGTCGAAACGCCGTTCAGGCACGGCGAAAGGTGCCAGCGGGGCCTGGGTGTGGCGGTGGACCTTGGCTCGCTGGCAGGCCGTGCAGGCGTTGGCCCAGTCGCGGATGTTTCGTCGAAGGCCGTGCCAGACGAAACGCGCCGACACCAGCTTCTGAGAAGCTTTCCGGCCCGGGTGAGAAAGGCCGTGGATGGAGGCGAAGATGCGGCGCTGCCAGGAAACGGGCACGATGGGGCGAGGCTGGCCCTGGGAGACGTCGCAGAGCAGGACGGTGCCCGCGAAGGGGATGTCGGCCAGGCGGAGGCCCGTGTCCGCCACGCGGAGTGCCTGCACCGAGGCGTCGGTGGTCTGGTCGGCCGCCATGAGCGTGAAGTCCACGCCGAGGTGGACCGCGTTCGCGCTGGCCCGCGAAAGGCAGTCGGCCACGGCGTTGTCTTTGCCGGCGACGTGCTGGATGTCCGTGGTGAACTCCGACACGGCGGAGAGGTGGCGCTGCTGGCGGGCCGACCACGGCTCCGTGACCTTAGCCATTGCGTAGACCAACGGCTTGTGGTCGACGAAAGCCGTGAACGGGCGGCCCTCCAGGAGGTGTCGGAAATGGCGAACGGCCAGGAATAGCCCGAGCAGCTCGCGGTCGAACGTGCTGTAGTTTAACTCGTTCGGCCGGAGTTGCCGGCTGAAAAAAGCGAGTGGCTGCCAAACCCCGTCCACCCATTGCTCATGGACGGCGCCCAACGCGTAGTTGGAGGCGTCCGTAGTGAGGGCGATGGGCGCGTTGAGCACCGGGTGAGCCAGCAGCGTTGCGTCGGCGAGGGCCCGTTTGGCACTGGCGAAGGCCGCGTCCATGGCCGCGGACCAAACAATGTCATGCTTGGCCGGCTTGCCCCGGAGGGCCTCGTAAAGGGGCCGCATGAGCTGAGCAGCGCGGGGCACGAATCGGTGATAAAAATTCACCATGCCGAGGAACTCTTGGAGGGCCTTGATGGAACGGGGACGCGGGAACGTGGTGATGGCCTCGACCTTGGTCGGCAGTGGCACGGCCCCGGTCTTGGTGATGCGGTGGCCCAAAAAGTCAACGGTCGTCGCGCCGAAGTGGCATTTGACCGGGTTGACAATTAAGCCATGCTCGCTGAGGCGACCGAACAGTGTTCGGAGGTGGAGGAGGTGCTCGGCGCGGGACGTGCTGGCGACGAGGATGTCGTCCAGATAGACGAAAAGAAACGGCAGGTCGCGCAGCACGCCGTCCATCAAGCGCTGGAACGCCTGGGCCGCGTTCTTGAGGCCAAACGGCATCCGCAAAAATTCGAACAGGCCGAACGGCGTGATGACGGCCGTCTTCGGGACGTCGGCCGCCCGGACAGGTACCTGGTGGTAGCCCCGTATCAGGTCAATTTTCGAAAAGATGACCCGTCCCGCCAAACGGGCGGAAAAGTCCTGAATATGCGGGATCGGGTACCTGTCGGGGGTGGTCGCGTCATTGAGACGGCGGTAGTCGCCACACGGGCGCCATCCACCCCCTGGCTTTGGCACGATGTGCAGTGGCGAGGCCCACGCGCTATCGGAGCGCCGCACGATGCCGAGGTGCTCCAACGCGTCGAATTAGGCCTTTGCCACGGCGAGCTTGGCTGGGTCGAGGCGGCGGGCCCTGGCGTAGACCGGCGGGCCCGTAGTGGGTATGTGGTGCTCGATCCCGTGCCGCACCGCGACGGCCGAAAACATCGGCCGCGTGAGGGCCGGGAATTCCACGAGCAGGCGAGCGAACTCGTTCGTTGCCGGGAGGGCGCACGCCAGTTCGGTCGGCGCGGAGCTGCTCATTGTGCACGCCAGGGAGCTGAAGGTCTCGGCGTGGACAAGGCGACGTCGTTTGACGTCGACCAGCAGCCCGTGCGCGCAGAGGAAGTCGGCGCCCAGCAAAGCCACGGGGACGCTGGCGGTAACAAAAGTCCATTGAAAGCGCTGGCTGCCGAAGCAGAGGGTGACGACGCGTGGGCCGAAAGTGCGTATGGCCGAGCCATTAGCAGCGACCAAAGAGGGGCCGCAAACTGCGTCCAGCCTGTCCTGCTCGGAGGCAGGTATGACGCTCAGTTGTGCGCCGGTGTCGCACAGGAAACGCCGTCCAGACGCTTTGTCCCGAATAAACAGCAAGTTGCCCGAGTGGCCGGCGCTCATGGATGGGAATGAACGCCGGCCCGGCCGTTTCCCGACCTGCCGAAAGTGAACGGGGGCCGGCACGTCCGAGCCTTGTGTCCGAACCTGGCGTGGTAATAACACCACGCCCGGTCAGGTGGAGGCCCCGGCCGTCGTGTCGGAAGCGGGCGGTGCGGCGTGGCGGCCGCCAGTTGCACCGGCAGTTCGGCCTCCAACTGCGCAGGGCGCTCGGGCGTCGCCTCAGACGGCGGCGGGCTCCAGGTAACCGCGCCGATGTGCTGGCCCGCCGAGGAGATCTTATCGGCTTCCCTGGCGAGGGCGCGGGAATCCCGTGATCAACGTGCCAGCCAGGGCGAGGCGTACCGGGTTAGGCAGCTGACGGAGGAACAGCTCCCGGAACAGGAATGCCGGAGAGTGCTCGCCGAGCAACGAGAGCATATAGTCCATGCACTCGGACGGGCGCGTGTCGCCGAGCTCGGGCAGGTCAAGCAGGCGCCGTGCGCGTGCTGCCGGTGAGAGGGCGAAAGCGCCGAGGAGGAGCGTCTTCAGCGCGTCGTATTTGTCAGCAGCCGGCGGGTGCTGGAGGAGGCTCAAGGCGCGGGCCGCAGTGGCGGAACCGAGCGCCGCCACAACATGGTGGAAGCGGGTGTCGTCCGCGGTGATGCCTCGCAGGGCGAACTGGGAGTCCGCCTGGGCGAACCAAACAGCCGCGTGAGCCTCCCAGAAGGTAGGCAGTTTAAGCGTCACTGCCGTATCCATGTCGGTAGGTCACCAATGAAGGAACTGCGCTCCAACGCGAGTCGAAAGAATTGACGCGACCAAAGACGGAATTCGTCCGAGTTGCTTTATTGAAACAAAACAGCTCAGGTATTCTGACAAGCCCGTTTTTCGGGCAACAATATATATACACATTTATGTCGGGAAGTTTGCCCGGCAAAAGCTATACCGGGCATGCCCGGGTATCAAGGGCGAGCCTTGGAAAGGCGAGTCTGGACCTGCCCGGGCGTGTTTGGCTGCGGCCTGGCAAGTCGAGGCTGGGCGTCCCCGGGCGCTCTGGGCGAGCACTGGAAAGGCGATAGCGGGCATGCCCGGACGCTCTGGGCGAGCCCTGGAAAGGCGATAGCGGGCATGCCCGGACGCTCTGGGCGAGCCCTGGAAAGGCGATAGCGGGCATGCCCGGACGCTCTGGGCGAGCCCTGGAAAGGCGATAGCGGGCATGCCCAGACGCTCTGGGCGAGCCCTGGAAAGGCGAGAGCGGGCATGCCCGGGAAAGACGAGACCGGGCGTGCCCGGGAGGTTCGGGCGTGCCCGGGAACAGTGAGTCCGGGCATGCCCGGGAGAGGCGCGTCTGGCCGTGTTCTGGCCGGTGCAAGGCGATTATGTACATCCAGCGGTAACCGCTACATTAGCATGTTAAGGAAAACAGGTAGGTAGCTCCAGCTCACTTCCCACAGCCCTCCTGATTTATTTCATAGGTTAATTAAGTGTGAGACGATAAGTGTTAAGACTGGAATGGTAGCGCCTGCAGTGAACCTCGCAGGAACCGGTGGTTCCAGGAGGGGGGGGGGGGGGCTGTGTTATGTCGGCAGGAGGGTAGAGGAATATCTAGAGCCAGGTAGATCTGCATAGGTGGGTACTCGACTTTTGTCAAAGGGAGTCTACCTGTAATAAGTTCTGCGTGTAGCCCGAATATCAGAATAAGTTGTTTCTGTGTCCCTGCCACGAGGGGGCGGGGCATGCTAATTAGTACAAGGATTACGGGTAAAATTCTCTCCTTTGTCGTTCCCTCTGTGAGCATTCCAGTGTCCCTTATGGCAACACACTCATATAGACACTTAGATAGGCCCTTAGTGCATCACGTTAATTGAATCCCCTTCCTTACAATAAAACAAACCGGAAAGACAAGCAGGAAGCGGCCGCGTACAACGCCGGCATGGGCGTCAAACACCATGCTAACAGGCAAGAGCCACGACCAGGGAACGTGTGAGTGGTTGGAGTAAGAAGCTGTCCACTGATTGGCGAAAGGAAGGTGGAAGGAAGCAGTACACTGATTGGCCACCGACCGTGGACACCTCGGCCAATCAGTGCGGAAGGCGCGAACACTTGGCCAGTCAGTGCGGAAGGCGCCAAACCACTACGTAGAAGCAGGCCGTTGATTTGAGGGGAAGGGCTGGCAACGTCAGAACGAGGGAAAGACCACAAAGAAGGGCAGAACAGATTGGTAACGCGCCAGAATTGAGGTCACCCCGCGGAGGACAAAACGTCTGGTTGGCGGGTTTTCGGGGTGTTCGATTCTGGTGCTTCCCTGGTCGTCTTCCCTGTGTTCTTACCTGTTTCTTGTTTGGTGTTCGGTCATCGTCTTCCCTGGTGCTTCTTCCCTGCATTCTTCCCTGTTCCGTCGTGGTCTTCCCTGCGTTCCTCCCTGCATTCCTCCCGGCGTTCTTCCCTGGTGGTTCGTCGTCTTCCCTGGGTTCTTCTTTGTGCCCTTAGTGCTCGGAGCGCGACATGGAGAGAGGTTTGGTGCTACGAACCACGGGACCTCGAGTGGGGCCGACGAGTGGGGCAAGCGGGAGGCTCGGAGCCTTTTAGAGCGGGAGCGAGGTGGATGGAGGCCTGCTTTGCGCGAGCGCCGTATCCTGGGCGATTCTTTTTGAGTTCATTTCCTCCAGGATCGGAGCTGCTGTCGGATCGCTACAGGTAAGAGCTTGCCGCTTCTTCCTCTGCCTTCTTCCTCCCATGCTTTTATAGTTGAATCCGTCATTGATCGTCGCCTCCATTTAAGTCCGTTTGGGTCATCCGCGATCCTACTGTATTAACCGTAAAGGATGAAACCTCCTGTTTCTGGAATCTTGCTGATTGTGTGTTTCTCCAGGTTCAGATAGCTCGGTGCAAAGGATGAAACCTCCTGTTTCTGGAATCTTGCTGAATGTGTGTTTCCCCAGGTTCAGATAGCTCGGTGTAAAGGATGAAACCTCCTGTTTCTGGAATCTTGCTGAATGTGTGTTTCCCCAGGTTCAGATAGCTCGGTGTAAAGGATGAAACCTCCTGTTTCTGGAATCTTGCTGAATGTGTGTTTCTCCAGGTTCAGATAGCTCGGTGTAAAGGATGAAACCTCCTGTTTCTGGAATCTTGCTGAATGTGTGTTTCCCCAGGTTCAGATAGCTCGGTGTAAAGCAAAGGATGAAACCTCCTGTTTCTGGAATCTTGCTGAATGTGTGTTTCTCCAGGTTCAGATAGCTCGGTGTAAAGGATGAAACCTCCTGTTTCTGGAATCTTGCTGAATGTGTGTTTCCCCAGGTTCAGATAGCTTGGTGTAAAGGTCCAGGATGAAACCTCCTGTTTCTGGAATCTTGCTGAATGTGTGTTTCTCCATGTTCAGATAGCTTGGTGCAAAGGATGAAACCTCCTGTTTCTGGAATCTTGCTGAATGTGTGTTTCCCCAGGTTCAGATAGCTTGGTGTAAAGGATGAAACCTCCTGTTTCTGGAATCTTGCTGAATGTGTGTTTCTCCAGGTTCAGATAGCTCGGTGTAAAGGATGAAACCTCCTGTTTCTGGAATCTTGCTGAATGTGTGTTTCTCCAGGTTCAGATAGCTCGGTGTAAAGGATGAAACCTCCTGTTTCTGGAATCTTGCTGAATGTGTGTTTCTCCAGGTTCAGATAGCCCGGTGTAAAGGGTGAAACCTCCTGTTTCTGGAATCTTGGTGAATGTGTGTTTCTCCAGGTTCAGATAGCTCGGTGTAAAGGATGAAACCTCCTGTTTCTGGAATATTGCTGAATGTGTGTTTCTCCAGGTTCAGATAGCTCGGTGTAAAGGATGAAACCTCCTGTTTCTGGAATCTTGGTGAATGTGTGTTTCTCCAGGTTCAGATAGCTCGGTGTAAAGGATGAAACCTCCTGTTTCTGGAATTTTGCTGGTTGTGTGTTTCTCCAGGTTCAGATAGCTCGGTGTAAAGGATGAAACCTCCTGTTTCTGGAATCTTGCTGGTTGTGTGTTTCTCCAGGTTCAGATAGCTCGGTGTAACGGATGAAACCTCCTGTTTCTGGAATCTTGCTGGTTGTGTGTTTCTCCAGGTTCAGATAGCTCGGTGTAAAGGATGAAACCTCCTGTTTCTGGAATCTTGCTGAATGTGTGTTTCTCCAGGTTCAGATAGCTCGGTGTAAGGGATTAAACCTCCTGTTTCTGGAATCTTGGTGAATGTGTGTTTCTCCAGGTTCAGATAGCTCGGTGTAAAGGATGAAACCTCCTGTTTCTGGAATCTTGGTGAATGTGTGTTTCTCCAGATTCTGATAGCTTGGTGTAAAGGATGAAACCTCCTGTTTCTGGAATCTTGCTGAATGTGTGTTTCTCCAGGTTCTGATAGCTCGGTGTAAGGGATGAAACCTCCTGTTTCTGGAATATTGGTGAATGTGTGTTTCTCCAGGTTCAGATAGCTCGGTGTAAAGGATGAAACCTCCTGTTTCTGGAATCTTGGTGAATGTGTGTTTCTCCAGATTCTGATAGCTTGGTGTAAAGGATGAAACCTCCTGTTTCTGGAATCTTGCTGAATGTGTGTTTCTCCAGGTTCTGATAGCTCGGTGTAAAGGATGAAACCTCCTGTTTCTGGAATCTTGCTGGTTGTGTGTTTCTCCAGGTTCAGATAGCTTGGTGTAACGGATGAAACCTCCTGTTTCTGGAATCTTGCTGAATGTGTGTTTCTCCAGGTTCAGATAGCTTGGTGTAAAGGATGAAACCTCCTGTTTCTGGAATATTGCTGAATGTGTGTTTCTCCAGGCTCAGATAGCTTGGTGTAAAGGATGAAACCTCCTGTTTCTGGAATCTTGGTGAATGTGTGTTTCTCCAGGTTCAGATAGCTCGGTGTAAAGGATGAAACCTCCTGTTTCTGGAATCTTGCTGAATGTGTGTTTCCCCAGGTTCAGATAGCTCGGTGTAAAGCAAAGGATGAAACCTCCTGTTTCTGGAATCTTGCTGAATGTGTGTTTCTCCAGGTTCAGATAGCTCGGTGTAACGGATGAAACCTCCTGTTTCTGGAATCTTGCTGAATGTGTGTTTCTCCAGGTTCAGATAGCTCGGTGTAAAGGATGAAACCACCTGTTGCCGGAATCTTGCTGAATGTGTGTTTCTCCAGGTTCAGATAGCTCGGTGTAACGGATGAAACCTCCTGTTTCTGGAATCTTGCTGAATGTGTGTTTCTCCAGGTTCTGATAGCTCGGTGTAACGGATGAAACCTCCTGTTTCTGGAATCTTGCTGAATGTGTGTTTCTCCAGGTTCAGATAGCTCGGTGTAAAGGATGAAACCACCTGTTGCCGGAATCTTGCTGAATGTGTGTTTCTCCAGGTTCAGATAGCTCGGTGTAACGGATGAAACCTCCTGTTTCTGGAATCTTGCTGAATGTGTGTTTCTCCAGGTTCAGATAGCTCGGTGTAAAGGATGAAACCTCCTGTTTCTGGAATCTTGCTGAATGTGTGTTTCTCCAGGTTCTGATAGCTTGGTGTAAAGGATGAAACCTCCTGTTTCTGGAATATTGCTGAATGTGTGTTTCTCCAGGTTCTGATAGCTTGGTGTAAAGGATGAAACCTCCTGTTTCTTGAATCTTGCTGATTGTGTGTTTCTCCAGGTTCAGATAGCTCGGTGTTAAGGATGAAACCTCCTGTTTCTGGAATCTTGCTGATTGTGTGTTTCTCCATGTTCAGATAGCTTGGTGCAAAGGATGAAACCTCCTGTTTCTGGAATCTTGCTGAAAGTGTGTTTCTCCAGGTTCAGATAGCTCGGTGTAAAGGATGAAACCTTCTGTTTCTGGAATCTTGCTGAATGTGTGTTTCTCCAGGTTCAGATAGCTTGGTGTAAAGGATGAAACCTCCTGTTTCTGGAATCTTGGTGAATGTGTGTTTCTCCAGGTTCAGATAGCTCGGTGTAAAGGAGGAAACCTCCTGTTTCTGGAATCTTGGTGAATGTGTGTTTCTCCAGATTCTGATAGCTTGGTGTAAAGGATGAAACCTCCTGTTTCTGGAATCTTGTTGAATGTGTGTTTCTCCAGATTCTGATAGCTTGGTGTAAAGGATGAAACCTCCTGTTTCTGGAATCTTGCTGAATGTGTGTTTCTCCAGGTTCTGATAGCTTGGTGTAAAGGATGAAACCTCCTGTTTCTGGAATATTGCTGAATGTGTGTTTCTCCAGGTTCTGATAGCTCGGTGTAAAGGATGAAACCTCCTGTTTCTGGAATCTTGCTGAATGTGTGTTTCTCCAGGTTCAGATAGCTCGATGTAAAGGATGAAACCTCCTGTTTCTGGAATCTTTCTGGTTGTGTGTTTCCCCAGGTTCAGATAGCTCGGTGTAAAGGATGAAACCTCCTGTTTCTGGAATCTTGCTGAATGTGTGTTTCCCCAGGTTCAGATAGCTTGGTGTTAAGGATGAAACCTCCTGTTTCTGGAATCTTGCTGAATGTGTGTTTCTCCAGGTTCAGATAGCTCGGTGTAACGGATGAAACCTCCTGTTTCTGGAATCTTGCTGAATGTGTGTTTCTCCAGGTTCAGATAGCTCGGTGTAAAGGATGAAACCACCTGTTGCCGGAATCTTGCTGAATGTGTGTTTCTCCAGGTTCAGATAGCTCGGTGTAACGGATGAAACCTCCTGTTTCTGGAATCTTGCTGAATGTGTGTTTCTCCAGGTTCTGATAGCTCGGTGTAACGGATGAAACCTCCTGTTTCTGGAATCTTGCTGAATGTGTGTTTCTCCAGGTTCAGATAGCTCGGTGTAAAGGATGAAACCACCTGTTGCCGGAATCTTGCTGAATGTGTGTTTCTCCAGGTTCAGATAGCTCGGTGTAACGGATGAAACCTCCTGTTTCTGGAATCTTGCTGAATGTGTGTTTCTCCAGGTTCAGATAGCTCAGTGTAAAGGATGAAACCACCTGTTGCTGGAATCTTGCTGAATGTGTGTTTCTCCAGGTTCAGATAGCTCGGTGTAACGGATGAAACCTCCTGTTTGTGGAATCTTGCTGAATGTGTGTTTCTCCAGGTTCAGATAGCTTGGTGTAAAGGATGAAACCTCCTGTTTCTGGAATATTGCTGAATGTGTGTTTCTCCAGGTTCAGATAGCTTGGTGTAAAGGATGAAACCTCCTGTTTCTGGAATCTTGCTGAATGTGTGTTTCTCCAGGTTCAGATAGCTCGGTGTAAAGGATGAAACCTCCTGTTTCTGGAATCTCGCTGAATGTGTGTTTCTCCAGGTTCCGATAGCTCGGTGTAAAGGATGAAACCTCCTGTTTCTGGAATCTTGCTGAATGTGTGTTTCTCCAGGTTCAGATAGCTCGGTGTAAAGGATGAAACCTCCTGTTTCTGGAATATTGCTGAATGTGTGTTTCCCCAGGTTCAGATAGCTCAGTGTAAAGGATGAAACCTCCTGTTTCTGGAATCTTGCTGAATGTGTGTTTCCCCAGGTTCAGATAGCTTGGTGTAAAGGATGAAACCTCCTGTTTCTGGAATCTTGCTGAATGTGTGTTTCTCCAGGTTCAGATAGCTTGGTGTAAAGGATGAAACCTCCTGTTTCTGGAATCTTGCTGAATGTGTGTTTCCCCAGGTTCAGATAGCTCGGTGTAAAGGATGAAACCTCCTGTTTCTGGAATCTTGCTGAATGTGTTTCTCCAGGTTCAGATAGCTCGGTGTAAAGGATGAAACCTCCTGTTTCTGGAATCTTGCTGGTTGTGTGTTTCTCCAGGTTCAGATAGCTCGGTGTAAAGGATGAAACCTCCTGTTTCTGGAATCTTGCTGAATGTGTGTTTCTCCAGGTTCAGATAGCTCGATGTAAAGGATGAAACCTCCTGTTTCTGGAATCTTTCTGGTTGTGTGTTTCCCCAGGTTCAGATAGCTCGGTGTAAAGGATGAAACCTCCTGTTTCTGGAATATTGCTGAATGTGTGTTTCCCCAGGTTCAGATAGCTCGGTGTAAAGGATGAAACCTCCTGTTTCTGGAATCTTGCTGAATGTGTGTTTCCCCAGGTTCAGATAGCTTGGTGTAAAGGATGAAACCTCCTGTTTCTGGAATCTTGCTGAATGTGTGTTTCTCCAGGTTCAGATAGCTTGGTGTAAAGGATGAAACCTCCTGTTTCTGGAATCTTGCTGAATGTGTGTTTCCCCAGGTTCAGATAGCTCGGTGTAAAGGATGAAACCTCCTGTTTCTGGAATCTTGCTGAATGTGTGTTTCTCCAGGTTCAGATAGCTCGGTGTAAGGGATGAAACCTCCTGTTTCTGGAATCTTGGTGAATGTGTGTTTCTCCAGGTTCAGATAGCTCGGTGTAAAGGATGAAACCTCCTGTTTCTGGAATCTTGGTGAATGTGTGTTTCTCCAGGTTCTGATAGCTCGGTGTAAAGGATGAAACCTCCTGTTTCTGGAATCTTGGTGAATGTGTGTTTCTCCAGGTTCAGATAGCTCGGTGTAAAGGATGAAACCTCCTGTTTCTGGAAGCTTGGTGAATGTGTGTTTCTCCAGGTTCAGATAGCTCGGTGTAAAGGAGGAAACCTCCTGTTTCTGGAATCTTGGTGAATGTGTGTTTCTCCAGATTCTGATAGCTTGGTGTAAAGGATGAAACCTCCTGTTTCTGGAATCTTGCTGAATGTGTGTTTCTCCAGGTTCAGATAGCTTGGTGTAAAGGATGAAACCTCCTGTTTCTGGAATCTTGCTGAATGTGTGTTTCCCCAGGTTCAGATAGCTCGGTGTAAAGGATGAAACCTCCTGTTTCTGGAATCTTGCTGAATGTGTGTTTCTCCAGATTCTGATAGCTTGGTGTAAAGGATGAAACCTCCTGTTTCTGGAATCTTGCTGAATGTGTGTTTCTCCAGATTCTGATAGCTTGGTGTAAAGGATGAAACCTCCTGTTTCTGGAATCTTGCTGAATGTGTGTTTCTCCAGATTCTGATAGCTTGGTGTAAAGGATGAAACCTCCTGTTTCTGGAATCGTGCTGAATGTGTGTTTCTCCAGGTTTCAGATAGCTCGGTGTAAAGGATGAAACCTCCTGTTTCTGGAATCTTGCTGAATGTGTGTTTCTCCAGGTTCAGATAGCTCGATGTAAAGGATGAAACCTCCTGTTTCTGGAATCTTTCTGGTTGTGTGTTTCCCCAGGTTCAGATAGCTCGGTGTAAAGGATGAAACCTCCTGTTTCTGGAATATTGCTGAATGTGTGTTTCCCCAGGTTCAGATAGCTCGGTGTAAAGGATGAAACCTCCTGTTTCTGGAATCTTGCTGAATGTGTGTTTCCCCAGGTTCAGATAGCTTGGTGTTAAGGATGAAACCTCCTGTTTCTGGAATCTTGCTGAATGTGTGTTTCTCCAGGTTCAGATAGCTTGGTGTAAAGGATGAAACCTCCTGTTTCTGGAATCTTGCTGAATGTGTGTTTCCCCAGGTTCAGATAGCTCGGTGTAAAGGATGAAACCTCCTGTTTCTGGAATCTTGCTGAATGTGTGTTTCTCCAGGTTCAGATAGCTCGGTGTAAGGGATGAAACCTCCTGTTTCTGGAATCTTGGTGAATGTGTGTTTCTCCAGGTTCAGATAGCTTGGTGTAAAGGATGAAACCTCCTGTTTCTGGAATCTTGGTGAATGTGTGTTTCTCCAGGTTCTGATAGCTCGGTGTAAAGGATGAAACCTCCTGTTTCTGGAATCTTGGTGAATGTGTGTTTCTCCAGGTTCAGATAGCTCGGTGTTAAGGATGAAACCTCCTGTTTCTGGAATCTTGCTGAATGTGTGTTTCTCCAGGTTCTGATAGCTTGGTGTAAAGGATGAAACCTCCTGTTTCTGGAATATTGCTGAATGTGTGTTTCTCCAGGTTCTGATAGCTTGGTGTAAAGGATGAAACCTCCTGTTTCTTGAATCTTGCTGATTGTGTGTTTCTCCAGGTTCAGATAGCTCGGTGTTAAGGATGAAACCTCCTGTTTCTGGAATCTTGCTGATTGTGTGTTTCTCCATGTTCAGATAGCTTGGTGCAAAGGATGAAACCTCCTGTTTCTGGAATCTTGCTGAAAGTGTGTTTCTCCAGGTTCAGATAGCTCGGTGTAAAGGATGAAACCTTCTGTTTCTGGAATCTTGCTGAATGTGTGTTTCTCCAGGTTCAGATAGCTTGGTGTAAAGGATGAAACCTCCTGTTTCTGGAATCTTGCTGATTGTGTGTTTCTCCAGGTTCTGATAGCTTGGTGTAAAGGATGAAACCTCCTGTTTCTGGAATCTTGCTGGTTGTGTGTTTCTCCAAGTTCAGATAGCTCGGTGTAAAGGATGAAACCTCCTGTTTCTGGAATCTTGCTGAATGTGTGTTTCTCCAGGTTCAGATAGCTCGGTGTAAAGGATGAAACCTCCTGTTTCTGGAATCTTGGTGAATGTGTGTTTCTCCAGGTTCAGATAGCTCGGTGTAACGGATGGAACCTCCTGTTTCTGGAATCTTGCTGAATGTGTGTTTCTCCAGGTTCAGATAGCTCGGTGTAAAGGATGAAACCTCCTGTTTCTGGAATCTTGATGAATGTGTGTTTCTCCAGGTTCTGATAGCTCGGTGTAAAGGATGAAACCTCCTGTTTCTGGAATCTTGCTGGTTGTGTGTTTCTCCAGGTTCAGATAGCTCGGTGTAAAGGATGAAACCACCTGTTGCTGGAATCTTGCTGAATGTGTGTTTCTCCAGGTTCAGATAGCTCGGTGTAAAGGATGAAACCTCCTGTTTCTGGAATCTTGATGAATGTGTGTTTCTCCAGGTTCTGATAGCTCGGTGTAACGGATGAAACCTCCTGTTTCTGGAATCTTGCTGATTGTGTGTTTCTCCATGTTCAGATAGCTTGGTGCAAAGGATGAAACCTCCTGTTTCTGGAATCTTGCTGAAAGTGTGTTTCTCCAGGTTCAGATAGCTCGGTGTAAAGGATGAAACCTCCTGTTTCTGGAATCTTGCTGAATGTGTGTTTCTCCAGGTTCAGATAGCTTGGTGTAAAGGATGAAACCTCCTGTTTCTGGAATCTTGCTGATTGTGTGTTTCTCCAGGTTCTGATAGCTTGGTGTAAAGGATGAAACCTCCTGTTTCTGGAATCTTGCTGGTTGTGTGTTTCTCCAGGTTCAGATAGCTCGGTGTAAGGGATGAAACCTCCTGTTTCTGGAATCTTGCGGAATGTGTGTTTCTCCAGGTTCAGATAGCTCGGTGTAAAGGATGAAACCTCCTGTTTCTGGAATCTTGCTGAATGTGTGTTTCCCCAGGTTCAGATAGCTCGGTGTAAAGGATGAAACCTCCTGTTTCTGGAATCTTGCTGAATGTGTGTTTCTCCAGGTTCAGATAGCTCGGTGTAAGGGATGAAACCTCCTGTTTCTGGAATCTTGCTGAATGTGTGTTTCCCCAGGTTCAGATAGCTCGGTGTAAAGGATGAAACCTCCTGTTTCTGGAATCTTGCTGAATGTGTGTTTCTCCAGGTTCAGATAGCTCGGTGTAAGGGATGAAACCTCCTGTTTCTGGAATCTTGCTGAATGTGTGTTTCCCCAGGTTCAGATAGCTCGGTGTAAAGGATGAAACCTCCTGTTTCTGGAATCTTGGTGAATGTGTGTTTCTCCAGGTTCAGATAGCTCGTTGTATAGGATGAAACCTGTTTCTGGAATCTTGCTGAATGTGTGTTTCTCCAGGTTCAGATAGCTCGGTGTAAAGGATGAAACCTCCTGTTTCTGGAATCTTGGTGAATGTGTGTTTCTCCAGGTTCAGATAGCTCGGTGTAACGGATGGAACCTCCTGTTTCTGGAATCTTGCTGAATGTGTGTTTCTCCAGGTTCAGATAGCTCGGTGTAAAGGATGAAACCTCCTGTTTCTGGAATCTTGATGAATGTGTGTTTCTCCAGGTTCAGATAGCTCGGTGTAAAGGATGAAACCTCCTGTTTCTGGAATCTTGATGAATGTGTGTTTCTCCAGGTTCTGATAGCTCGGTGTAAAGGATGAAAC
Organism: Myxine glutinosa; assembly: GCF_964187855.1. NCBI lineage: Eukaryota > Metazoa > Chordata > Myxini > Myxiniformes > Myxinidae > Myxine > Myxine glutinosa. Next base: position 190,597,913 of record NC_136267.1, on the reverse strand, counting down.
CTCCTGTTTCTGGAATCTTTCTGGTTGTGTGTTTCTCCAGGTTCAGATAGCTCGGTGTAAAGGATGAAACCACCTGTTGCTGGAATCTTGCTGAATGTGTGTTTCTCCAGGTTCAGATAGCTCGGTGTAAAGGATGAAACCTCCTGTTTCTGGAATCTTGATGAATGTGTGTTTCTCCAGGTTCTGATAGCTCGGTGTAACGGATGAAACCTCCTGTTTCTGGAATCTTGCTGAATGTGTGTTTCTCCAGGTTCAGATAGCTCGGTGTTAAGGATGAAACCACCTGTTGCTGGAATCTTGCTGAATGTGTGTTTCTCCAGGTTCAGATAGCTCGGTGTAACGGATGAAACCTCCTGTTTCTGGAATCTTGCTGAATGTGTGTTTCTCCAGGTTCAGATAGCTCGGTGTAACGGATGAAACCTCCTGTTTCTGGAATCTTGGTGAATGTGTGTTTCTCCAGGTTCTGATAGCTCGGTGTAAAGGATGAAACCTCCTGTTTCTGGAATCTTGCTGGTTGTGTGTTTCTCCAGGTTCAGATAGCTTGGTGTAACGGATGAAACCTCCTGTTTCTGGAATCTTGTGGAATGTGTGTTTCTCCAGGTTCAGATAGCTTGGTGTAAAGGATGAAACCTCCTGTTTCTGGAATATTGCTGAATGTGTGTTTCTCCAGGCTCAGATAGCTTGGTGTAAAGGATGAAACCTCCTGTTTCTGGAATCTTGCTGAATGTGTGTTTCTCCAGGTTCAGATAGCTCTGTGTAAAGGATGAAACCACCTGTTGCTGGAATCTTGCTGAATGTGTGTTTCTCCAGGTTCAGATAGCTCGGTGTAAAGGATGAAACCTCCTGTTTCTGGAATCTTGATGAATGTGTGTTTCTCCAGGTTCTGATAGCTCGGTGTAACGGATGAAACCTCCTGTTTCTGGAATCTTGCTGATTGTGTGTTTCTCCATGTTCAGATAGCTTGGTGCAAAGGATGAAACCTCCTGTTTCTGGAATCTTGCTGAAAGTGTGTTTCTCCAGGTTCAGATAGCTCGGTGTAAAGGATGAAACCTCCTGTTTCTGGAATCTTGCTGAATGTGTGTTTCTCCAGGTTCAGATAGCTTGGTGTAAAGGATGAAACCTCCTGTTTCTGGAATCTTGCTGATTGTGTGTTTCTCCAGGTTCTGATAGCTTGGTGTAAAGGATGAAACCTCCTGTTTCTGGAATCTTGCTGGTTGTGTGTTTCTCCAGGTTCAGATAGCTCGTTGTATAGGATGAAACCTGTTTCTGGAATCTTGCTGAATGTGTGTTTCTCCAGGTTCAGATAGCTCGGTGTAAAGGATGAAACCTCCTGTTTCTGGAATCTTGGTGAATGTGTGTTTCTCCAGGTTCAGATAGCTCGGTGTAACGGATGGAACCTCCTGTTTCTGGAATCTTGCTGAATGTGTGTTTCTCCAGGTTCAGATAGCTCGGTGTAAAGGATGAAACCTCCTGTTTCTGGAATCTTGATGAATGTGTGTTTCTCCAGGTTCAGATAGCTCGGTGTAAAGGATGAAACCTCCTGTTTCTGGAATCTTGATGAATGTGTGTTTCTCCAGGTTCTGATAGCTCGGTGTAAAGGATGAAACCTCCTGTTTCTGGAATCTTGCTGGTTGTGTGTTTCTCCAGGTTCAGATAGCTCGGTGTAAAGGATGAAACCACCTGTTGCTGGAATCTTGCTGAATGTGTGTTTCTCCAGGTTCAGATAGCTCGGTGTAAAGGATGAAACCTCCTGTTTCTGGAATCTTGATGAATGTGTGTTTCTCCAGGTTCTGATAGCTCGGTGTAACGGATGAAACCTCCTGTTTCTGGAATCTTGCTGAATGTGTGTTTCTCCAGGTTCAGATAGCTCGGTGTAAAGGATGAAACCACCTGTTGCTGGAATCTTGCTGAATGTGTGTTTCTCCAGGTTCAGATAGCTCGGTGTAACGGATGAAACCTCCTGTTTCTGGAATCTTGCTGAATGTGTGTTTCTCCAGGTTCAGATAGCTCGGTGTAACGGATGAAACCTCCTGTTTCTGGAATCTTGGTGAATGTGTGTTTCTCCAGGTTCTGATAGCTCGGTGTTGTGGAAGTGTAACTCAGTGTAACATATTGATTGGCCCTGGTAACTTATTAATTAACCTGGTAACAAAGCAGATACATTTTATGTGTATGAACAATGTAATCTCTTGAAACACCTGGTCAAGGCCCCAGGCTAGAGCACCCCCCCCTGCTGTGTAAATGGAAAATCACAGCAGGAGGGGAGCGAGCTGATGCCAGGACTCGGTGCGATGCATGACCTCGGGACATTAGCGGAGAGGAGATTAAGTCCAGTTTGGCGATATAACGAGAGCAAACGTTGAGTAAAACACACTTGTCCTCAGAAGCCCTGCCCGACGGAACGATGGAACGAACGAGTACTTGCTACGTGAAGCGCTGACCGAACGGGAGTGTCGGATGGAGAGAAGGACATTAGCGAAAAGAGTTAACCTGATCCATTATATTATGCGGTATCATTTTGGTAATTGGATGAAGTGAATACAGTTTAATAAACGAGACCTTTTGTAACCTGTGTCCGGTCTTTGGAGTCCTGTGAGTCCCCCAGTAAATTCCCTGACAATCTTGGAGGCACCGCTGGGATCAATTGTACAAGCAAGTCTTCTTTAAAAGGTGAGTGTGTCTTGTCTTGCCCAATATGATTACGAACTTGGAAGTTATGGGTACATACATGGGGGAGCAGGTGATCTGGGGCTTCTTTGCGCTGGTTATTAAAGGGCCTTACTGTGACCTGGAAGCGGGCGGAGCAAGTGTGCACCTTGCGACCGCTTGTTTCAAGGACGTGTAAGGCCGGTACACTCGTTTACCCACTCGCACACGGATAAAGTACTACTTTTTTTTTGCACTTGTTCGAAGCACTTGACTTGATCGGCGCTCGGCGAGCGACAGGGAACCGGGAAACGGAATTATATTTATATATATATATATTTCCAATATGGTACACCGGCCACAACGATTTTAGCGATTATCCGAGTTTTTTTTTAACGATTTCTGTAAATACGTATTTTTCCTGCGCTGTGTAATTCTTCTGACACGCGCCACGAAGAAACGCACCACTGATGTGCATGAAGCGACTTGTTTGCCGGTTCGGTAAGGTCCGTCCGTACACGTGTACAATCGTGTACACCCGTTTTAAATAGAGAATTTTGGGAGCAGTGCTGTTGTATTTTTTTGACGAAATTTGCTAGATAAATAGCATGGGTGACACGGATTAAATGATTTTATGATTATGAATTAATGAGAAAATGATTTTATATTTAAATATAAAAATTGATCTGCTTGGTGTTAGTTTAAGGGCTGTTCCAAATTTATCTTGATTATGAGACAAAAACAGCAGAATGGGAATCAACAGACAATGGAACAGCTCGCGACGAGTGTTTGTGGGTAGCAACCACTCTCTGGTCGAGGCTCATAGAAAAAAAAAATTGATACTTATTGATTTGGCACGCTTACAATAGATATTAATGGCGAGGGTTCTGTGGTCGTTCGTTTTGGCTTTGCGAATGGACCAAAGAGACAAAGTGAGAAAGAGAGACAGACAGAGAGAGATAGACAGAAAAAGAAAGAAAGAGAGACATAGAGACAAACAGAGATAAAGATGATAGTCAGACACATAGAGAGAGACAGACAAAAAGAGATAGACAGAGTGAGACAAAGTGAGAAAGAGAGACAGACAGAGAGAGATAGACAGAAAAAGAAAGAAAGAGAGACATAGAGACAAACAGAGATAAAGATGATAGTCAGAGTCAGACACATAGAGAGAGACAGACAAAAAGAGATAGACAGAGTGAGACAAAGTGAGAAAGAGAGACAGACAGAGAGAGATAGACAGAAAAAGAAAGAAAGAGAGACATAGAGACAAACAGAGATAAAGATGATAGTCAGAGTCAGACACATAGAGAGAGACAGACAAAAAGAGATAGACAGAGTGAGACAAAGTGAGAAAGAGAGACAGACAGAGAGAGATAGATAGAAAAAGAAAGAAAGAGAGACATAGAGACAAACAGAGATAAAGATGATAGTCAGACACATAGAGAGAGACAGACAAAAAGAGATAGACAGAGTGAGACAAAGTGAGAAAGAGAGACAGACAGAGAGAGATAGACAGAAAAAGAAAGAAAGAGAGACATAGAGACAAACAGAGATAAAGATGATAGTCAGAGTCAGACACATAGAGAGAGACAGACAAAAAGAGATAGACAGAGTGAGACAAAGTGAGAAAGAGAGACAGACAGAGAGGGATAGATAGAAAAAGAAAGAAAGAGAGACATAGAGACAAACAGAGATAAAGATGATAGTCAGACACATAGAGAGAGACAGACAAAAAGAGATAGACAGAGTGAGACAAAGTGAGAAAGAGAGACAGACAGAAAGAGATAGACAGAAAAAGAAAGAAAGAGAGACATAGAGACAAACAGAGATAAAGATGATAGTCAGACACATAGAGAGAGACAGACAAAAAGAGATAGACAGAGTGAGACAAAGTGAGAAAGAGAGACAGACAGAGAGAGATAGACAGAAAAAGAAAGAAAGAGAGACATAGAGACAAACAGAGATAAAGATGAGAGTCAGACACATAGAGAGAGACAGACAAAAAGAGATAGACAGAGTGAGACAAAGTGAGAAAGAGAGACAGACAGAGAGAGATAGACAAAAAAAGAAAGAAAGAGAGACATAGAGACAAACAGAGATAAAGATGATAGTCAGACACATAGAGAGAGACAGACAAAAAGAGATAGACAGAGTGAGACAAAGTGAGAAAGAGAGACAGACAGAGAGAGATAGACAGAAAAAGAAAGAAAGAGAGACATAGAGACAAACAGAGATAAAGATGATAGTCAGAGTCAGACACATAGAGAGAGACAGACAAAAAGAGATAGACAGAGTGAGACAAAGTGAGAAAGAGAGACAGACAGAGAGAGATAGATAGAAAAAGAAAGAAAGAGAGACATAGAGACAAACAGAGATAAAGATGATAGTCAGAGTCAGACACATAGAGAGAGACAGACAAAAAGAGATAGACAGAGTGAGACAAAGTGAGAAAGAGAGACAGACAGAGAGAGATAGACAGAAAAAGAAAGAAAGAGAGACATAGAGACAAACAGAGATAAAGATGATAGTCAGACACATAGAGAGAGACAGACAAAAAGAGATAGACAGAGTGAGACAAAGTGAGAAAGAGAGACAGACAGAGAGAGATAGACAGAAAAAGAAAGAAAGAGAGACATAGAGACAAACAGAGATAAAAATGATAGTCAGACACATAGAGAGAGACAGACAAAAAGAGATAGACAGAGTGAGACAAAGTGAGAAAGAGAGACAGACAGAGAGAGATAGGCAGAAAAAGAAAGAAAGAGAGACATAGAGACAAACAGAGATAAAGATGATAGTCAGACACATAGAGAGAGACAGACAAAAAGAGATAGACAGAGTGAGACAAAGGGAGAAAGAGAGACAGACAGAGAGAGATAGACAGAAAAAGAAAGAAAGAGAGACATAGAGACAAACAGAGATAAAGATGATAGTCAGACACATAGAGAGAGACAGACAAAAAGAGATAGACAGAGTGAGACAAAAAGTGAGAAAGAGAGACAGACAGAGAGAGATAGACAGAAAAAGAAAGAAAGAGAGACATAGAGACAAACAGAGATAAAGATGAGAGTCAGACACATAGAGAGAGACAGAAAGTGAGAGAGAGACACAGACAGACAGAAAGAGAGACAGAAAAAGAGAGAACATTTTTGGGAACGTTTTTCACATTACTTTCCTGCAACATTGAAATAATGTTGTTGTAAAACGTTTCCACAACGTCGCCACAACGTTTCACTTTCGTTGTTGCAACGTTTTGCTCCAACGTTTTGGGAACATTCAAATGTTGTGTTTTGCTGATGCTAATTACCTGAGGTAATTACAGTAATTACAGTTCCGGTAATTACAGTAATTACAGTAATCATTACAGTAATTGCAGTAATCTTATTACAGTAATTACATTACATTAACTCAGGCACCTGTTGAGTAAGGAAGCTGATATTTGGACATGACACTGACCAAGTGAGGTGGCTGTCAAGGAAAATATTGATTTATTGATTAATCATTTAATAAATTAACTCGTTGATTTATAAATGACTTATTTAATTAAAAGTCCTCAGAGATACATCTTCGGATGAAATACTTGCAGATTGGTTATGCTATGAGCCAATTGATTAAGGAAAATATTTTGTGATGGCCATATTGGCAATTTCGTGGCCATATTCGTGGCAACTCAGTTAGTGCCACTGCACCTTTAAAATGCATCCCTGCGTTCATTTTTCGATCGATTGAGTTGAAATTTTGAACAATCGGATCTGGACTGTCGTTGTTAACGACTCTAGCACGCACTCGTCCAATCAGGATGGAGCGGTATGGTCCCCGGATCATCACTGCCCGCAGTTTTAATTAATTTTACTTTTTCTCTTGGGCATATAATTTTGAAGACATGCATGTCATGATAGAGGAAATGTTTGTTCTGTTAAACGGAATAAATGTTGTTTATTTGTGTGGGTGTGTATTTTTGTGAACTTGGATATATTTTTCACGACTAATTCCAGTTAACATCCTGCACAATTTGCTCGTTTGCTGGCCGAGTCGAAATTGCGTTGAGTTTCTATGGCATGCGCCATTAAAAGCGCAGTGTAATGGTTGAGCTCCCTTTATTTCGTTTTGGTCATGCGGATGAGCAAACAAAGTGACAAATGCTGCGACTGGAGCAGTAAAGGCGATGTTTTTAAATGGAAACGATTTTTGTGGGTGTCTATTTTGAGTATTTTGGATATATTTTCACGACTAATTCCAGTTATCGTCCTGCAAAAGGTCTGCTCGTTCTTTTCCTTTGAGTCGTAAATTCCTGTTGAACTCTCATTAAAAAGCGGAATTAAGTACGCTGTGTGATGATGGAGATCCTTGATGACGAATCAGGAATAGTGAATGAGCAGACAAATATCACGGATGGTACACCAGATAGGGAAAATGTAGATGAAACCCCTTTTGCTCAGGTGCTGTGTAGCGCTGCACAAAGATCCATATGAGCGGGGCCTGGGTGCTGTGTAATTAGTACACAAAGAACCAATTACTAGGGTGCTGAATAAACACAAAGATCCATTTTTGGAGCTGGTTCTCCCGGTGCTGTGATTTATTCAAAGAACCAAATCTTGCAAGAATTAAGATATGATTTGTCGACATTAGAAATACTTTAATATATGTAACGATTTTGTAACGATCATCCTGCAAAAGGTCTGCTCGTTCTTTTTCCTTTGAGTCGTAAATTCCTGTTGAATTCTCATTAAAATGCGGAATTAAGTACGCTGTGTGATGATGGAGATCCTTGATGACGAATCAGGAATAGGGAATGAGCAAACAAATATCACGGATGCTGCGGCTAGAGCAGTGGAAGCGATTTTTGAATTGTTCAATGATTATTCGATATTGTTATGACTTATTGTCAATAGGTATACTAAGTGGCCATGAGGTAGCCTGTTGCTATGTACAGTTTTATTCTATTGTTGATTATACCACATAGCTGTGGTGATAAAGGAAATGTTCGTTTAAATAGATGATTATGATAGGACCATGACTATAAAATCATGATGATTATTATGAATGATATCATAGGGTTCAAATGCAGAATGATTGCATGAACTTGGGAAAGAACTTTCAAGCCCTATGGGATAAATTGGGTATTACAAGCGATGGAGTTTCAAAATTTAGCATGATTGAAGGAATTTGACAGTCCCATTTCAGGAGTTTTACGAAATTTATATTGCCAAGAGATTTTGAGTACTATTAAAAGGAAAATGATGAGATATTTTTCCCAAAGAACTTTAATATCTGGCATCCATTTTGGCTGTCTCACGAATGAAGGATGAGTTGCCTTTAGTGGTTGCAAAGAAAAATTTGTGGAGACCAGGCAAAATGGGAAAATATGTCAGATATGACCCTAGGACAGGACGGCGATTCATCAATTGACATGAGGTACGAATCCGAGGTGACGACCGATGAAATTCGATCTCAGTCAATGGATGGACCTGTCCTGACATCATTGGGGAAAGGGCTTATGCAAGGAGTCATTCAAAATGATTAATTTGATTTATTGATGAATATTGATGAATTAATTGAAATTGAATAATTGATTGAATTGTTAATTGATTGAATCTAATTGATTGAATTTAATTGCATAAATTGAACTGAATAAATTGAATTGAATATATTGATTGTTTGATTGATGAAAATGCGGTCTCAAGAAAGAAGCTTTGATATCTTTGCGAGATATTATCAATGTGGAGACAACCTGGGAAAATTGAGCAAGGTGGTGAGTTTATATACAGATATATATGTGCGGTTACCATTGTGTGATTTCCCCGTCAAACAGAGCGGACACCTGAGGATTCACCCACTTCATACTGACCCTCCGGCTCATCTGCAAATACTGATCTGTGAGATTGGATTGTGCAAAAGCCACAGCTGAGGGAGATTCTCTGGAAATCACCGTGCGAACAGGTGGAGAGATCCTTCCTGGAGGTACGAGTGAAGCTTTAGAGGAACCTGGAACAAGCTACAACACATCCAACGCTACTTTGATAAAAGGCAGAATGGGAAATGGAGCCTGCAAGAACACACAAGGACAACCAGAGATTCCACAAAAAGGTACTTGTACACATCATATGTACGACCGTTATGGTGCCGAAGCTATAAGGCAGGTCGAGAATTGGTATTTGTGGACAAAGGGACATGATGAGGAGTTTCCAAGAGATGGTACATTTGAGCGAAGTCGATTGGAAAGATTGGAACAAAGATTGAAAGCCAGGAAGAGACAGAATCTAACGGTAGACTGGCTTGCATTCCATCTTTGGGATGGTGAATCCAGACAACGGGAACAGCAAGAACGGATAACGGAACTAGAACTTAAAATAAAAAGGATACAGGATACAGTGGAGGAGACAAATGCACAACTGCCCTCGAAATTAGGAATGAAAGTCACAGTTGTCCCATCTGATTTCCAGTTGTCTCCCCAAAAAGGACGGTACAGAGAATTTTTTCGTGTTTCAGGAGATAACGAGAGATTGCAGTGGCAACTCAGGGATGTAGAGATGCAGCCCAGCAATACAAGTGCACAGGCGCACAGATCAGACAACGACAGAAACCGGTGTTTCGAGTGTGGAAAGATGGGACATTGGAGAAGAAGATGTCCGTATGTCAACAGGAAGACAAGGTCATGGGGCAAACCAAGATCAAGGGTACCAGTGCTTACCGGTACCTCAGACAATGATTAGGCCTTCATTGCTGCAAATCCCAAATGATGATTGGCCTCAACAGATTCGATTACTGGACAAACATGAACAACTGTCAATGATTCTTGTGTCTGAAAAGTTTTCAGAGCAAGAATGATTCATTTTTCTTTTTGCTTGTAAGCAAATTAATAATTAATTGATAAAATGCCAAAATTGGATCTTCTATTTTGGGCACAGCAATTTTAAATTTACAAAGTTTGGAACAATTGCGTTGCAATTGTTGGCAAACCAAGTAACAAGAGTCACATGATGATCAGGTGGGAATTTCGGACTATTGTTCCGCACGATTGATAGGTCAATGGTCGACTGACATGCAAATGGGTGTGTAGTCAAAATTTGGATAGATTATTGTGAAGGCAGAAAGGGTAATTTCAATATGACATCATAAGGGTTTTCTAAGAATGGACTTCTGGTTTATTTGTCTATAAGCATTTTGAATTTGATTGACAAATTTTATGAAATTGAAATAAAATTGACACCCATCTGATCTGTAAATAATGGTTCCAACGCAAACAAATATGCATAATGCATGTGTGTGTGTGTTTTTGTGTATCAATCTTACAAGATTGTTGACACCGACAGTGTGCCTGTCTGGAAATGGATAGTTATATGTGGATGGGATTGGGATATGTGGATGGGATTGAATATCCAGAGAATCCGTAAAATAAAATAGAAATATAATTTGATTATGAACATTATCTCTTTTGTCAAGGGAAATGGAATATAAAAAAAATTTGATGTGCTGGGTTATGAGCAGCCATTAATTAATAGTAAAATTGTGAGTAATTTTGGGATTCCATTTTTGATAGAATGTATATGAGAATAACATCTATTTATGGATATGAGCTTCATAAAAGGAAATGAGGAAGTACAAAATCATCCAAATTTGGGAGAGGTCTTACACTGACTTCCCAGAATACTCTGCTCATGGATTTTATATATATAAACTTGAATTTTATCAGCATATAAATTGTGCTGTATGTATGGATGTGTTTTAGGCATAGATGATATGGGAAAAGAGTAAAGAAAATTTTGCTGGTTTGAACTATTGTGGGTTTTTCAGTTCTGGAGTTTAAACAAAGTCACTGGTTAACAGATGAGAAAGGATAGTAAATAAATTATTCTCTGCTGGGCAAATTAAGTACGATATTACTAAGACTTATGAGAGCTATTGTTCCGCCTTACAGCAGTGGAAAATTATTGGAAAAAATTAGATCCAACATAATGAATCTATAAAAGAATGTGATAGGGATAATATCCTCAATTTGTACTAATTATTTGATTGTGGGTAAAGGAATTAAGTCATCGTAGTGGATTGTTAACAGCAGCCTGAAAATGTCCTGAGAGTGTGCATCCATGTAATCAGAAATCCCAGATTTGTTTTTACAAACAACATTTTGGTAGAGGTCTTGTGTGGAACACTTCCTTGGTAGATAAAAACGGTACTGCATGCTGGCAGCCACTTTTGCGGCCAGTTAGGCCAAACAAATTGGGAGGAAATTGTAGTTAAATACGTAAGTTACACATGGCTATTTGTAAAAAGGAAATTTGTTGAGATGGGAAACATTTTTTCGAAGGTTTATTAAGGTGTTATAATATGACATGTGGCAAGGCAAACTATTGGATGGGAAAATTAGATCTGGCTATAGAATAAATTTATTGAACCCTTGAAGTTAATCCTTCGAATCATTGTTTCACTGGCATTTTTGTTCAAATTGGAAATAGTTTGGTAGAGCTTTGGTTAAAACCTTTGGTTGCGGTATCTTGGAACGAATTGATAAACCATAGGAGATTGATAAGAATAGAAACAAATATGGACCCAAAATAGAAAGTTGGATTCATGCCTCTCATTGCAAGCAAGCACATGGGGCTAAGGTGGACGATCCCACAGAAAATGAGGCTGCACCTAGCAGCCCAGCAGAACATTCAGTGGTAGAAAAATGATAGTCATGATTTACAGTCATTTGAATTACATTTTAACACCCCTTGCATTGATAAACATTACATTTTCAACATGTGATATTCCTACTTGGAATAGTGACATTTATTTGCCTACATGACATACAATTACCTGCTGATATTAATACAGCATGAGTGAAAAAATGTATCACAACTACACTCATGATCAGGGGATTGAGTTCAACCCCGGGAGATAGGGGGATCAGGGTAAGACAAATAATCTGATTATGTTACATATTAAGGGATTTTCTTTATTTACCTTTTAGGAAGCTTGTTAGTTTGGTATATAATGTTAAATGTCATCGACATATAACTATGTCATAGATATGAATATATACAAGGAGTAGCAGACTTGTTTGTTGGTTTAGTAGTTATATTGGCAATTGTTTTAGTGGTGGCTTGCTTGAAAGCCTTAGTGACGGTGTGTTTGAATAAGGTAACCAACAACACGATGATAACGCATGAAGTGACAAATGAGGAAAGAAATGTGGAACCAGAAAAGGAAGACTTTTATGGCGACATAAATACTGAGATTAAAAGACTAAATCAAGTGATGTTGCAAATGAATACAGTAGAATTAAGATAATGGCATAACGACAATGTTATGAGTTGTGTCAATTACAATATCAATGAACTCATATCACCACGAGTGACACACTGTTAGGAAAAAAAAAAAAAAAAAAAAGAGGGAAAAGGAAAAGTGGAGAGGAATTATGGTAATAATACATTATGCTTAATTTGTTGGTTTGGGAAAATTGTTGTTGGGAATTAGGTATTCCCGTGTGTGATTGTAATCATATACAATGCTATTCTTAGTTTAGTAATAAAATACATACCTGATTGAATATTATTTGTGTGACGCATATAAATGAATATAACTTTTTGTGTTAAGGAAAAACAACAAATTGTTGAATGTGAAACTGTCGGAAGATATACATGATTATGCTGATTTCATGGTAAGATGTACCCTATCTGATTCAGTGTGTGCGGAAAGCAGATTCAGATATGACTGAGCATAAGGATAAGACGAGATCACATTTTGGAGGGATTGCTAACGGAATTGGGAAGAAGAAAGAAAGAAAATTTGTGGCTAAAAAATGAAGTTAATCGTGGCATACACCCTCTTTCTCAAAGAATGATGAAGACATTCTCCCGTGTAACTTGGAGATGAATGCTTACCTTCACCAAGGAAATTTATGTGACCATTTGCCTGGATCACACTGCAACATATGAAAGAAAGGCGATCACTTACTCTTGTTCGAAGACTTCGAACATTCACCACATCAGAAGTTGCAGGACAACGACATTTTACCTGCAACCTCTGTGAAATGCGGGGACATATGTTATTACTTCACCAACGTCCGGGGAACCAGCATGGAGCTGCAAAAAACGGCTGTGCCCTTGTCACAACAGCTGTGCACGATTCTGCTGGATTGCTCCTGGTAAGGACCATGAATGACCTGAACACCATGGTCCCAACATCATTGTGGATGCATCCGGCATCCCTGTTCCACATCTTGCTGGCCAATCAATGTCACACCAATACTTGCTGCCCACTCACAATAAGGGAGGAGGCAAGTCAACTACAACTGGGTGAAGGCCTTGTTCAGGAATTACTATGGTTTACAGCAAAAAGTGGCAAGAATGCTACAAGGAGAGCAGGGTCAGTCTATGACTCCGCAATGTTACCACAACAGCGAAATCCTACACGAAGTAGTGCAGGAGCTATGAAGACATTAGGAGAAAATGTTTCATACCTGGATTCAAACACAAGTGATCAGCCCTTCCTTTCAAACAAAGTCAACATTTGTGTGGAGGCAAACGTTTTTGCCAGATGGTGCAGATGCTTTACAAAACTTGAAAATGAAGTGAAATTGTTGTATCTTGGTGATGGTGAAGTGTTGTTTTGAAAATATATTTGTGATGCAAATGCAATAGATTGAACAATATGGAAGGAGTCAATGACCAACGAAATGTTTTGTGATTCTTGCAGGATGACGGTGTATGCCTAAGGGAATTTGATTACCAAAGTTATGATTATTTACTTATACTTGTAATGATGTTTACTAGTAGTGATTGATTGTTTACTTATATTGATGTTTAGATTAATGGTTAATATAAACAAAAACAAAAAGATGAGGGAATTGTGGAAGTGTAACTCAGTGTAACATATTGATTGGCCCTGGTAACTTATTAATTAACCTGGTAACAAAGCAGATACATTTTATGTGTATGAACAATGTAATCTCTTGAAACACCTGGTCAAGGCCCCAGGCTAGAGCACCCCCCCCTGCTGTGTAAATGGAAAATCACAGCAGGAGGGGAGCGAGCTGATGCCAGGACTCGGTGCGATGCATGACCTCGGGACATTAGCGGAGAGGAGATTAAGTCCAGTTTGGCGATATAACGAGAGCAAACGTTGAGTAAAACACACTTGTCCTCAGAAGCCCTGCCCGACGGAACGATGGAACGAACGAGTACTTGCTACGTGAAGCGCTGACCGAACGGGAGTGTCGGATGGAGAGAAGGACATTAGCGAAAAGAGTTAACCTGATCCATTATATTATGCGGTATCATTTTGGTAATTGGATGAAGTGAATACAGTTTAATAAACGAGACCTTTTGTAACCTGTGTCCGGTCTTTGGAGTCCTGTGAGTCCCCCAGTAAATTCCCTGACAGTGTAAAGGATGAAACCTCCTGTTTCTGGAATCTTGCTGGTTGTGTGTTTCTCCAGGTTCAGATAGCTTGGTGTAACGGATGAAACTCCTGTTTCTGGAATCTTGCTGAATGTGTGTTTCTCCAGGTTCAGATAGCTTGGTGTAAAGGATGAAACCTCCTGTTTCTGGAATATTGCTGAATGTGTGTTTCTCCAGGCTCAGATAGCTTGGTGTAAAGGATGAAACCTCCTGTTTCTGGAATCTTGCTGAATGTGTGTTTCTCCAGGTTCAGATAGCTCTGTGTAAAGGATGAAACCTCCTGTTTCTGGAATCTTGCTGAATGTGTGTTTCTCCAGGTTCCGATAGCTCGGTGTAAAGGATGAAACCTCCTGTTTCTGGAATCTTGCTGAAAGTGTGTTTCTCCAGGTTCAGATAGCTCTGTGTAAAGGATGAAACCTCCTGTTTCTGGAATCTTGCTGAATGTGTGTTTCTCCAGGTTCCGATAGCTCGGTGTAAAGGATGAAACCTCCTGTTTCTGGAATCTTGCTGAATGTGTGTTTCTCCAGGTTCAGATAGCTTGGTGCAAAGGATGAAACCTCCTGTTTCTGGAATCTTGCTGAATGTGTGTTTCTCCAGGTTCCGATAGCTCGGTGTAAAGGATGAAACCTCCTGTTTCTGGAATCTTGCTGGTTGTGTGTTTCTCCAGGTTCAGGTAGCTCGGTGTAAAGGATGAAACCACCTGTTTCTGGAATCTTGCTGAATGTGTGTTTCTCCAGGTTCAGATAGCTCGGTGTAAAGGATGAAACCTCCTGTTTCTGGAATCATGCTGAATGTGTGTTTCTCCAGGTTCAGATAGCTCGGTGTAAAGGATGAAACCTCCTGTTTCTGGAATATTGCTGAATGTGTGTTTCCCCAGGTTCAGATAGCTCGGTGTAAAGGATGAAACCTCCTGTTTCTGGAATCTTGCTGAATGTGTGTTTCCCCAGGTTCAGATAGCTTGGTGTAAAGGATGAAACCTCCTGTTTCTGGAATCTTGCTGAATGTGTGTTTCCCCAGGTTCAGATAGCTTGGTGTAAAGGATGAAACCTCCTGTTTCTGGAATCTTGCTGAATGTGTGTTTCTCCAGGTTCAGATAGCTCGGTGTAAAGGATGAAACCTCCTGTTTCTGGAATCTTGCTGGTTGTGTGTTTCTCCAGGTTCAGATAGCTCGGTGTAAAGGATGAAACCTCCTGTTTCTGGAATCTTGCTGAATGTGTGTTTCTCCAGGTTCAGATAGCTCGATGTAAAGGATGAAACCTCCTGTTTCTGGAATCTTTCTGGTTGTGTGTTTCCCCAGGTTCAGATAGCTCGGTGTAAAGGATGAAACCTCCTGTTTCTGGAATATTGCTGAATGTGTGTTTCCCCAGGTTCAGATAGCTCGGTGTAAAGGATGAAACCTCCTGTTTCTGGAATCTTGCTGAATGTGTGTTTCCCCAGGTTCAGATAGCTTGGTGTAAAGGATGAAACCTCCTGTTTCTGGAATCTTGCTGAATGTGTGTTTCTCCAGGTTCAGATAGCTTGGTGTAAAGGATGAAACCTCCTGTTTCTGGAATCTTGCTGAATGTGTGTTTCCCCAGGTTCAGATAGCTCGGTGTAAAGGATGAAACCTCCTGTTTCTGGAATCTTGCTGAATGTGTGTTTCTCCAGGTTCAGATAGCTCGGTGTAAGGGATGAAACCTCCTGTTTCTGGAATCTTGGTGAATGTGTGTTTCTCCAGGTTCAGATAGCTCGGTGTAAAGGATGAAACCTCCTGTTTCTGGAATCTTGCTGAATGTGTGTTTCTCCAGGTTCAGATAGCTCGGTGTAAAGGATGAAACCTCCTGTTTCTTGAATCTTGCTGATTGTGTGTTTCTCCAGGTTCAGATAGCTCGGTGTAAAGGATGAAACCTCCTGTTTCTGGAATCTTGCTGATTGTGTGTTTCTCCATGTTCAGATAGCTTGGTGCAAAGGATGAAACCTCCTGTTTCTGGAATCTTGCTGAAAGTGTGTTTCTCCAGGTTCAGATAGCTCGGTGTAAAGGATGAAACCTCCTGTTTCTGGAATCTTGCTGAATGTGTGTTTCTCCAGGTTCTGATAGCTTGGTGTAAAGGATGAAATCTCCTGTTTCTGGAATATTGCTGAATGTGTGTTTCTCCAGGTTCTGATAGCTTGGTGTAAAGGATGAAACCTCCTGTTTCTTGAATCTTGCTGATTGTGTGTTTCTCCAGGTTCAGATAGCTCGGTGTAAAGGATGAAACCTCCTGTTTCTGGAATCTTGCTGATTGTGTGTTTCTCCATGTTCAGATAGCTTGGTGCAAAGGATGAAACCTCCTGTTTCTGGAATCTTGCTGAAAGTGTGTTTCTCCAGGTTCAGATAGCTCGGTGTAAAGGATGAAACCTCCTGTTTCTGGAATCTTGCTGAATGTGTGTTTCTCCAGGTTCAGATAGCTTGGTGTAAAGGATGAAACCTCCTGTTTCTGGAATCTTGCTGATTGTGTGTTTCTCCAGGTTCTGATAGCTTGGTGTAAAGGATGAAACCTCCTGTTTCTGGAATCTTGCTGGTTGTGTGTTTCTCCAGGTTCAGATAGCTCGGTGTAAAGGATGAAACCTCCTGCTTCTGGAATCTTGCTGAATGTGTGTTTCTCCAGGTTCAGATAGCTCGGTGTAAAGGATGAAACCTCCTGTTTCTGGAATCTTGGTGAATGTGTGTTTCTCCAGGTTCAGATAGCTCGGTGTAACGGATGGAACCTCCTGTTTCTGGAATCTTGCTGAATGTGTGTTTCTCCAGGTTCAGATAGCTCGGTGTAAAGGATGAAACCTCCTGTTTCTGGAATCTTGATGAATGTGTGTTTCTCCAGGTTCTGATAGCTCGGTGTAAAGGATGAAACCTCCTGTTTCTGGAATCTTGCTGGTTGTGTGTTTCTCCAGGTTCAGATAGCTCGGTGTAAAGGATGAAACCACCTGTTGCTGGAATCTTGCTGAATGTGTGTTTCTCCAGGTTCAGATAGCTCGGTGTAAAGGATGAAACCTCCTGTTTCTGGAATCTTGATGAATGTGTGTTTCTCCAGGTTCTGATAGCTCGGTGTAACGGATGAAACCTCCTGTTTCTGGAATCTTGCTGAATGTGTGTTTCTCCAGGTTCAGATAGCTCGGTGTAAAGGATGAAACCACCTGTTGCCGGAATCTTGCTGAATGTGTGTTTCTCCAGGTTCAGATAGCTCGGTGTAACGGATGAAACCTCCTGTTTCTGGAATCTTGCTGAATGTGTGTTTCTCCAGGTTCAGATAGCTCAGTGTAAAGGATGAAACCACCTGTTGCTGGAATCTTGCTGAATGTGTGTTTCTCCAGGTTCAGATAGCTCGGTGTAACGGATGAAACCTCCTGTTTCTGGAATCTTGGTGAATATGTGTTTCTCCAGGTTCAGATAGCTCGGTGTAACGGATGAAACCTCCTGTTTGTGGAATCTTGCTGAATGTGTGTTTCTCCAGGTTCAGATAGCTTGGTGTAAAGGATGAAACCTCCTGTTTCTGGAATATTGCTGAATGTGTGTTTCTCCAGGTTCAGATAGCTTGGTGTAAAGGATGAAACCTCCTGTTTCTGGAATCTTGCTGAATGTGTGTTTCTCCAGGTTCAGATAGCTCGGTGTAAAGGATGAAACCTCCTGTTTCTGGAATCTTGCTGAATGTGTGTTTCTCCAGGTTCCGATAGCTCGGTGTAAAGGATGAAACCTCCTGTTTCTGGAATCTTGCTGAATGTGTGTTTCTCCAGGTTCAGATAGCTCGGTGTAAAGGATGAAACCTCCTGTTTCTGGAATCTTGCTGAATGTGTGTTTCTCCAGGTTCAGATAGCTTGGTGTAAAGGATGAAACCTCCTGTTTCTGGAATCTTGCTGAATGTGTGTTTCCCCAGGTTCAGATAGCTCGGTGTAAAGGATGAAACCTCCTGTTTCTGGAATCTTGCTGAATGTGTTTCTCCAGGTTCAGATAGCTCGGTGTAAAGGATGAAACCTCCTGTTTCTGGAATCTTGCTGGTTGTGTGTTTCTCCAGGTTCAGATAGCTCGGTGTAAAGGATGAAACCTCCTGTTTCTGGAATCTTGCTGAATGTGTGTTTCTCCAGGTTCAGATAGCTCGATGTAAAGGATGAAACCTCCTGTTTCTGGAATCTTTCTGGTTGTGTGTTTCCCCAGGTTCAGATAGCTCGGTGTAAAGGATGAAACCTCCTGTTTCTGGAATCTTGCTGAATGTGTGTTTCCCCAGGTTCAGATAGCTCGGTGTAAAGGATGAAACCTCCTGTTTCTGGAATCTTGCTGAATGTGTGTTTCCCCAGGTTCAGATAGCTTGGTGTAAAGGATGAAACCTCCTGTTTCTGGAATCTTGCTGAATGTGTGTTTCTCCAGGTTCAGATAGCTTGGTGTAAAGGATGAAACCTCCTGTTTCTGGAATCTTGCTGAATGTGTGTTTCCCCAGGTTCAGATAGCTCGGTGTAAAGGATGAAACCTCCTGTTTCTGGAATCTTGCTGAATGTGTGTTTCTCCAGGTTCAGATAGCTCGGTGTAAGGGATGAAACCTCCTGTTTCTGGAATCTTGGTGAATGTGTGTTTCTCCAGGTTCAGATAGCTCGGTGTAAAGGATGAAACCTCCTGTTTCTGGAATCTTGGTGAATGTGTTTCTCCAGGTTCTGATAGCTCGGTGTAAAGGATGAAACCTCCTGTTTCTGGAATCTTGGTGAATGTGTGTTTCTCCAGGTTCAGATAGCTCGGTGTAAAGGATGAAACCTCCTGTTTCTGGAATCTTGGTGAATGTGTGTTTCTCCAGGTTCAGATAGCTCGGTGTAAAGGATGAAACCTCCTGTTTCTGGAATCTTGGTGAATGTGTGTTTCTCCAGATTCTGATAGCTTGGTGTAAAGGATGAAACCTCCTGTTTCTGGAATCTTGCTGAATGTGTGTTTCTCCAGGTTCAGATAGCTTGGTGTAAAGGATGAAACCTCCTGTTTCTGGAATCTTGCTGAATGTGTGTTTCCCCAGGTTCAGATAGCTCGGTGTAAAGGATGAAACCTCCTGTTTCTGGAATCTTGCTGAATGTGTGTTTCTCCAGGTTCAGATAGCTCGGTGTAAAGGATGAAACCTCCTGTTTCTGGAATCTTGCTGGTTGTGTGTTTCTCCAGGTTCAGATAGCTTGGTGTAAAGGATGAAACCTCCTGTTTCTGGAATCTTGCTGAATGTGTGTTTCTCCAGGTTCAGATAGCTCGATGTAAAGGATGAAACCTCCTGTTTCTGGAATCTTTCTGGTTGTGTGTTTCCCCAGGTTCAGATAGCTCGGTGTAAAGGATGAAACCTCCTGTTTCTGGAATATTGCTGAATGTGTGTTTCCCCAGGTTCAGATAGCTCGGTGTAAAGGATGAAACCTCCTGTTTCTGGAATCTTGCTGAATGTGTGTTTCCCCAGGTTCAGATAGCTTGGTGTTAAGGATGAAACCTCCTGTTTCTGGAATCTTGCTGAATGTGTGTTTCTCCAGGTTCAGATAGCTTGGTGTAAAGGATGAAACCTCCTGTTTCTGGAATCTTGCTGAATGTGTGTTTCCCCAGGTTCAGATAGCTCGGTGTAAAGGATGAAACCTCCTGTTTCTGGAATCTTGCTGAATGTGTGTTTCTCCAGGTTCAGATAGCTCGGTGTAAGGGATGAAACCTCCTGTTTCTGGAATCTTGGTGAATGTGTGTTTCTCCAGGTTCAGATAGCTCGGTGTAAAGGATGAAACCTCCTGTTTCTGGAATCTTGGTGAATGTGTGTTTCTCCAGGTTCTGATAGCTCGGTGTAAAGGATGAAACCTCCTGTTTCTGGAATCTTGGTGAATGTGTGTTTCTCCAGGTTCAGATAGCTTGGTGTAAAGGAGGAAACCTCCTGTTTCTGGAATCTTGGTGAATGTGTGTTTCTCCAGGTTCAGATAGCTCGGTGTAAAGGATGAAACCTCCTGTTTCTGGAATCTTGGTGAATGTGTGTTTCTCCAGGTTCAGATAGCTCGGTGTAAAGGATGAAACCTCCTGTTTCTGGAATCTTGGTGAATGTGTGTTTCTCCAGGTTCAGATAGCTCGGTGTAAAGGAGGAAACCTCCTGTTTCTGGAATCTTGCTGAATGTGTGTTTCTCCAGGTTCTGATAGCTTGGTGTAAAGGATGAAACCTCCTGTTTCTGGAATCTTGCTGAATGTGTGTTTCCCCAGGTTCAGATAGCTCGGTGTAAAGGATGAAACCTCCTGTTTCTGGAATCTTGCTGAATGTGTGTTTCTCCAGGTTCAGATAGCTCGGTGTAAAGGATGAAACCTCCTGTTTCTGGAATCTTGCTGGTTGTGTGTTTCTCCAGGTTCAGATAGCTTGGTGTAAAGGATGAAACCTCCTGTTTCTGGAATCTTGCTGAATGTGTGTTTCTCCAGGTTCAGATAGCTCGATGTAAAGGATGAAACCTCCTGTTTCTGGAATCTTTCTGGTTGTGTGTTTCCCCAGGTTCAGATAGCTCGGTGTAAAGGATGAAACCTCCTGTTTCTGGAATATTGCTGAATGTGTGTTTCCCCAGGTTCAGATAGCTCGGTGTAAAGGATGAAACCTCCTGTTTCTGGAATCTTGCTGAATGTGTGTTTCCCCAGGTTCAGATAGCTTGGTGTTAAGGATGAAACCTCCTGTTTCTGGAATCTTGCTGAATGTGTGTTTCTCCAGGTTCAGATAGCTTGGTGTAAAGGATGAAACCTCCTGTTTCTGGAATCTTGCTGAATGTGTGTTTCCCCAGGTTCAGATAGCTCGGTGTAAAGGATGAAACCTCCTGTTTCTGGAATCTTGCTGAATGTGTGTTTCTCCAGGTTCAGATAGCTCGGTGTAAGGGATGAAACCTCCTGTTTCTGGAATCTTGGTGAATGTGTGTTTCTCCAGGTTCAGATAGCTCGGTGTAAAGGATGAAACCTCCTGTTTCTGGAATCTTGCTGAATGTGTGTTTCTCCAGGTTCAGATAGCTCGGTGTAACGGATGAAACCTCCTGTTTCTGGAATCTTGGTGAATATGTGTTTCTCCAGGTTCAGATAGCTCGGTGTAACGGATGAAACCTCCTGTTTGTGGAATCTTGCTGAATGTGTGTTTCTCCAGGTTCAGATAGCTTGGTGTAAAGGATGAAACCTCCTGTTTCTGGAATATTGCTGAATGTGTGTTTCTCCAGGTTCAGATAGCTTGGTGTAAAGGATGAAACCTCCTGTTTCTGGAATCTTGCTGAATGTGTGTTTCTCCAGGTTCAGATAGCTCGGTGTAAAGGATGAAACCTCCTGTTTCTGGAATCTTGCTGAATGTGTGTTTCTCCAGGTTCCGATAGCTCGGTGTAAAGGATGAAACCTCCTGTTTCTGGAATCTTGCTGAATGTGTGTTTCTCCAGGTTCAGATAGCTCGGTGTAAAGGATGAAACCTCCTGTTTCTGGAATCTTGCTGAATGTGTGTTTCTCCAGGTTCAGATAGCTTGGTGTAAAGGATGAAACCTCCTGTTTCTGGAATCTTGCTGAATGTGTGTTTCCCCAGGTTCAGATAGCTCGGTGTAAAGGATGAAACCTCCTGTTTCTGGAATCTTGCTGAATGTGTTTCTCCAGGTTCAGATAGCTCGGTGTAAAGGATGAAACCTCCTGTTTCTGGAATCTTGCTGGTTGTGTGTTTCTCCAGGTTCAGATAGCTCGGTGTAAAGGATGAAACCTCCTGTTTCTGGAATCTTGCTGAATGTGTGTTTCTCCAGGTTCAGATAGCTCGATGTAAAGGATGAAACCTCCTGTTTCTGGAATCTTTCTGGTTGTGTGTTTCCCCAGGTTCAGATAGCTCGGTGTAAAGGATGAAACCTCCTGTTTCTGGAATCTTGCTGAATGTGTGTTTCCCCAGGTTCAGATAGCTCGGTGTAAAGGATGAAACCTCCTGTTTCTGGAATCTTGCTGAATGTGTGTTTCCCCAGGTTCAGATAGCTTGGTGTAAAGGATGAAACCTCCTGTTTCTGGAATCTTGCTGAATGTGTGTTTCTCCAGGTTCAGATAGCTTGGTGTAAAGGATGAAACCTCCTGTTTCTGGAATCTTGCTGAATGTGTGTTTCCCCAGGTTCAGATAGCTCGGTGTAAAGGATGAAACCTCCTGTTTCTGGAATCTTGCTGAATGTGTGTTTCTCCAGGTTCAGATAGCTCGGTGTAAGGGATGAAACCTCCTGTTTCTGGAATCTTGGTGAATGTGTGTTTCTCCAGGTTCAGATAGCTCGGTGTAAAGGATGAAACCTCCTGTTTCTGGAATCTTGGTGAATGTGTGTTTCTCCAGGTTCTGATAGCTCGGTGTAAAGGATGAAACCTCCTGTTTCTGGAATCTTGGTGAATGTGTGTTTCTCCAGGTTCAGATAGCTCGGTGTAAAGGATGAAACCTCCTGTTTCTGGAATCTTGGTGAATGTGTGTTTCTCCAGGTTCAGATAGCTCGGTGTAAAGGATGAAACCTCCTGTTTCTGGAATCTTGGTGAATGTGTGTTTCTCCAGATTCTGATAGCTTGGTGTAAAGGATGAAACCTCCTGTTTCTGGAATCTTGCTGAATGTGTGTTTCTCCAGGTTCAGATAGCTTGGTGTAAAGGATGAAACCTCCTGTTTCTGGAATCTTGCTGAATGTGTGTTTCCCCAGGTTCAGATAGCTCGGTGTAAAGGATGAAACCTCCTGTTTCTGGAATCTTGCTGAATGTGTGTTTCTCCAGGTTCAGATAGCTCGGTGTAAAGGATGAAACCTCCTGTTTCTGGAATCTTGCTGGTTGTGTGTTTCTCCAGGTTCAGATAGCTTGGTGTAAAGGATGAAACCTCCTGTTTCTGGAATCTTGCTGAATGTGTGTTTCTCCAGGTTCAGATAGCTCGATGTAAAGGATGAAACCTCCTGTTTCTGGAATCTTTCTGGTTGTGTGTTTCCCCAGGTTCAGATAGCTCGGTGTAAAGGATGAAACCTCCTGTTTCTGGAATATTGCTGAATGTGTGTTTCCCCAGGTTCAGATAGCTCGGTGTAAAGGATGAAACCTCCTGTTTCTGGAATCTTGCTGAATGTGTGTTTCCCCAGGTTCAGATAGCTTGGTGTTAAGGATGAAACCTCCTGTTTCTGGAATCTTGCTGAATGTGTGTTTCTCCAGGTTCAGATAGCTTGGTGTAAAGGATGAAACCTCCTGTTTCTGGAATCTTGCTGAATGTGTGTTTCCCCAGGTTCAGATAGCTCGGTGTAAAGGATGAAACCTCCTGTTTCTGGAATCTTGCTGAATGTGTGTTTCTCCAGGTTCAGATAGCTCGGTGTAAGGGATGAAACCTCCTGTTTCTGGAATCTTGGTGAATGTGTGTTTCTCCAGGTTCAGATAGCTCGGTGTAAAGGATGAAACCTCCTGTTTCTGGAATCTTGGTGAATGTGTGTTTCTCCAGGTTCTGATAGCTCGGTGTAAAGGATGAAACCTCCTGTTTCTGGAATCTTGGTGAATGTGTGTTTCTCCAGGTTCAGATAGCTTGGTGTAAAGGAGGAAACCTCCTGTTTCTGGAATCTTGGTGAATGTGTGTTTCTCCAGGTTCAGATAGCTCGGTGTAAAGGATGAAACCTCCTGTTTCTGGAATCTTGGTGAATGTGTGTTTCTCCAGGTTCAGATAGCTCGGTGTAAAGGATGAAACCTCCTGTTTCTGGAATCTTGGTGAATGTGTGTTTCTCCAGGTTCAGATAGCTCGGTGTAAAGGAGGAAACCTCCTGTTTCTGGAATCTTGCTGAATGTGTGTTTCTCCAGGTTCTGATAGCTTGGTGTAAAGGATGAAACCTCCTGTTTCTGGAATCTTGCTGAATGTGTGTTTCCCCAGGTTCAGATAGCTCGGTGTAAAGGATGAAACCTCCTGTTTCTGGAATCTTGCTGAATGTGTGTTTCTCCAGGTTCAGATAGCTCGGTGTAAAGGATGAAACCTCCTGTTTCTGGAATCTTGCTGGTTGTGTGTTTCTCCAGGTTCAGATAGCTTGGTGTAAAGGATGAAACCTCCTGTTTCTGGAATCTTGCTGAATGTGTGTTTCTCCAGGTTCAGATAGCTCGATGTAAAGGATGAAACCTCCTGTTTCTGGAATCTTTCTGGTTGTGTGTTTCCCCAGGTTCAGATAGCTCGGTGTAAAGGATGAAACCTCCTGTTTCTGGAATATTGCTGAATGTGTGTTTCCCCAGGTTCAGATAGCTCGGTGTAAAGGATGAAACCTCCTGTTTCTGGAATCTTGCTGAATGTGTGTTTCCCCAGGTTCAGATAGCTTGGTGTTAAGGATGAAACCTCCTGTTTCTGGAATCTTGCTGAATGTGTGTTTCTCCAGGTTCAGATAGCTTGGTGTAAAGGATGAAACCTCCTGTTTCTGGAATCTTGCTGAATGTGTGTTTCCCCAGGTTCAGATAGCTCGGTGTAAAGGATGAAACCTCCTGTTTCTGGAATCTTGCTGAATGTGTGTTTCTCCAGGTTCAGATAGCTCGGTGTAAGGGATGAAACCTCCTGTTTCTGGAATCTTGGTGAATGTGTGTTTCTCCAGGTTCAGATAGCTCGGTGTAAAGGATGAAACCTCCTGTTTCTGGAATCTTGGTGAATGTGTGTTTCTCCAGGTTCTGATAGCTCGGTGTAAAGGATGAAACCTCCTGTTTCTGGAATCTTGGTGAATGTGTGTTTCTCCAGGTTCAGATAGCTTGGTGTAAAGGAGGAAACCTCCTGTTTCTGGAATCTTGGTGAATGTGTGTTTCTCCAGGTTCAGATAGCTCGGTGTAAAGGATGAAACCTCCTGTTTCTGGAATCTTGGTGAATGTGTGTTTCTCCAGGTTCAGATAGCTCGGTGTAAAGGATGAAACCTCCTGTTTCTGGAATCTTGGTGAATGTGTGTTTCTCCAGGTTCAGATAGCTCGGTGTAAAGGAGGAAACCTCCTGTTTCTGGAATCTTGGTGAATGTGTGTTTCTCCAGATTCTGATAGCTTGGTGTAAAGGATGAAACCTCCTGTTTCTGGAATCTTGCTGAATGTGTGTTTCTCCAGGTTCTGATAGCTTGGTGTAAAGGATGAAACCTCCTGTTTCTGGAATATTGCTGAATGTGTGTTTCTCCAGGTTCTGATAGCTTGGTGTAAAGGATGAAACCTCCTGTTTCTTGAATCTTGCTGATTGTGTGTTTCTCCAGGTTCAGATAGCTCGGTGTAAAGGATGAAACCTCCTGTTTCTGGAATCTTGCTGATTGTGTGTTTCTCCATGTTCAGATAGCTTGGTGCAAAGGATGAAACCTCCTGTTTCTGGAATCTTGCTGAAAGTGTGTTTCTCCAGGTTCAGATAGCTCGGTGTAAAGGATGAAACCTCCTGTTTCTGGAATCTTGCTGATTGTGTGTTTCTCCAGGTTCTGATAGCTTGGTGTAAAGGATGAAACCTCCTGTTTCTGGAATCTTGCTGGTTGTGTGTTTCCCCAAGTTCAGATAGCTCGGTGTAAAGGATGAAACCTCCTGTTTCTGGAATCTTGCTGAATGTGTGTTTCTCCAGGTTCAGATAGCTCGGTGTAAAGGATGAAACCTCCTGTTTCTGGAATCTTGGTGAATGTGTGTTTCTCCAGGTTCAGATAGCTCGGTGTAACGGATGGAACCTCCTGTTTCTGGAATCTTGCTGAATGTGTGTTTCTCCAGGTTCAGATAGCTCGGTGTAAAGGATGAAACCTCCTGTTTCTGGAATCTTGATGAATGTGTGTTTCTCCAGGTTCTGATAGCTCGGTGTAAAGGATGAAACCTCCTGTTTCTGGAATCTTGCTGGTTGTGTGTTTCTCCAGGTTCAGATAGCTCGGTGTAAAGGATGAAACCACCTGTTGCTGGAATCTTGCTGAATGTGTGTTTCTCCAGGTTCAGATAGCTCGGTGTAAAGGATGAAACCTCCTGTTTCTGGAATCTTGATGAATGTGTGTTTCTCCAGGTTCTGATAGCTCGGTGTAACGGATGAAACCTCCTGTTTCTGGAATCTTGCTGATTGTGTGTTTCTCCATGTTCAGATAGCTTGGTGCAAAGGATGAAACCTCCTGTTTCTGGAATCTTGCTGAAAGTGTGTTTCTCCAGGTTCAGATAGCTCGGTGTAAAGGATGAAACCTCCTGTTTCTGGAATCTTGCTGAATGTGTGTTTCTCCAGGTTCAGATAGCTTGGTGTAAAGGATGAAACCTCCTGTTTCTGGAATCTTGCTGATTGTGTGTTTCTCCAGGTTCTGATAGCTTGGTGTAAAGGATGAAACCTCCTGTTTCTGGAATCTTGCTGGTTGTGTGTTTCTCCAGGTTCAGATAGCTCGTTGTATAGGATGAAACCTGTTTCTGGAATCTTGCTGAATGTGTGTTTCTCCAGGTTCAGATAGCTCGGTGTAAAGGATGAAACCTCCTGTTTCTGGAATCTTGGTGAATGTGTGTTTCTCCAGGTTCAGATAGCTCGGTGTAACGGATGGAACCTCCTGTTTCTGGAATCTTGCTGAATGTGTGTTTCTCCAGGTTCAGATAGCTCGGTGTAAAGGATGAAACCTCCTGTTTCTGGAATCTTGATGAATGTGTGTTTCTCCAGGTTCAGATAACTCGGTGTAAAGGATGAAACCTCCTGTTTCTGGAATCTTGCTGGTTGTGTGTTTCTCCAGGTTCAGATAGCTCGGTGTAAAGGATGAAACCTCCTGTTTCTGGAATCTTGCTGAATGTGTGTTTCTCCAGGTTCAGATAGCTCGATGTAAAGGATGAAACCTCCTGTTTC
Source organism: Myxine glutinosa (assembly GCF_964187855.1). Lineage (NCBI taxonomy): Eukaryota > Metazoa > Chordata > Myxini > Myxiniformes > Myxinidae > Myxine > Myxine glutinosa. The sequence continues at coordinate 190,571,139 of NC_136267.1, read as the reverse complement.
TGGAATCTTTCTGGTTGTGTGTTTCCCCAGGTTCAGATAGCTCGGTGTAAAGGATGAAACCTCCTGTTTCTGGAATATTGCTGAATGTGTGTTTCCCCAGGTTCAGATAGCTCGGTGTAAAGGATGAAACCTCCTGTTTCTGGAATCTTGCTGAATGTGTGTTTCCCCAGGTTCAGATAGCTTGGTGTAAAGGATGAAACCTCCTGTTTCTGGAATCTTGCTGAATGTGTGTTTCTCCAGGTTCAGATAGCTTGGTGTAAAGGATGAAACCTCCTGTTTCTGGAATCTTGCTGAATGTGTGTTTCCCCAGGTTCAGATAGCTCGGTGTAAAGGATGAAACCTCCTGTTTCTGGAATCTTGCTGAATGTGTGTTTCTCCAGGTTCAGATAGCTCGGTGTAAGGGATGAAACCTCCTGTTTCTGGAATCTTGGTGAATGTGTGTTTCTCCAGGTTCAGATAGCTCGGTGTAAAGGATGAAACCTCCTGTTTCTGGAATCTTGGTGAATGTGTGTTTCTCCAGGTTCAGATAGCTCGGTGTAAAGGAGGAAACCTCCTGTTTCTGGAATCTTGGTGAATGTGTGTTTCTCCAGATTCTGATAGCTTGGTGTAAAGGATGAAACCTCCTGTTTCTGGAATCTTGCTGAATGTGTGTTTCTCCAGGTTCAGATAGCTTGGTGTAAAGGATGAAACCTCCTGTTTCTGGAATCTTGCTGAATGTGTGTTTCCCCAGGTTCAGATAGCTCGGTGTAAAGGATGAAACCTCCTGTTTCTGGAATCTTGCTGAATGTGTGTTTCTCCAGGTTCAGATAGCTCGGTGTAAAGGATGAAACCTCCTGTTTCTGGAATCTTGCTGGTTGTGTGTTTCTCCAGGTTCAGATAGCTTGGTGTAAAGGATGAAACCTCCTGTTTCTGGAACTTGCTGAATGTGTGTTTCTCCAGGTTCAGATAGCTCGATGTAAAGGATGAAACCTCCTGTTTCTGGAATCTTTCTGGTTGTGTGTTTCCCCAGGTTCAGATAGCTCGGTGTAAAGGATGAAACCTCCTGTTTCTGGAATATTGCTGAATGTGTGTTTCCCCAGGTTCAGATAGCTCGGTGTAAAGGATGAAACCTCCTGTTTCTGGAATCTTGCTGAATGTGTGTTTCCCCAGGTTCAGATAGCTTGGTGTTAAGGATGAAACCTCCTGTTTCTGGAATCTTGCTGAATGTGTGTTTCTCCAGGTTCAGATAGCTTGGTGTAAAGGATGAAACCTCCTGTTTCTGGAATCTTGCTGAATGTGTGTTTCCCCAGGTTCAGATAGCTCGGTGTAAAGGATGAAACCTCCTGTTTCTGGAATCTTGCTGAATGTGTGTTTCTCCAGGTTCAGATAGCTCGGTGTAAGGGATGAAACCTCCTGTTTCTGGAATCTTGGTGAATGTGTGTTTCTCCAGGTTCAGATAGCTCGGTGTAAAGGATGAAACCTCCTGTTTCTGGAATCTTGGTGAATGTGTGTTTCTCCAGGTTCTGATAGCTCGGTGTAAAGGATGAAACCTCCTGTTTCTGGAATCTTGGTGAATGTGTGTTTCTCCAGGTTCAGATAGCTTGGTGTAAAGGAGGAAACCTCCTGTTTCTGGAATCTTGGTGAATGTGTGTTTCTCCAGGTTCAGATAGCTCGGTGTAAAGGATGAAACCTCCTGTTTCTGGAATCTTGGTGAATGTGTGTTTCTCCAGGTTCAGATAGCTCGGTGTAAAGGAGGAAACCTCCTGTTTCTGGAATCTTGGTGAATGTGTGTTTCTCCAGATTCTGATAGCTTGGTGTAAAGGATGAAACCTCCTGTTTCTGGAATATTGCTGAATGTGTGTTTCTCCAGGTTCTGATAGCTTGGTGTAAAGGATGAAACCTCCTGTTTCTTGAATCTTGCTGATTGTGTGTTTCTCCAGGTTCAGATAGCTCGGTGTAAAGGATGAAACCTCCTGTTTCTGGAATCTTGCTGATTGTGTGTTTCTCCATGTTCAGATAGCTTGGTGCAAAGGATGAAACCTCCTGTTTCTGGAATCTTGCTGAAAGTGTGTTTCTCCAGGTTCAGATAGCTCGGTGTAAAGGATGAAACCTCCTGTTTCTGGAATCTTGCTGAATGTGTGTTTCTCCAGGTTCAGATAGCTTGGTGTAAAGGATGAAACCTCCTGTTTCTGGAATCTTGCTGATTGTGTGTTTCTCCAGGTTCTGATAGCTTGGTGTAAAGGATGAAACCTCCTGTTTCTGGAATCTTGCTGGTTGTGTGTTTCTCCAAGTTCAGATAGCTCGGTGTAAAGGATGAAACCTCCTGTTTCTGGAATCCTGCTGAATGTGTGTTTCTCCAGGTTCAGATAGCTCGGTGTAAAGGATGAAACCTCCTGTTTCTGGAATCTTGGTGAATGTGTGTTTCTCCAGGTTCAGATAGCTCGGTGTAACGGATGGAACCTCCTGTTTCTGGAATCTTGCTGAATGTGTGTTTCTCCAGGTTCAGATAGCTCGGTGTAAAGGATGAAACCTCCTGTTTCTGGAATCTTGATGAATGTGTGTTTCTCCAGGTTCTGATAGCTCGGTGTAAAGGATGAAACCTCCTGTTTCTGGAATCTTGCTGAAAGTGTGTTTCTCCAGGTTCAGATAGCTCGGTGTAAAGGATGAAACCTCCTGTTTCTGGAATCTTGCTGAATGTGTGTTTCTCCAGGTTCAGATAGCTTGGTGTAAAGGATGAAACCTCCTGTTTCTGGAATCTTGCTGATTGTGTGTTTCTCCAGGTTCTGATAGCTTGGTGTAACGGATGGAACCTCCTGTTTCTGGAATCTTGCTGAATGTGTGTTTCTCCAGGTTCAGATAGCTCGGTGTAAAGGATGAAACCTCCTGTTTCTGGAATCTTGCTGGTTGTGTGTTTCTCCAGGTTCAGATAGCTCGTTGTATAGGATGAAACCTGTTTCTGGAATCTTGCTGAATGTGTGTTTCTCCAGGTTCAGATAGCTCGGTGTAAAGGATGAAACCTCCTGTTTCTGGAATCTTGGTGAATGTGTGTTTCTCCAGGTTCAGATAGCTCGGTGTAACGGATGGAACCTCCTGTTTCTGGAATCTTGCTGAATGTGTGTTTCTCCAGGTTCAGATAGCTCGGTGTAAAGGATGAAACCTCCTGTTTCTGGAATCTTGATGAATGTGTGTTTCTCCAGGTTCAGATAGCTCGGTGTAAAGGATGAAACCTCCTGTTTCTGGAATCTTGATGAATGTGTGTTTCTCCAGGTTCTGATAGCTCGGTGTAAAGGATGAAACCTCCTGTTTCTGGAATCTTGCTGGTTGTGTGTTTCTCCAGGTTCAGATAGCTCGGTGTAAAGGATGAAACCACCTGTTGCTGGAATCTTGCTGAATGTGTGTTTCTCCAGGTTCAGATAGCTCGGTGTAAAGGATGAAACCTCCTGTTTCTGGAATCTTGATGAATGTGTGTTTCTCCAGGTTCTGATAGCTCGGTGTAACGGATGAAACCTCCTGTTTCTGGAATCTTGCTGAATGTGTGTTTCTCCAGGTTCAGATAGCTCGGTGTAAAGGATGAAACCACCTGTTGCTGGAATCTTGCTGAATGTGTGTTTCTCCAGGTTCAGATAGCTCGGTGTAACGGATGAAACCTCCTGTTTCTGGAATCTTGGTGAATGTGTGTTTCTCCAGGTTCTGATAGCTCGGTGTAAAGGATGAAACCTCCTGTTTCTGGAATCTTGCTGGTTGTGTGTTTCTCCAGGTTCAGATAGCTTGGTGTAACGGATGAAACCTCCTGTTTCTGGAATCTTGCTGAATGTGTGTTTCTCCAGGTTCAGATAGCTTGGTGTAAAGGATGAAACCACCTGTTTCTGGAATCTTGCTGAATGTGTGTTTCTCCAGGTTCAGATAGCTCGGTGTAAAGGATGAAACCTCCTGTTTCTGGAATCATGCTGAATGTGTGTTTCTCCAGGTTCAGATAGCTCGGTGTAAAGGATGAAACCTCCTGTTTCTGGAATATTGCTGAATGTGTGTTTCCCCAGGTTCAGATAGCTCGGTGTAAAGGATGAAACCTCCTGTTTCTGGAATCTTGCTGAATGTGTGTTTCCCCAGGTTCAGATAGCTTGGTGTAAAGGATGAAACCTCCTGTTTCTGGAATCTCGCTGAATGTGTGTTTCTCCAGGTTCAGATAGCTTGGTGTAAAGGATGAAACCTCCTGTTTCTGGAATCTTGCTGAATGTGTGTTTCTCCAGGTTCAGATAGCTCGGTGTAAAGGATGAAACCTCCTGTTTCTGGAATCTTGCTGGTTGTGTGTTTCTCCAGGTTCAGATAGCTCGGTGTAAAGGATGAAACCTCCTGTTTCTGGAATCTTGCTGAATGTGTGTTTCTCCAGGTTCAGATAGCTCGATGTAAAGGATGAAACCTCCTGTTTCTGGAATCTTTCTGGTTGTGTGTTTCCCCAGGTTCAGATAGCTCGGTGTAAAGGATGAAACCTCCTGTTTCTGGAATCTTGCTGAATGTGTGTTTCCCCAGGTTCAGATAGCTTGGTGTAAAGGATGAAACCTCCTGTTTCTGGAATCTTGCTGAATGTGTGTTTCTCCAGGTTCAGATAGCTTGGTGTAAAGGATGAAACCTCCTGTTTCTGGAATCTTGCTGAATGTGTGTTTCCCCAGGTTCAGATAGCTCGGTGTAAAGGATGAAACCTCCTGTTTCTGGAATCTTGCTGAATGTGTGTTTCTCCAGGTTCAGATAGCTCGGTGTAAGGGATGAAACCTCCTGTTTCTGGAATCTTGGTGAATGTGTGTTTCTCCAGGTTCAGATAGCTCGGTGTAAAGGATGAAACCTCCTGTTTCTGGAATCTTGGTGAATGTGTGTTTTTCCAGGTTCAGATAGCTCGGTGTAAAGGATGAAACCTCCTGTTTCTGGAATCTTGGTGAATGTGTGTTTCTCCAGGTTCAGATAGCTCGGTGTAAAGGAGGAAACCTCCTGTTTCTGGAATCTTGGTGAATGTGTGTTTCTCCAGGTTCAGATAGCTTGGTGTAAAGGATGAAACCTCCTGTTTCTGGAATCTTGGTGAATGTGTGTTTCTCCAGGTTCAGATAGCTCGGTGTAAAGGAGGAAACCTCCTGTTTCTGGAATCTTGGTGAATGTGTGTTTCTCCAGATTCTGATAGCTTGGTGTAAAGGATGAAACCTCCTGTTTCTGGAATCTTGCTGAATGTGTGTTTCTCCAGGTTCTGATAGCTTGGTGTAAAGGATGAAACCTCCTGTTTCTGGAATATTGCTGAATGTGTGTTTCTCCAGGTTCTGATAGCTTGGTGTAAAGGATGAAACCTCCTGTTTCTTGAATCTTGCTGATTGTGTGTTTCTCCAGGTTCAGATAGCTCGGTGTAAAGGATGAAACCTCCTGTTTCTGGAATCTTGCTGAATGTGTGTTTCTCCAGGTTCAGATAGCTCGGTGTAAAGGATGAAACCTCCTGTTTCTGGAATCTTGGTGAATGTGTGTTTCTCCAGGTTCAGATAGCTCGGTGTAACGGATGGAACCTCCTGTTTCTGGAATCTTGCTGAATGTGTGTTTCTCCAGGTTCAGATAGCTCGGTGTAAAGGATGAAACCTCCTGTTTCTGGAATCTTGATGAATGTGTGTTTCTCCAGGTTCTGATAGCTCGGTGTAAAGGATGAAACCTCCTGTTTCTGGAATCTTGCTGGTTGTGTGTTTCTCCAGGTTCAGATAGCTCGGTGTAAAGGATGAAACCACCTGTTGCTGGAATCTTGCTGAATGTGTGTTTCTCCAGGTTCAGATAGCTCGGTGTAAAGGATGAAACCTCCTGTTTCTGGAATCTTGATGAATGTGTGTTTCTCCAGGTTCTGATAGCTCGGTGTAACGGATGAAACCTCCTGTTTCTGGAATCTTGCTGATTGTGTGTTTCTCCATGTTCAGATAGCTTGGTGCAAAGGATGAAACCTCCTGTTTCTGGAATCTTGCTGAAAGTGTGTTTCTCCAGGTTCAGATAGCTCGGTGTAAAGGATGAAACCTCCTGTTTCTGGAATCTTGCTGAATGTGTGTTTCTCCAGGTTCAGATAGCTTGGTGTAAAGGATGAAACCTCCTGTTTCTGGAATCTTGCTGATTGTGTGTTTCTCCAGGTTCTGATAGCTTGGTGTAAAGGATGAAACCTCCTGTTTCTGGAATCTTGCTGGTTGTGTGTTTCTCCAGGTTCAGATAGCTCGTTGTATAGGATGAAACCTGTTTCTGGAATCTTGCTGAATGTGTGTTTCTCCAGGTTCAGATAGCTCGGTGTAAAGGATGAAACCTCCTGTTTCTGGAATCTTGGTGAATGTGTGTTTCTCCAGGTTCAGATAGCTCGGTGTAACGGATGGAACCTCCTGTTTCTGGAATCTTGCTGAATGTGTGTTTCTCCAGGTTCAGATAGCTCGGTGTAAAGGATGAAACCTCCTGTTTCTGGAATCTTGATGAATGTGTGTTTCTCCAGGTTCAGATAGCTCGGTGTAAAGGATGAAACCTCCTGTTTCTGGAATCTTGATGAATGTGTGTTTCTCCAGGTTCTGATAGCTCGGTGTAAAGGATGAAACCACCTGTTGCTGGAATCTTGCTGAATGTGTGTTTCTCCAGGTTCAGATAGCTCGGTGTAAAGGATGAAACCTCCTGTTTCTGGAATCTTGATGAATGTGTGTTTCTCCAGGTTCTGATAGCTCGGTGTAACGGATGAAACCTCCTGTTTCTGGAATCTTGCTGAATGTGTGTTTCTCCAGGTTCAGATAGCTCGGTGTAAAGGATGAAACCACCTGTTGCTGGAATCTTGCTGAATGTGTGTTTCTCCAGGTTCAGATAGCTCGGTGTAACGGATGAAACCTCCTGTTTCTGGAATCTTGCTGAATGTGTGTTTCTCCAGGTTCAGATAGCTCGGTGTAACGGATGAAACCTCCTGTTTCTGGAATCTTGGTGAATGTGTGTTTCTCCAGGTTCTGATAGCTCGGTGTAAAGGATGAAACCTCCTGTTTCTGGAATCTTGCTGGTTGTGTGTTTCTCCAGGTTCAGATAGCTCGGTGTAAAGGATGAAACCTCCTGTTTCTGGAATCTTGCTGAATGTGTGTTTCTCCAGGTTCAGATAGCTCGGTGTAACGGATGAAACCTCCTGTTTCTGGAATCTTGCTGAATGTGTGTTTCTCCAGGTTCAGATAGCTTGGTGTAAAGGATGAAACCACCTGTTTCTGGAATCTTGCTGAATGTGTGTTTCTCCAGGTTCAGATAGCTCGGTGTAAAGGATGAAACCTCCTGTTTCTGGAATCATGCTGAATGTGTGTTTCTCCAGGTTCAGATAGCTCGGTGTAAAGGATGAAACCTCCTGTTTCTGGAATATTGCTGAATGTGTGTTTCCCCAGGTTCAGATAGCTCGGTGTAAAGGATGAAACCTCCTGTTTCTGGAATCTTGCTGAATGTGTGTTTCCCCAGGTTCAGATAGCTTGGTGTAAAGGATGAAACCTCCTGTTTCTGGAATCTCGCTGAATGTGTGTTTCTCCAGGTTCAGATAGCTTGGTGTAAAGGATGAAACCTCCTGTTTCTGGAATCTTGCTGAATGTGTGTTTCTCCAGGTTCAGATAGCTCGGTGTAAAGGATGAAACCTCCTGTTTCTGGAATCTTGCTGGTTGTGTGTTTCTCCAGGTTCAGATAGCTCGGTGTAAAGGATGAAACCTCCTGTTTCTGGAATCTTGCTGAATGTGTGTTTCTCCAGGTTCAGATAGCTCGATGTAAAGGATGAAACCTCCTGTTTCTGGAATCTTTCTGGTTGTGTGTTTCCCCAGGTTCAGATAGCTCGGTGTAAAGGATGAAACCTCCTGTTTCTGGAATCTTGCTGAATGTGTGTTTCCCCAGGTTCAGATAGCTTGGTGTAAAGGATGAAACCTCCTGTTTCTGGAATCTTGCTGAATGTGTGTTTCTCCAGGTTCAGATAGCTTGGTGTAAAGGATGAAACCTCCTGTTTCTGGAATCTTGCTGAATGTGTGTTTCCCCAGGTTCAGATAGCTCGGTGTAAAGGATGAAACCTCCTGTTTCTGGAATCTTGCTGAATGTGTGTTTCTCCAGGTTCAGATAGCTCGGTGTAAGGGATGAAACCTCCTGTTTCTGGAATCTTGGTGAATGTGTGTTTCTCCAGGTTCAGATAGCTCGGTGTAAAGGATGAAACCTCCTGTTTCTGGAATCTTGGTGAATGTGTGTTTTTCCAGGTTCAGATAGCTCGGTGTAAAGGATGAAACCTCCTGTTTCTGGAATCTTGGTGAATGTGTGTTTCTCCAGGTTCAGATAGCTCGGTGTAAAGGAGGAAACCTCCTGTTTCTGGAATCTTGGTGAATGTGTGTTTCTCCAGGTTCAGATAGCTTGGTGTAAAGGAGGAAACCTCCTGTTTCTGGAATCTTGGTGAATGTGTGTTTCTCCAGATTCTGATAGCTTGGTGTAAAGGATGAAACCTCCTGTTTCTGGAATCTTGCTGAATGTGTGTTTCTCCAGGTTCTGATAGCTTGGTGTAAAGGATGAAACCTCCTGTTTCTGGAATATTGCTGAATGTGTGTTTCTCCAGGTTCTGATAGCTTGGTGTAAAGGATGAAACCTCCTGTTTCTGGAATATTGCTGAATGTGTGTTTCTCCAGGTTCTGATAGCTTGGTGTAAAGGATGAAACCTCCTGTTTCTGGAATCTTGCTGAAAGTGTGTTTCTCCAGGTTCAGATAGCTCGGTGTAAAGGATGAAACCTCCTGTTTCTGGAATCTTGCTGAATGTGTGTTTCTCCAGGTTCTGATAGCTTGGTGTAAAGTATGAAACCTCCTGTTTCTGGAATATTGCTGAATGTGTGTTTCTCCAGGTTCTGATAGCTTGGTGTAAAGGATGAAACCTCCTGTTTCTTGAATCTTGCTGATTGTGTGTTTCTCCAGGTTCAGATAGCTCGGTGTAAAGGATGAAACCTCCTGTTTCTGGAATCTTGCTGATTGTGTGTTTCTCCATGTTCAGATAGCTCGGTGCAAAGGATGAAACCTCCTGTTTCTGGAATCTTGCTGAAAGTGTGTTTCTCCAGGTTCAGATAGCTCGGTGTAAAGGATGAAACCTCCTGTTTCTGGAATCTTGCTGAATGTGTGTTTCTCCAGGTTCAGATAGCTTGGTGTAAAGGATGAAACCTCCTGTTTCTGGAATCTTGCTGATTGTGTGTTTCTCCAGGTTCTGATAGCTTGGTGTAAAGGATGAAACCTCCTGTTTCTGGAATCTTGCTGGTTGTGTGTTTCTCCAGGTTCAGATAGCTCGGTGTAAAGGATGAAACCTCCTGCTTCTGGAATCTTGCTGAATGTGTGTTTCTCCAGGTTCAGATAGCTCGGTGTAAAGGATGAAACCTCCTGTTTCTGGAATCTTGGTGAATGTGTGTTTCTCCAGGTTCAGATAGCTCGGTGTAACGGATGGAACCTCCTGTTTCTGGAATCTTGCTGAATGTGTTTCTCCAGGTTCAGATAGCTCGGTGTAAAGGATGAAACCTCCTGTTTCTGGAATCTTGATGAATGTGTGTTTCTCCAGGTTCTGATAGCTCGGTGTAAAGGATGAAACCTCCTGTTTCTGGAATCTTGCTGGTTGTGTGTTTCTCCAGGTTCAGATAGCTCGGTCGGTGTAAAGGATGAAACCACCTGTTGCTGGAATCTTGCTGAATGTGTGTTTCTCCAGGTTCAGATAGCTCGGTGTAAAGGATGAAACCTCCTGTTTCTGGAATCTTGATGAATGTGTGTTTCTCCAGGTTCTGATAGCTCGGTGTAACGGATGAAACATCCTGTTTCTGGAATCTTGCTGAATGTGTGTTTCTCCAGGTTCAGATAGCTCGGTGTAAAGGATGAAACCACCTGTTGCCGGAATCTTGCTGAATGTGTGTTTCTCCAGGTTCAGATAGCTCGGTGTAATGGATGAAACCTCCTGTTTCTGGAATCTTGCTGAATGTGTGTTTCTCCAGGTTCAGATAGCTCAGTGTAAAGGATGAAACCACCTGTTGCTGGAATCTTGCTGAATGTGTGTTTCTCCAGGTTCAGATAGCTCGGTGTAACGGATGAAACCTCCTGTTTCTGGAATCTTGGTGAATATGTGTTTCTCCAGGTTCAGATAGCTCGGTGTAACGGATGAAACCTCCTGTTTGTGGAATCTTGCTGAATGTGTGTTTCTCCAGGTTCAGATAGCTTGGTGTAAAGGATGAAACCTCCTGTTTCTGGAATATTGCTGAATGTGTGTTTCTCCAGGTTCAGATAGCTTGGTGTAAAGGATGAAACCTCCTGTTTCTGGAATCTTGCTGAATGTGTGTTTCTCCAGGTTCAGATAGCTCGGTGTAAAGGATGAAACCTCCTGTTTCTGGAATCTTGCTGAATGTGTGTTTCTCCAGGTTCCGATAGCTCGGTGTAAAGGATGAAACCTCCTGTTTCTGGAATCTTGCTGAATGTGTGTTTCTCCAGGTTCAGATAGCTCGGTGTAAAGGATGAAACCTCCTGTTTCTGGAATATTGCTGAATGTGTGTTTCCCCAGGTTCAGATAGCTTGGTGTAAAGGATGAAACCTCCTGTTTCTGGAATCTTGCTGAATGTGTGTTTCTCCAGGTTCAGATAGCTTGGTGTAAAGGATGAAACCTCCTGTTTCTGGAATCTTGCTGAATGTGTGTTTCCCCAGGTTCAGATAGCTCGGTGTAAAGGATGAAACCTCCTGTTTCTGGAATCTTGCTGAATGTGTTTCTCCAGGTTCAGATAGCTCGGTGTAAAGGATGAAACCTCCTGTTTCTGGAATCTTGCTGGTTGTGTGTTTCTCCAGGTTCAGATAGCTCGGTGTAAAGGATGAAACCTCCTGTTTCTGGAATCTTGCTGAATGTGTGTTTCTCCAGGTTCAGATAGCTCGATGTAAAGGATGAAACCTCCTGTTTCTGGAATCTTGCTGAATGTGTGTTTCCCCAGGTTCAGATAGCTTGGTGTAAAGGATGAAACCTCCTGTTTCTGGAATCTTGCTGAATGTGTGTTTCTCCAGGTTCAGATAGCTTGGTGTAAAGGATGAAACCTCCTGTTTCTGGAATCTTGCTGAATGTGTGTTTCTCCAGGTTCAGATAGCTCGGTGTAAGGGATGAAACCTCCTGTTTCTGGAATCTTGGTGAATGTGTGTTTCTCCAGGTTCAGATAGCTCGGTGTAAAGGATGAAACCTCCTGTTTCTGGAATCTTGGTGAATGTGTGTTTCTCCAGGTTCTGATAGCTCGGTGTAAAGGATGAAACCTCCTGTTTCTGGAATCTTGGTGAATGTGTGTTTCTCCAGGTTCAGATAGCTCGGTGTAAAGGATGAAACCTCCTGTTTCTGGAATCTTGCTGAATGTGTGTTTCTCCAGGTTCAGATAGCTCGGTGTAAGGGATGAAACCTCCTGTTTCTGGAATCTTGGTGAATGTGTGTTTCTCCAGGTTCAGATAGCTCGGTGTAAAGGATGAAACCTCCTGTTTCTGGAATCTTGGTGAATGTGTGTTTCTCCAGGTTCTGATAGCTCGGTGTAAAGGATGAAACCTCCTGTTTCTGGAATCTTGGTGAATGTGTGTTTCTCCAGGTTCAGATAGCTCGGTGTAAGGGATGAAACCTCCTGTTTCTGGAATCTTGGTGAATGTGTGTTTCTCCAGGTTCAGATAGCTCGGTGTAAAGGATGAAACCTCCTGTTTCTGGAATCTTGGTGAATGTGTGTTTCTCCAGGTTCTGATAGCTCGGTGTAAAGGATGAAACCTCCTGTTTCTGGAATCTTGGTGAATGTGTGTTTCTCCAGGTTCAGATAGCTCGGTGTAAAGGATGAAACCTCCTGTTTCTGGAATCTTGGTGAATGTGTGTTTCTCCAGGTTCAGATAGCTCGGTGTAAAGGAGGAAACCTCCTGTTTCTGGAATCTTGGTGAATGTGTGTTTCTCCAGATTCTGATAGCTTGGTGTAAAGGATGAAACCTCCTGTTTCTGGAATCTTGCTGAATGTGTGTTTCTCCAGGTTCAGATAGCTTGGTGTAAAGGATGAAACCTCCTGTTTCTGGAATCTTGCTGGTTGTGTGTTTCTCCAGGTTCAGATAGCTCGGTGTAAAGGATGAAATCTCCTGTTTCTGGAATCTTGCTGAATGTGTGTTTCTCCAGGTTCAGATAGCTTGTTGTAAAGGATGAAACCTCCTGTTTCTGGAATCTTGCTGAATGTGTGTTTCTCCAGGTTCAGATAGCTTGGTGTAAAGGATGAAACCTCCTGTTTCTGGAATCTTGCTGGTTGTGTGTTTCTCCAGGTTCAGATAGCTCGGTGTAAAGGATGAAACCTCCTGTTTCTGGAATATTGCTGAATGTGTGTTTCTCCAGGTTCAGATAGCTCGGTGTAAAGGATGAAACCTCCTGTTTCTGGAATCTTGCTGGTTGTGTGTTTCTCCAGGTTCAGATAGCTCGGTGTAAAGGATGAAACCTCCTGTTTCTGGAATATTGCTGAATGTGTGTTTCTCCAGGTTCAGATAGCTCGGTGTAAAGGATGAAACCTCCTGTTTCTGGAATCTTGCTGAATGTGTGTTTCTCCAGGTTCAGATAGCTCGGTGTAAAGGATGAAACCTCATGTTTCTGGAATCTTGCTGAATGTGTGTATGTCCAGGTTCAGATAGTTTGGTGTAAAGGATGAAACCTCCTGTTTCTGGAATCTTGCTGAATGTGTGTTTCTCCAGGTTCAGATAGCTCGGTGTAAAGGATGAAACCTCCTGTTTCTGGAATCTTGCTGAATGTGTGTTTCTCCAGGTTCAGATAGCTTGGTGTAAAGGATGAAACCTCCTGTTTCTGGAATCTTGCTGAATGTGTGTTTCTCCAGGTTCAGATAGCTCGGTGTAAAGGATGAAATCTCCTGTTTCTGGAATCTTCCTGAATGTGTGTTTCTCCAGGTTCAGATAGCTTGTTGTAAAGGATGAAACCTCCTGTTTCAGGAATCTTGCTGGTTGTGTGTTTCTCCAGGTTCTGATAGCTCGGTGTAAAGGATGAAATCTCCTGTTTCTGGAATCTTCCTGAATGTGTGTTTCTCCAGGTTCAGATAGCTCGGTGTAAAGGATGAAATCTCCTGTTTCTGGAATCTTCCTGAATGTGTGTTTCTCCAGGTTCTGATAGCTCGGTGTAAAGGATGAAACCACCTGTTTCTGGAATCTTGCTGGTTGTGTGTTTCTCCAGGTTCAGATAGCTTGGTGTAAAGGATGAAACCTCCTGTTTCTGGAATCTTGCTGAATGTGTGTTTCTCCAGGTTCAGATAGCTCGGTGTAAAGGATGAAACCTCCTGTTTCTGGAATCTTGCTGAATGTGTGTTTCTCCAGGTTCAGATAGCTCGGTGTAAAGGATGAAACCTCCTGTTTCTGGAATATTGCTGAATGTGTGTTTCCCCAGGTTCAGATAGCTCGGTGTAAAGGATGAAACCTCCTGTTTCTGGAATCTTGCTGAATGTGTGTTTCTCCAGGTTCAGATAGCTCGGTGTAAAGGATGAAACCTCCTGTTTCTGGAATCTTGCTGAATGTGTGTTTCCCCAGGTTCAGATAGCTCGGTGTAAAGGATGAAACCTCCTGTTTCTGGAATCTTGCTGAATGTGTGTTTCTCCAGGTTCAGATAGCTCGGTGTGAGGGATGAAACCTCCTGTTTCTGGAATCTTGCTGGTTGTGTGTTTCTCCAGGTTCAGATAGCTTGGTGTAAAGGATGAAACCTCCTGTTTCTGGAGTCTTGCTGAATGTGTGTTTCTCCAGGTTCAGATAGCTCGGTATAAAGGATGAAACCTCCTGTTTCTGGAATCTTGCTGGTTGTGTGTTTCTCCAGGTTCAGATAGCTCGGTGTAAAGGATGAAACCTCCTGTTTCTGGAATATTGCTGAATGTGTGTTTCTCCAGGTTCAGATAGCTCGGTGTAAAGGATGAAACCTCCTGTTTCTGGAATCTTGCTGAATGTGTGTTTCTCCAGGTTCAGATAGCTCGATGTAAAGGATGAAACCTCCTGTTTCTGGAATCTTGCTGGTTGTGTGTTTCTCCAGGTTCAGATAGCTCGGTGTAAAGGATGAAACCTCCTGTTTCTGGAATATTGCTGAATGTGTGTTTCTCCAGGTTCAGATAGCTCGGTGTAAAGGATGAAACCTCATGTTTCTGGAACTTGCTGAATGTGTGTATGTCCAGGTTCAGATAGTTTGGTGTAAAGGATGAAACCTCCTGTTTCTGGAATATTGCTGAATGTGTGTTTCTCCAGGTTCAGATAGCTCGGTGTAAAGGATGAAACCTCCTGTTTCTGGAATCTTGCTGAATGTGTGTTTCTCCAGGTTCAGATAGCTCGGTGTAAAGGATGAAACCTCCTGTTTCTGGAATCTTGCTGAATGTGTGTTTCTCCAGGTTCAGATAGCTCGGTGTAAAGGATGAAACCTCCTGTTTCTGGAATCTTGCTGAATGTGTGTTTCTCCAGGTTCAGATAGCTCGGTGTAAAGGATGAAACCTCATGTTTCTGGAATCTTGCTGAATGTGTGTTTCTCCAGGTTCAGATAGCTCGGTGTAAAGGATGAAACCTCCTGTTTCTGGAATCTTGCTGAATGTGTGTTTCTCCAGGTTCAGATAGCTTGGTGTAAAGGATGAAACCTCCTGTTTCTGGAATCTTGCTGAATGTGTGTTTCTCCAGGTTCAGATAGCTCGGTGTAACGGATGAAACCTCCTGTTTCTGGAATATTGCTGGTTGTTTGTTTCTCCAGGTTCAGATAGCTCGGTGTAAAGGATGAAACCTCCTGTTTCTGGAATCTTGCTGAATGTGTGTTTCTCCAGGTTCAGATAGCTTGGTGTAAAGGATGAAACCTCCTGTTTCTGGAATCTTGCTGAATGTGTGTTTCTCCAGGTTCAGATAGCTCGGTGTAAAGGATGAAACCTCCTGTTTCTGGAATATTGCTGAATGTGTGTTTCTCCAGGTTCAGATAGCTCGGTGTAAAGGATGAAACCTCCTGTTTCTGGAATCTTGCGGAATGTGTGTTTCTCCAGGTTCAGATAGCTCGGTGTAAAGGATGAAACCTCCTGTTTCTGGAATATTGCTGAATGTGTGTTTCTCCAGGTTCAGATAGCTCGGTGTAAAGGATGAAACCTCCTGTTCCTGGAATCTTGCTGATTGTGTGTTTCTCCATGTTCAGATAGCTTGGTGCAAAGGATGAAACCTCCTGTTTCTGGAATCTTGCTGAAAGTGTGTTTCTCCAGGTTCAGATAGCTCGGTGTAAAGGATGAAACCTCCTGTTTCTGGAATCTTGCTGAATGTGTGTTTCTCCAGGTTCAGATAGCTTGGTGTAAAGGATGAAACCTCCTGTTTCTGGAATCTTGCTGATTGTGTGTTTCTCCAGGTTCTGATAGCTTGGTGTAAAGGATGAAACCTCCTGTTTCTGGAATCTTGCTGGTTGTGTGTTTCTCCAAGTTCAGATAGCTCGGTGTAAAGGATGAAACCTCCTGTTTCTGGAATCTTGCTGAATGTGTGTTTCTCCAGGTTCAGATAGCTCGGTGTAAAGGATGAAACCTCCTGTTTCTGGAATCTTGGTGAATGTGTGTTTCTCCAGGTTCAGATAGCTCGGTGTAACGGATGGAACCTCCTGTTTCTGGAATCTTGCTGAATGTGTGTTTCTCCAGGTTCAGATAGCTCGGTGTAAAGGATGAAACCTCCTGTTTCTGGAATCTTGATGAATGTGTGTTTCTCCAGGTTCTGATAGCTCGGTGTAAAGGATGAAACCTCCTGTTTCTGGAATCTTGCTGAATGTGTGTTTCTCCAGGTTCAGATAGCTTGGTGTAAAGGATGAAACCTCCTGTTTCTGGAATCTTGCTGATTGTGTGTTTCTCCAGGTTCTGATAGCTTGGTGTAACGGATGGAACCTCCTGTTTCTGGAATCTTGCTGAATGTGTGTTTCTCCAGGTTCAGATAGCTCGGTGTAAAGGATGAAACCTCCTGTTTCTGGAATCTTGCTGGTTGTGTGTTTCTCCAGGTTCAGATAGCTCGTTGTATAGGATGAAACCTGTTTCTGGAATCTTGCTGAATGTGTGTTTCATCCAGGTTCAGATAGCTCGGTGTAAAGGATGAAACCTCCTGTTTCTGGAATCTTGGTGAATGTGTGTTTCTCCAGGTTCAGATAGCTCGGTGTAACGGATGGAACCTCCTGTTTCTGGAATCTTGCTGAATGTGTGTTTCTCCAGGTTCAGATAGCTCGGTGTAAAGGATGAAACCTCCTGTTTCTGGAATCTTGATGAATGTGTGTTTCTCCAGGTTCAGATAGCTCGGTGTAAAGGATGAAACCTCCTGTTTCTGGAATCTTGATGAATGTGTGTTTCTCCAGGTTCTGATAGCTCGGTGTAAAGGATGAAACCTCCTGTTTCTGGAATCTTGCTGGTTGTGTGTTTCTCCAGGTTCAGATAGCTCGGTGTAAAGGATGAAACCACCTGTTGCTGGAATCTTGCTGAATGTGTGTTTCTCCAGGTTCAGATAGCTCGGTGTAAAGGATGAAACCTCCTGTTTCTGGAATCTTGATGAATGTGTGTTTCTCCACGTTCTGATAGCTCGGTGTAACGGATGAAACCTCCTGTTTCTGGAATCTTGCTGAATGTGTGTTTCTCCAGGTTCAGATAGCTCGGTGTAAAGGATGAAACCACCTGTTGCTGGAATCTTGCTGAATGTGTGTTTCTCCAGGTTCAGATAGCTCGGTGTAACGGATGAAACCTCCTGTTTCTGGAATCTTGGTGAATGTGTGTTTCTCCAGGTTCTGATAGCTCGGTGTAAAGGATGAAACCTCCTGTTTCTGGAATCTTGCTGGTTGTGTGTTTCTCCAGGTTCAGATAGCTTGGTGTAACGGATGAAACCTCCTGTTTCTGGAATCTTGCTGAATGTGTGTTTCTCCAGGTTCAGATAGCTTGGTGTAAAGGATGAAACCACCTGTTTCTGGAATCTTGCTGAATGTGTGTTTCTCCAGGTTCAGATAGCTCGGTGTAAAGGATGAAACCTCCTGTTTCTGGAATCATGCTGAATGTGTGTTTCTCCAGGTTCAGATAGCTCGGTGTAAAGGATGAAACCTCCTGTTTCTGGAATATTGCTGAATGTGTGTTTCCCCAGGTTCAGATAGCTCAGTGTAAAGGATGAAACCTCCTGTTTCTGGAATCTTGCTGAATGTGTGTTTCCCCAGGTTCAGATAGCTTGGTGTAAAGGATGAAACCTCCTGTTTCTGGAATCTCGCTGAATGTGTGTTTCTCCAGGTTCAGATAGCTTGGTGTAAAGGATGAAACCTCCTGTTTCTGGAATCTTGCTGAATGTGTGTTTCTCCAGGTTCAGATAGCTCGGTGTAAAGGATGAAACCTCCTGTTTCTGGAATCTTGCTGGTTGTGTGTTTCTCCAGGTTCAGATAGCTCGGTGTAAAGGATGAAACCTCCTGTTTCTGGAATCTTGCTGAATGTGTGTTTCTCCAGGTTCAGATAGCTCGATGTAAAGGATGAAACCTCCTGTTTCTGGAATCTTTCTGGTTGTGTGTTTCCCCAGGTTCAGATAGCTCGGTGTAAAGGATGAAACCTCCTGTTTCTGGAATCTTGCTGAATGTGTGTTTCCCCAGGTTCAGATAGCTTGGTGTAAAGGATGAAACCTCCTGTTTCTGGAATCTTGCTGAATGTGTGTTTCTCCAGGTTCAGATAGCTTGGTGTAAAGGATGAAACCTCCTGTTTCTGGAATCTTGCTGAATGTGTGTTTCCCCAGGTTCAGATAGCTCGGTGTAAAGGATGAAACCTCCTGTTTCTGGAATCTTGCTGAATGTGTGTTTCTCCAGGTTCAGATAGCTCGGTGTAAGGGATGAAACCTCCTGTTTCTGGAATCTTGGTGAATGTGTGTTTCTCCAGGTTCAGATAGCTCGGTGTAAAGGATGAAACCTCCTGTTTCTGGAATCTTGGTGAATGTGTGTTTTTCCAGGTTCAGATAGCTCGGTGTAAAGGATGAAACCTCCTGTTTCTGGAATCTTGGTGAATGTGTGTTTCTCCAGGTTCAGATAGCTCGGTGTAAAGGAGGAAACCTCCTGTTTCTGGAATCTTGGTGAATGTGTGTTTCTCCAGGTTCAGATAGCTTGGTGTAAAGGATGAAACCTCCTGTTTCTGGAATCTTGGTGAATGTGTGTTTCTCCAGGTTCAGATAGCTCGGTGTAAAGGAGGAAACCTCCTGTTTCTGGAATCTTGGTGAATGTGTGTTTCTCCAGATTCTGATAGCTTGGTGTAAAGGATGAAACCTCCTGTTTCTGGAATCTTGCTGAATGTGTGTTTCTCCAGGTTCTGATAGCTTGGTGTAAAGGATGAAACCTCCTGTTTCTGGAATATTGCTGAATGTGTGTTTCTCCAGGTTCTGATAGCTTGGTGTAAAGGATGAAACCTCCTGTTTCTTGAATCTTGCTGATTGTGTGTTTCTCCAGGTTCAGATAGCTCGGTGTAAAGGATGAAACCTCCTGTTTCTGGAATCTTGCTGAATGTGTGTTTCTCCAGGTTCAGATAGCTCGGTGTAAAGGATGAAACCTCCTGTTTCTGGAATCTTGGTGAATGTGTGTTTCTCCAGGTTCAGATAGCTCGGTGTAACGGATGGAACCTCCTGTTTCTGGAATCTTGCTGAATGTGTGTTTCTCCAGGTTCAGATAGCTCGGTGTAAAGGATGAAACCTCCTGTTTCTGGAATCTTGATGAATGTGTGTTTCTCCAGGTTCTGATAGCTCGGTGTAAAGGATGAAACCTCCTGTTTCTGGAATCTTGCTGGTTGTGTGTTTCTCCAGGTTCAGATAGCTCGGTGTAAAGGATGAAACCACCTGTTGCTGGAATCTTGCTGAATGTGTGTTTCTCCAGGTTCAGATAGCTCGGTGTAAAGGATGAAACCTCCTGTTTCTGGAATCTTGATGAATGTGTGTTTCTCCAGGTTCTGATAGCTCGGTGTAACGGATGAAACCTCCTGTTTCTGGAATCTTGCTGATTGTGTGTTTCTCCATGTTCAGATAGCTTGGTGCAAAGGATGAAACCTCCTGTTTCTGGAATCTTGCTGAAAGTGTGTTTCTCCAGGTTCAGATAGCTCGGTGTAAAGGATGAAACCTCCTGTTTCTGGAATCTTGCTGAATGTGTGTTTCTCCAGGTTCAGATAGCTTGGTGTAAAGGATGAAACCTCCTGTTTCTGGAATCTTGCTGATTGTGTGTTTCTCCAGGTTCTGATAGCTTGGTGTAAAGGATGAAACCTCCTGTTTCTGGAATCTTGCTGGTTGTGTGTTTCTCCAGGTTCAGATAGCTCGTTGTATAGGATGAAACCTGTTTCTGGAATCTTGCTGAATGTGTGTTTCTCCAGGTTCAGATAGCTCGGTGTAAAGGATGAAACCTCCTGTTTCTGGAATCTTGGTGAATGTGTGTTTCTCCAGGTTCAGATAGCTCGGTGTAACGGATGGAACCTCCTGTTTCTGGAATCTTGCTGAATGTGTGTTTCTCCAGGTTCAGATAGCTCGGTGTAAAGGATGAAACCTCCTGTTTCTGGAATCTTGATGAATGTGTGTTTCTCCAGGTTCAGATAGCTCGGTGTAAAGGATGAAACCTCCTGTTTCTGGAATCTTGACGAATGTGTGTTTCTCCAGGTTCTGATAGCTCGGTGTAAAGGATGAAACCACCTGTTGCTGGAATCTTGCTGAATGTGTGTTTCTCCAGGTTCAGATAGCTCGGTGTAAAGGATGAAACCTCCTGTTTCTGGAATCTTGATGAATGTGTGTTTCTCCAGGTTCTGATAGCTCGGTGTAACGGATGAAACCTCCTGTTTCTGGAATCTTGCTGAATGTGTGTTTCTCCAGGTTCAGATAGCTCGGTGTAAAGGATGAAACCACCTGTTGCTGGAATCTTGCTGAATGTGTGTTTCTCCAGGTTCAGATAGCTCGGTGTAACGGATGAAACCTCCTGTTTCTGGAATCTTGCTGAATGTGTGTTTCTCCAGGTTCAGATAGCTCGGTGTAACGGATGAAACCTCCTGTTTCTGGAATCTTGGTGAATGTGTGTTTCTCCAGGTTCTGATAGCTCGGTGTAAAGGATGAAACCTCCTGTTTCTGGAATCTTGCTGGTTGTGTGTTTCTCCAGGTTCAGATAGCTTGGTGTAACGGATGAAACCTCCTGTTTCTGGAATCTTGCTGAATGTGTGTTTCTCCAGGTTCAGATAGCTTGGTGTAAAGGATGAAACCACCTGTTTCTGGAATCTTGCTGAATGTGTGTTTCTCCAGGTTCAGATAGCTCGGTGTAAAGGATGAAACCTCCTGTTTCTGGAATCATGCTGAATGTGTGTTTCTCCAGGTTCAGATAGCTCGGTGTAAAGGATGAAACCTCCTGTTTCTGGAATATTGCTGAATGTGTGTTTCCCCAGGTTCAGATAGCTCGGTGTAAAGGATGAAACCTCCTGTTTCTGGAATCTTGCTGAATGTGTGTTTCCCCAGGTTCAGATAGCTTGGTGTAAAGGATGAAACCTCCTGTTTCTGGAATCTCGCTGAATGTGTGTTTCTCCAGGTTCAGATAGCTTGGTGTAAAGGATGAAACCTCCTGTTTCTGGAATCTTGCTGAATGTGTGTTTCTCCAGGTTCAGATAGCTCGGTGTAAAGGATGAAACCTCCTGTTTCTGGAATCTTGCTGGTTGTGTGTTTCTCCAGGTTCAGATAGCTCGGTGTAAAGGATGAAACCTCCTGTTTCTGGAATCTTGCTGAATGTGTGTTTCTCCAGGTTCAGATAGCTCGATGTAAAGGATGAAACCTCCTGTTTCTGGAATCTTTCTGGTTGTGTGTTTCCCCAGGTTCAGATAGCTCGGTGTAAAGGATGAAACCTCCTGTTTCTGGAATCTTGCTGAATGTGTGTTTCCCCAGGTTCAGATAGCTTGGTGTAAAGGATGAAACCTCCTGTTTCTGGAATCTTGCTGAATGTGTGTTTCTCCAGGTTCAGATAGCTTGGTGTAAAGGATGAAACCTCCTGTTTCTGGAATCTTGCTGAATGTGTGTTTCCCCAGGTTCAGATAGCTCGGTGTAAAGGATGAAACCTCCTGTTTCTGGAATCTTGCTGAATGTGTGTTTCTCCAGGTTCAGATAGCTCGGTGTAAGGGATGAAACCTCCTGTTTCTGGAATCTTGGTGAATGTGTGTTTCTCCAGGTTCAGATAGCTCGGTGTAAAGGATGAAACCTCCTGTTTCTGGAATCTTGGTGAATGTGTGTTTTTCCAGGTTCAGATAGCTCGGTGTAAAGGATGAAACCTCCTGTTTCTGGAATCTTGGTGAATGTGTGTTTCTCCAGGTTCAGATAGCTCGGTGTAAAGGAGGAAACCTCCTGTTTCTGGAATCTTGGTGAATGTGTGTTTCTCCAGGTTCAGATAGCTTGGTGTAAAGGAGGAAACCTCCTGTTTCTGGAATCTTGGTGAATGTGTGTTTCTCCAGATTCTGATAGCTTGGTGTAAAGGATGAAACCTCCTGTTTCTGGAATCTTGCTGAATGTGTGTTTCTCCAGGTTCTGATAGCTTGGTGTAAAGGATGAAACCTCCTGTTTCTGGAATATTGCTGAATGTGTGTTTCTCCAGGTTCTGATAGCTTGGTGTAAAGGATGAAACCTCCTGTTTCTGGAATATTGCTGAATGTGTGTTTCTCCAGGTTCTGATAGCTTGGTGTAAAGGATGAAACCTCCTGTTTCTGGAATATTGCTGAATGTGTGTTTCTCCAGGTTCAGATAGCTTGGTGTAAAGGATGAAACCTCCTGTTTCTGGAATATTGCTGAATGTGTGTTTCTCCAGGTTCAGATAGCTCGGTGTAAAGGATGAAACCTCCTGTTTCTGGAATCTTGCTGAATGTGTGTTTCTCCAGGTTCTGATAGCTTGGTGTAAAGTATGAAACCTCCTGTTTCTGGAATATTGCTGAATGTGTGTTTCTCCAGGTTCTGATAGCTTGGTGTAAAGGATGAAACCTCCTGTTTCTTGAATCTTGCTGATTGTGTGTTTCTCCAGGTTCAGATAGCTCGGTGTAAAGGATGAAACCTCCTGTTTCTGGAATCTTGCTGATTGTGTGTTTCTCCATGTTCAGATAGCTCGGTGCAAAGGATGAAACCTCCTGTTTCTGGAATCTTGCTGAAAGTGTGTTTCTCCAGGTTCAGATAGCTCGGTGTAAAGGATGAAACCTCCTGTTTCTGGAATCTTGCTGAATGTGTGTTTCTCCAGGTTCAGATAGCTTGGTGTAAAGGATGAAACCTCCTGTTTCTGGAATCTTGCTGATTGTGTGTTTCTCCAGGTTCTGATAGCTTGGTGTAAAGGATGAAACCTCCTGTTTCTGGAATCTTGCTGGTTGTGTGTTTCTCCAGGTTCAGATAGCTCGGTGTAAAGGATGAAACCTCCTGCTTCTGGAATCTTGCTGAATGTGTGTTTCTCCAGGTTCAGATAGCTCGGTGTAAAGGATGAAACCTCCTGTTTCTGGAATCTTGGTGAATGTGTGTTTCTCCAGGTTCAGATAGCTCGGTGTAACGGATGGAACCTCCTGTTTCTGGAATCTTGCTGAATGTGTTTCTCCAGGTTCAGATAGCTCGGTGTAAAGGATGAAACCTCCTGTTTCTGGAATCTTGATGAATGTGTGTTTCTCCAGGTTCTGATAGCTCGGTGTAAAGGATGAAACCTCCTGTTTCTGGAATCTTGCTGGTTGTGTGTTTCTCCAGGTTCAGATAGCTCGGTGTAAAGGATGAAACCACCTGTTGCTGGAATCTTGCTGAATGTGTGTTTCTCCAGGTTCAGATAGCTCGGTGTAAAGGATGAAACCTCCTGTTTCTGGAATCTTGATGAATGTGTGTTTCTCCAGGTTCTGATAGCTCGGTGTAACGGATGAAACATCCTGTTTCTGGAATCTTGCTGAATGTGTGTTTCTCCAGGTTCAGATAGCTCGGTGTAAAGGATGAAACCACCTGTTGCCGGAATCTTGCTGAATGTGTGTTTCTCCAGGTTCAGATAGCTCGGTGTAATGGATGAAACCTCCTGTTTCTGGAATCTTGCTGAATGTGTGTTTCTCCAGGTTCAGATAGCTCAGTGTAAAGGATGAAACCACCTGTTGCTGGAATCTTGCTGAATGTGTGTTTCTCCAGGTTCAGATAGCTCGGTGTAACGGATGAAACCTCCTGTTTCTGGAATCTTGGTGAATATGTGTTTCTCCAGGTTCAGATAGCTCGGTGTAACGGATGAAACCTCCTGTTTGTGGAATCTTGCTGAATGTGTGTTTCTCCAGGTTCAGATAGCTTGGTGTAAAGGATGAAACCTCCTGTTTCTGGAATATTGCTGAATGTGTGTTTCTCCAGGTTCAGATAGCTTGGTGTAAAGGATGAAACCTCCTGTTTCTGGAATCTTGCTGAATGTGTGTTTCTCCAGGTTCAGATAGCTCGGTGTAAAGGATGAAACCTCCTGTTTCTGGAATCTTGCTGAATGTGTGTTTCTCCAGGTTCCGATAGCTCGGTGTAAAGGATGAAACCTCCTGTTTCTGGAATCTTGCTGAATGTGTGTTTCTCCAGGTTCAGATAGCTCGGTGTAAAGGATGAAACCTCCTGTTTCTGGAATATTGCTGAATGTGTGTTTCCCCAGGTTCAGATAGCTTGGTGTAAAGGATGAAACCTCCTGTTTCTGGAATCTTGCTGAATGTGTGTTTCTCCAGGTTCAGATAGCTTGGTGTAAAGGATGAAACCTCCTGTTTCTGGAATCTTGCTGAATGTGTGTTTCCCCAGGTTCAGATAGCTCGGTGTAAAGGATGAAACCTCCTGTTTCTGGAATCTTGCTGAATGTGTTTCTCCAGGTTCAGATAGCTCGGTGTAAAGGATGAAACCTCCTGTTTCTGGAATCTTGCTGGTTGTGTGTTTCTCCAGGTTCAGATAGCTCGGTGTAAAGGATGAAACCTCCTGTTTCTGGAATCTTGCTGAATGTGTGTTTCTCCAGGTTCAGATAGCTCGATGTAAAGGATGAAACCTCCTGTTTCTGGAATCTTGCTGAATGTGTGTTTCCCCAGGTTCAGATAGCTTGGTGTAAAGGATGAAACCTCCTGTTTCTGGAATCTTGCTGAATGTGTGTTTCTCCAGGTTCAGATAGCTTGGTGTAAAGGATGAAACCTCCTGTTTCTGGAATCTTGCTGAATGTGTGTTTCTCCAGGTTCAGATAGCTCGGTGTAAGGGATGAAACCTCCTGTTTCTGGAATCTTGGTGAATGTGTGTTTCTCCAGGTTCAGATAGCTCGGTGTAAAGGATGAAACCTCCTGTTTCTGGAATCTTGGTGAATGTGTGTTTCTCCAGGTTCTGATAGCTCGGTGTAAAGGATGAAACCTCCTGTTTCTGGAATCTTGGTGAATGTGTGTTTCTCCAGGTTCAGATAGCTCGGTGTAAAGGATGAAACCTCCTGTTTCTGGAATCTTGCTGAATGTGTGTTTCTCCAGGTTCAGATAGCTCGGTGTAAGGGATGAAACCTCCTGTTTCTGGAATCTTGGTGAATGTGTGTTTCTCCAGGTTCAGATAGCTCGGTGTAAAGGATGAAACCTCCTGTTTCTGGAATCTTGGTGAATGTGTGTTTCTCCAGGTTCTGATAGCTCGGTGTAAAGGATGAAACCTCCTGTTTCTGGAATCTTGGTGAATGTGTGTTTCTCCAGGTTCAGATAGCTCGGTGTAAGGGATGAAACCTCCTGTTTCTGGAATCTTGGTGAATGTGTGTTTCTCCAGGTTCAGATAGCTCGGTGTAAAGGATGAAACCTCCTGTTTCTGGAATCTTGGTGAATGTGTGTTTCTCCAGGTTCTGATAGCTCGGTGTAAAGGATGAAACCTCCTGTTTCTGGAATCTTGGTGAATGTGTGTTTCTCCAGGTTCAGATAGCTCGGTGTAAAGGAGGAAACCTCCTGTTTCTGGAATCTTGGTGAATGTGTGTTTCTCCAGATTCTGATAGCTTGGTGTAAAGGATGAAACCTCCTGTTTCTGGAATCTTGCTGAATGTGTGTTTCTCCAGGTTCAGATAGCTTGGTGTAAAGGATGAAACCTCCTGTTTCTGGAATCTTGCTGGTTGTGTGTTTCTCCAGGTTCAGATAGCTCGGTGTAAAGGATGAAATCTCCTGTTTCTGGAATCTTGCTGAATGTGTGTTTCTCCAGGTTCAGATAGCTTGTTGTAAAGGATGAAACCTCCTGTTTCTGGAATCTTGCTGAATGTGTGTTTCTCCAGGTTCAGATAGCTTGGTGTAAAGGATGAAACCTCCTGTTTCTGGAATCTTGCTGGTTGTGTGTTTCTCCAGGTTCAGATAGCTCGGTGTAAAGGATGAAACCTCCTGTTTCTGGAATATTGCTGAATGTGTGTTTCTCCAGGTTCAGATAGCTCGGTGTAAAGGATGAAACCTCCTGTTTCTGGAATCTTGCTGGTTGTGTGTTTCTCCAGGTTCAGATAGCTCGGTGTAAAGGATGAAACCTCCTGTTTCTGGAATATTGCTGAATGTGTGTTTCTCCAGGTTCAGATAGCTCGGTGTAAAGGATGAAACCTCCTGTTTCTGGAATCTTGCTGGTTGTGTGTTTCTCCAGGTTCAGATAGCTCGGTGTAAAGGATGAAACCTCCTGTTTCTGGAATATTGCTGAATGTGTGTTTCTCCAGGTTCAGATAGCTCGGTGTAAAGGATGAAACCTCCTGTTTCTGGAATCTTGCTGAATGTGTGTTTCTCCAGGTTCAGATAGCTCGGTGTAAAGGATGAAACCTCATGTTTCTGGAATCTTGCTGAATGTGTGTATGTCCAGGTTCAGATAGTTTGGTGTAAAGGATGAAACCTCCTGTTTCTGGAATCTTGCTGAATGTGTGTTTCTCCAGGTTCAGATAGCTCGGTGTAAAGGATGAAACCTCCTGTTTCTGGAATCTTGCTGAATGTGTGTTTCTCCAGGTTCAGATAGCTCGGTGTAAAGGATGAAACCTCATGTTTCTGGAATCTTGCTGAATGTGTGTTTCTCCAGGTTCAGATAGCTCGGTGTAAAGGATGAAACCTCCTGTTTCTGGAATCTTGCTGAATGTGTGTTTCTCCAGGTTCAGATAGCTTGGTGTAAAGGATGAAACCTCCTGTTTCTGGAATCTTGCTGAATGTGTGTTTCTCCAGGTTCAGATAGCTCGGTGTAAAGGATGAAATCTCCTGTTTCTGGAATCTTCCTGAATGTGTGTTTCTCCAGGTTCAGATAGCTTGTTGTAAAGGATGAAACCTCCTGTTTCAGGAATCTTGCTGGTTGTGTGTTTCTCCAGGTTCTGATAGCTCGGTGTAAAGGATGAAACCACCTGTTTCTGGAATCTTGCTGGTTGTGTGTTTCTCCAGGTTCAGATAGCTTGGTGTAAAGGATGAAACCTCCTGTTTCTGGAATCTTGCTGAATGTGTGTTTCTCCAGGTTCAGATAGCTCGGTGTAAAGGATGAAACCTCCTGTTTCTGGAATCTTGCTGAATGTGTGTTTCTCCAGGTTCAGATAGCTCGGTGTAAAGGATGAAACCTCCTGTTTCTGGAATATTGCTGAATGTGTGTTTCCCCAGGTTCAGATAGCTCGGTGTAAAGGATGAAACCTCCTGTTTCTGGAATCTTGCTGAATGTGTGTTTCTCCAGGTTCAGATAGCTTGGTGTAAAGGATGAAACCTCCTGTTTCTGGAATCTTGCTGAATGTGTGTTTCCCCAGGTTCAGATAGCTCGGTGTAAAGGATGAAACCTCCTGCTTCTGGAATCTTGCTGAATGTGTGTTTCTCCAGGTTCAGATAGCTCGGTGTAACGGATGAAACCTCCTGTTTCTGGAATATTGCTGAATGTGTGTTTCTCCAGGTTCAGATAGCTCGGTGTAAAGGATGAAACCTCCTGTTTCTGGAATCTTGCTGAATGTGTGTTTCTCCAGGTTCAGATAGCTCGGTGTAAAGGATGAAACCTCCTGTTTCTGGAATCTTGCTGAATGTGTGTTTCTCCAGGTTCAGATAGCTCGGTGTGAGGGATGAAACCTCCTGTTTCTGGAATCTTGCTGGTTGTGTGTTTCTCCAGGTTCAGATAGCTTGGTGTAAAGGATGAAACCTCCTGTTTCTGGAGTCTTGCTGAATGTGTGTTTCTCCAGGTTCAGATAGCTCGGTATAAAGGATGAAACCTCCTGTTTCTGGAATCTTGCTGGTTGTGTGTTTCTCCAGGTTCAGATAGCTCGGTGTAAAGGATGAAACCTCCTGTTTCTGGAATATTGCTGAATGTGTGTTTCTCCAGGTTCAGATAGCTCGGTGTAAAGGATGAAACCTCCTGTTTCTGGAATCTTGCTGAATGTGTGTTTCTCCAGGTTCAGATAGCTCGATGTAAAGGATGAAACCTCCTGTTTCTGGAATCTTGCTGGTTGTGTGTTTCTCCAGGTTCAGATAGCTCGGTGTAAAGGATGAAACCTCCTGTTTCTGGAATATTGCTGAATGTGTGTTTCTCCAGGTTCAGATAGCTCGGTGTAAAGGATGAAACCTCATGTTTCTGGAACTTGCTGAATGTGTGTATGTCCAGGTTCAGATAGTTTGGTGTAAAGGATGAAACCTCCTGTTTCTGGAATATTGCTGAATGTGTGTTTCTCCAGGTTCAGATAGCTCGGTGTAAAGGATGAAACCTCCTGTTTCTGGAATCTTGCTGAATGTGTGTTTCTCCAGGTTCAGATAGCTCGGTGTAAAGGATGAAACCTCCTGTTTCTGGAATCTTGCTGAATGTGTGTTTCTCCAGGTTCAGATAGCTCGGTGTAAAGGATGAAACCTCCTGTTTCTGGAATCTTGCTGAATGTGTGTTTCTCCAGGTTCAGATAGCTCGGTGTAAAGGATGAAACCTCATGTTTCTGGAATCTTGCTGAATGTGTGTTTCTCCAGGTTCAGATAGCTCGGTGTAAAGGATGAAACCTCCTGTTTCTGGAATCTTGCTGAATGTGTGTTTCTCCAGGTTCAGATAGCTTGGTGTAAAGGATGAAACCTCCTGTTTCTGGAATCTTGCTGAATGTGTGTTTCTCCAGGTTCAGATAGCTCGGTGTAACGGATGAAACCTCCTGTTTCTGGAATCTTGCTGGTTGTTTGTTTCTCCAGGTTCAGATAGCTCAGTGTAAAGGATGAAACCTCCTGTTTCTGGAATCTTGCTGAATGTGTGTTTCTCCAGGTTCAGATAGCTTGGTGTAAAGGATGAAACCTCCTGTTTCTGGAATCTTGCTGAATGTGTGTTTCTCCAGGTTCAGATAGCTCGGTGTAAAGGATGAAACCTCCTGTTTCTGGAATATTGCTGAATGTGTGTTTCTCCAGGTTCAGATAGCTCGGTGTAAAGGATGAAACCTCCTGTTTCTGGAATCTTGCGGAATGTGTGTTTCTCCAGGTTCAGATAGCTCGGTGTAAAGGATGAAACCTCCTGTTTCTGGAATATTGCTGAATGTGTGTTTCTCCAGGTTCAGATAGCTCGGTGTAAAGGATGAAACCTCCTGTTCCTGGAATCTTGCTGAATGTGTGTTTCTCCAGGTTCAGATAGCTCGGTGTAAAGGATGAAACCTCCTGTTTCTGGAATATTGCTGAATGTGTGTTTCTCCAGGTTCAGATAGCTCGGTGTAAAGGATGAAACCTCCTGTTTCTGGAATCTTGCTGGTTGTGTGTTTCTCCAGGTTCAGATAGCTCGGTCTAAAGGATGAAATCTCCTGTTTCTGGAATCTTGCTGAATGTGTGTTTCTCCAGGTTCAGATAGCTCGGTGTAAAGGATGAAATCTCCTGTTTCTGGAATCTTGCTGGTTGTGTGTTTCTCCAGGTTCAGATAGCTCAGTGTAAAGGATGAAACCTCCTGTTTCTGGAATATTGCTGAATGTGTGTTTCTCCAGGTTCATACAGCTCGGTGTAAAGGATGAAACCTCCTGTTTCTTGAATATTGCTGAATGTGTGTTTCTCCAGGTTCTGATTGCTCGGTGTTTTGGATGAAACCTCCTGTTTCTGGAATCTTGCTGAATGTGTGTTTCTCCAGGTTCAGATAGCTCGGTGTAAAGGATGAAACCTCCTGTTTCTGGAATCTTGCTGAATGTGTGTTTCTCCAGGTTCAGATAGCTCGGTGTAAAGGATGAAACCTCCTGAGTAGGTGATAAATGTTGCTTCTGGGACACCTCCGTTTAACATGGGAAATCCCTATCTAATGTCATTTACCCCTTGTCTTTTTCAAAAATCATAAACACCTCTATTTCTCCCTCTATGAACCTATAATCCTTCTCACCTTATGAACCTATGATCCTTCTCGCCTTATGAACCTTTGATTTTCTTCCTTTATGAACCTATAATCCTTCTAGCCTTATGAACCTATGATCATTCTCACTTCCATGTAATTTTCCCTCTCACCATCACTTTTCTTCATTTCCCCTTAACACCTCTATTCCTGACCCCCTTGGTCTTATGGGCCTTTTTCTCTTACTATCAATGATCATTGTTGTTCATTGATGATTGATTATGTTCGGGTCCTGTGCCACACACTTTTTGTTAAGCTCCGCGCCACTTTTTGTTAAGCTCCGCGCCACTTTTCGCTAAGCTCCGCCCACTTTTTGTTAAACTCCGCCCACTTTTTGTTAATCCCCGCCCCGTTTTGGTAGGCCCCGCCCACGTTTTACTAAAGCCCACCCACTTTATAAACTCTCCAGCATTACATTATTTTTAGTTAAGACATTACATCATTTTCTGTTGAAACATTACATCATTTTCTGTTGAAACATTACATCATTTTCTGTTGAGACATTACATCATTTCCAGTTAAGACATGCCCAGACTTGCCCAGACTTGCCCACACTTGCCCAAGGGAATTTCCACAGGAAATGACACACCCAGTCTTTCTTATAAAAGGCACTAACCACACAGGCCTTTTCAAACACACTTTCTGCTTCACTTGAGAATGGACTACTATGCTGAAAAGGAGTTGGATAACTTTGACATTCCTTGGAGTCCTACTACCTGTGTGGAGCTCAACCTTCAGATTGATGAACTGGACTCGAACCTCTTATCAATGGAGGTAAGTTTATTTATTTATTTATTTATTTATTTATTTTTTTTGTAATTTTTTTTTTGGATTTATTTTTTTTTTTTGGATTTTTTTTTTTTTTTTTTTTGGATTTTTTTTTTTGTATTTTTTTTTTTTTTTTTTGGATTTTTTTTTTTGGATTTTTTTTTTTTGTATATATATATATTTTTTTGTATTTTTTTTTTTTTTTTTTGGGAATTTTTTTTTTTTTTTGTATATTTTTTTTTTGTATTTTTTATTTTTTATTTTTGTATTTTTTTTGTATTTTTTTTGGATTTTTTTTTTGTATTTTTTTTTTTGTATTTTTTTTTTTTTTTTTTGGGGATTTTTTTTTTTTGTATTTTTTTTTTTTTTTTTTTTTTTTTTTTTTTTTTTAGATAAGACTCGTGCAAGAGTCAGCAAAGTTTCTTTTAATATTCATATAAATAATAATATTGTATTAAATTAATACGTTGTTATTTTCTCTCACAGGAAATTGTATCTGAGATACAAAATGAAAATACCACTTTTGCCACAACCTGGGGTGAAATGATGATTGATTTGTTTGAAGACCTTTTGAACAACCAAGACCCACAGAACGAGTTCTACCTTGATGACCCAGCCAAATAGTTATACCGTGGAGACTCACTAAATTTGGGAAAAACAAATTATGAGGTCTGCCTAGATGGTTCTAACTGTGGAGCCTACCTTGGAGACTCACTAAATTTGGGAAAAACAAATTATGAGGTCTGCCTAGATGGTTCTAACTGTGGAGCCTACCTTGGAGACTCACTAAATTTCATAAAATTAGGAAAAGAGTTTTACCTTGGAGACTTTGAAAACTGGTTTCGTTTTGGAGACTCTAGCTGTGTGGAGCTAAACCTTCACCTTGATAAACTCGATTCAAATTTCTCATCAATGAAGGTAATATTTTATTTTAATATACATATAATAATTGTGTATTAAATGTAAAAAATAATTAATTAATACGTTGTTATTTTCTCTCACAGGAAATTGTATCTGAGATTCAAAATGAAAATACCACTTTTGCCACAACCTGGGGTGAAATGATCGATTTGTTTAAAGACCATGACCAAGAGAACGAGTTTTACCTTGATAATCCAACGAAAGAGTTTTACCTTGGAGGCTCTTTGGATTCTAAAGCAATGAACAATGTTCTTTCTTTAATGACGTTTGATTTAAGGTAAGTTCAGTTGATTAATAATCAATTAAAGTATATGTTATTTCATTCAATATTAGATAAGTAATATATTTCTTTTTTACATGTATTTCAGCAATATCAAGAAAGTTCGGGGAAGAAGATGCTGGAAAATACTTTCTTCCCATTTCTACTTTTTCCAACTTGAAAGCCTTGAAAGACAGAATTGGAGGAAGAGGAAAAATATATATATTGAAATACGTATTAAAAAACATTTTAAAAAAATATTGAAATACGTATTAAAAAAAGAAAAGGAAAAAAAGATTATGCTAGGGTTAGGGTTGGGATTTTGAATGTGAGGGTTAGGGATGGGGTTGGGTTAATGGGTTAGGGATGGGTTGGGTTAGGGTTGGGATTTTGAATGTGAGGGTTAGGGATGGGTTGGGTAAGGGATGGGGATGGGTTAGGGATTGGGTTGGGTTAGCGTTCTGGATGTGAGGTGAATTTTTGAATGAATGTCAAACCTCACAGACTCATTTATCTTATATTATCATTGAATTGTTTTTAAAAAGTTGGGAAAAGATAAATAGAATTGGAAGGTCATACAAAGAGATGGAGTTAAGAACTTTTTTTAATGGTTGATGTAATGGATTCAGTTGTTTTGACTAACAAATATGGTGTTTTAATGTGGGGGTTGGGTTAGGGTTTGTACATTATTATGACCCACTCACACACACACAAAAGTTAAGCCCCAACTAAAAAGTTGTGGGATTCTGTGTTTGGGGTTCACAGATTTAAAAACGTATCCCCATGATACACACAAAAGTTAAGCCCCAACTAAAAAGTTGTGGGATTCTGTGTTTGGGGTTCACAGATTTAAAAACGTATCCCCGTTATACACACAAAAGTTAAGCCCCAACTAAAAAGTTGTGGGATTCTGTGTTTGGGGTTCACAGATTTAAAAACGTATCGGGTTCACAGATTTAAAAACGTATCCCCATTACATTTTTTTATTTATTTATTATTTTCAAGGGTTATCAGCTTTGTTTTTTGTAATTCCTGTGAATAAAATGACCCTAAGATTTCTTCTCCATTTAAATCATATAATTTGTAGGTCCAAGGGACTGTATCCATTACATCAACGATTTTAAATAATTCATTAGTCCATTTTTTTGTATAACCTTTCTCAAAATGGCTTTTCCATCTGTATATTCTTACAATATCACCAACTTTGAACTTCGGTTTTCTCAAATTAATCTCCTTTTCATATTCTAATTTTGTAAATGATTCTGATGGTTTTGATTTTGTTGATGAATGAACGGTATTATTGTAATTATCTACAATACCCTGAATTAAATACACCCATTTTTGAGAACCGAGTTGTGTGAATTTTTTATATAGCCTCTCTTTCAAAGTACGATTAAAACGCTCAATAACAACTGCTTTTCCTTCATTAAAGGTGCTGTATAATTTAATACCCTCCCCCTTAAGAAATTTCATAAATATTTTGTTATAGAACTCTGTTCCCTCATCGGTCCACAGTTTCTTTGGTTTTCTTTTACTTTTATTAAATATCTGTTGGAAGGCTAACATCAGAGTATAACCTCTCTTGTTTTTCAAAGGAACAACCCAAGCAAATCTACTCCTCAAATCAATAACGGTTAAAGCATACTTGTATCCCTTATCATTTTTTAGTTCAATTAAATCAGCGGACCATATGTGGTCGGTGTATTTAGAATAAACTTTCCTTCTTTTAAACTTTGTGATTATAGGTTTATGTAATTCATCAGCCAAAAGCTCCTCAGTCTTGATGACATCATGAGAGCCTAATAGTTTTTTGAGGGTGAATAACCAAGGCCAAGTTTCAATTTAGCATTTATCAAATTTCTCACAATAAACCTATCAACTTTCTCTCTCAACGTTGGATTTTGTATCAAAGACAAATTATACAACATTTCTCTGTCGGCTTTATGTTTTTCAGTCAACGTAGTGGTTTTCCCATAAGCAATATCATGCTTCATACACACTTCATCAACCCTATTTGTAGGTTTAGACCAAGGTTTAGGATTGTCAGCCTCATCTAATCTTTTATCCAAGTTTGTTCCTGGGCCACAGAAAGAATACCCTGGAAGGTGTAATTCCCCTGGAATTCCAGTTGTTGTAAATTTGCTACCTGACAAAAACTTTTGTATGTCTCCTCCACTTTTAGGAGAGATGAATTGACACTTTTTAGAGCCACACACTTGACATATTCCTTTTTGATAAACTCTATTATTTTTAGCTTTAACATAAGAGATATTTTTAGATTTAGTTTTCTTTTTACATTTGAGACAATAACTCATATTTATTTATGAGAAAAAGTCCTACATAGTGCCAAAACCTTTTTGGTTTTCAACATATACATTTCTATCTTGATTTTTAAAACATAAAGAATCCTTAGAAATGGCTTCACTCTCTCCTCCATTTATTTACAAATAAAACTAACTAAAGTCAATAACACCAACATCATCAACTATATGTTGTATATCTGCGCTCTGAATTCATTATAGCAAATTTAAAAACCAATATGTTCGTAAGAGTCATTAATTCTTTATTTTCCTCTTCAGTGCGTTGAGATTTATTTATTTGCCGTAATACCTTCAATCTTTCATTAATCTCAGGAATGGTCATATTTTTATATTTTTCCACCCTCTCTCTTTCCTCCCTCTCCTCCTTCTCCTTCTCCTCCTCCTTTTTCTCCCTTTCATCCTTCTCCTTTTTCTCCCTCTCCTCCATCTCCTTTTTCTCCCTTTCCTCCTTCTCCTTTTTCTCTCTTTCCTCCTTCTCTTCTTCAACTCCTTCCTCATCCCTTGCTACCCTTGAGTTTGAACCCCAAAGAATATTATACATATACTCATCTGGATTTTGAGATATTCTTGTATCTATAATTATTTTTCTCATAATAGGATACCAATAAGATTTGTTGACGATTTCTAAAAGAGTTTTATATTTCATAACTTTGAGAAGTTCATTTTTATTTAATATTTTAAACAAGTCTCTATTTGTGGGTTTAACAATATCAGTATAAGGCCAGTTTTTAATGACAAAATTCCCATGTATATGCTCCAAATCATAAGGTATGTAATACCGAGCACCCTTTTCTTGTAGGTATCCTTGAATACAAAAATTATAATTCTCTTGTAGTCTTCTTCCTGCCATTTATGTATCAGAAATATATGTGAGATTAATATTATGACAGGTAATACCACCCCATCTTCCCACTACCAAATCGGTTTGTATTCCTCGGCTTTCTATCCTTATCTCATTACCTTCCTTCTTTGTCATGCGAACCATCGCTATACTATCATATATTTTTCTTTTCTTAAAATCACGTATTTGTTGTTTACTAATTGTACTTCCACATAAATCCTTATCTTCACCAAGTGGATAATATTCTTCTTTACGAGACTGATTTAAATCATGTAGGTCTTCTATGTTTATTGAAAAAGACCAATTATACCCTAAATCAGGCATATCATACCCCCATTTATTAATTCGCATATTAACTAAATGTCCTTCTTTATAAAATTCAATTGTAAGCAGGTAGTTAAATTCAATGAGGAAAGGTGTATGGTCAGTATAACCAGGTGTTGTGGTTGTAAATTTTACTTGTTTAACAAAACGTGCTGTTTTCTTTAAAAATATATATTGTGATAAATCACTTAATCTAATTAAGTCATTCGCATCTGTAGGGTTTGGATAATTGATTAATTTATAAGTATTCTTCATATTAATATTTTTACTTACACTATATTTTTGTCGTTCAGCCTGTGCCTTTGTATAATAATTTGATAAATCAATATCCTGAGAGGATTTTCCAAAGATAGAACCATCTTTTCCAACATAAGTCATTTATATTAGATTAAAAATGATATCATAAAAATTTTCATTATTGTTGAGTTGAAATAATACATATAAACATAATTGACCACAACATTTAGAATTAATTTCTTGAACTTGAAATGTTTGATAAACACCATTCTGTAAGAATTGTATTACTTCAACAGGTGGTGGCATACCATAACTATCAAAATAATATTTATCCTGACTATTATGAATACAAACCCAATGAGAACCATTCTGTGTGTCTAAATTCATAATAATATTCTTTGTATTCTTATTTATATGTATTAATTCATCTCTCATACAAATAACCACATTATCAATTTTTAGTGTTTTACAATACTTAGCTAGTTCTATATTTGACGTTGTATTCTTTCCAAATTGTTTAAACCATTTATCCATTTATTTATGAGAAAGATACAATCCATTACCCCGTTTAGTTAGTTTAACACCCGCTTGAGCGATAGAGGAAAGCATATCTCCAACTAACAATCTAGCTTTATCAGGTAGACTTTCAAGTTTTTGAGCAAAATCTACAATTACACCACTTCCACTAATTTGTTTCTCCAACTCCTTGTTATGTCTTTCCAATTCTTTTTGAGCTTTTAGTTGTGCCTTCCTTTCGTTAGCAGTTTTTATCGCTGCTGAAATACCACCAGTCAATGCTCCCGCCGCACTTAAACCAGCAAATAAAGGAATTAGAAATGGGAGAAATCCTCCTCTTGACTCGTCTATTGAATATTTCTTTAACATAGGTTTTGTCATTTTAATTTTAAGTGATCCAGCATCATTTAGTGTTTTCACCTGCTCTCTTGTGAGTAAAACATCAATTCTTACTGCTCCTTTTCTTTGAAATGTATTAACATTAATAATACAAGGCTTTTGATTTTGAATACAAGATGTTAATTTATCAAGATTGATTTGATTAACATATACCCCTACCATTTATTTATGAGAAAAAACCTATGTGATATTAATCATAACACCATTATCTGTATTAATCTGTAATTCTGTTTCCTCCAAAAGCAAACAATAAGCATCAACTTCTTCATTCTCTCCTCTTTCAATGTATAGAGAAGTATCCACTCTATTAGACTTTATAGTTTCCTTTTGAGAACTCAGGTCAATTGCGTAGATTGTATAAAGTTTTTGAAACGCAACCATATCCAAAATAGGTTCATTATTACCATTACTTTCACACACCTTTTGGTAGGACTTGTAGGCTTCCGCATAATCATTTTTTTCCCAATCAATTTCCAATCTATCTCGCGGATAAAATGTTCCATCAAGAGAAACCTGAAGTTGTTTCACCTTAGCATTATCACTCAGTGCATTATTCTTATTAGTACCCTCCTCTCCATCTGGTTTTTAAAAAATGAGCCAGAGGTATCGTGGCTTTCCTTCAAGAACACCCAAATTCCAAGTGTAGGTAGTGTGTTCCAGTTTAACGTGTTGACATCTTCTTTTAAGGTATGATACATTTAGCGGTTTCTTTGAGTTAAGTCTTCTATTTAACATCTCTTCCGTTTTAAGATTAGGAGTATATTCACTGATATACCAACACAAATCATTAATAACAAATTTATTATTTTCTCCAAAAGCATTTTCATCCCCAAAAAGCAACCTATTTACATTATCATTCCTTTGTAGTTGAAATCTAATTTTAAGCCCATACAAAACTTTATCATAATCACAAAATCCAAATATACCTTTCAGAGGTACTGCTACCGTAAAACTATTCTCTGCTTTTGTATCATCATTATACATTGACTTCCTTTGACTATAACCAGGGTCAGCATTTGTTCCCGTTGACATATCAGGAATAAAACCTTCAACAGCTCCCTTACCCATTCTATCACTAAACGAATATAGTGTAAATTTCATCATTTCAGATATAGCAGAGACATAATCAACCGCTTCAACCTCTTGTGTTCCAATATACAGGCGGACACTATCAAACATTTTCCAGAAGAAATCATTTACGAGTGTAGCATTAGTATTATTCGCAGCCTTAGTGAATTTAAATTTACACAGCAAGAAACTATCAGCTATATTCAAGTAAGTTTGTTGATTATTTATTTCAAAACTTTTTGTTCCGTTTGAATTCCAGTCTGTTCCTGTTATAGCATTTACCTTAAAATAGTCTTCCTTTTTAGTAGAGTTTGAAATGATAATCGTATCATCCAAATCATAGATACTATCAATCGCTTCCATACTTGTATTTATATAGCATTAAAATCGTTGAAACCCTGACCCAAGTATTTTAATGATTTTTTGTCGTTCTTGTGAAGATAGTTGAGTTTTACCTTTTTTAATTTCTTTGATTGCTTGTAATTTATGAGACTCCTTTTGAGCATCTTTTATACTCTTTATAGCACCCGCAACTGAGCCCACGGCTGAAGCAGTTGAACCAATTAGGTCTTTATGTTTAAGGATGGTTGAACCAATACCCATTAGAGTATCAATTATCCCATCTCCTTTATTTCTAAATTGATGTCCCACACCCCGTTGTCTCTTTGGTTTATAGTATCCTCTCCCAAGAAACATACCTTCACCCTTATAGTATGGTGAAAGGAACATCCCATCCCCTGTAATTATTTTATATTTTCCCAACTCGTGTTTTCTCACAATAACCATTATTTATTTATTGAAAAACTTCACGTAGGTGAATTCTGATGGATATAATTTCATCATTAAAGGATATCATACGATTATCTTGGTCGGTTATCCTAAAATTTACTCTGTATATGGTTTTTCCTGACACAGGTAAATAGACAAGATTTTTTGGTTCCATATTAAATTTATAACCAATCGGGGTTGAGTATGCGCTGAATGAAATATTGTATTTGTTCTTATTCCATTGTTATAAGCACCATCAATCAAATCACAATGAATTAATACTGAATTTATACCGGAGGATATTTGAATGACATTATCACTGTAAGACGTCCCGTTAGTTTCAATCTTTTTAGAAGAGAACCCCAATAGCTCTCTGAACGAATTTTCAATCGTGAAATCAACTTTATAATTATTTTTAAGTTTAATAGTTGATTTTGAAGTGTGTTTTTGAATATCTATTACAATATTTTTTGGTTCATCACCTTTTTCTTTCATAAGGCGAGAGACTTCTGAAGATATTTGAGAAATCTCGTAAGCACCGGGTGAAACGGTTATA
Source organism: Myxine glutinosa (assembly GCF_964187855.1). Classification (NCBI taxonomy): domain Eukaryota; kingdom Metazoa; phylum Chordata; class Myxini; order Myxiniformes; family Myxinidae; genus Myxine; species Myxine glutinosa. The sequence continues at coordinate 190,532,917 of NC_136267.1, read as the reverse complement.
GTTTTATATCCACTTCCTGGATTATAACTAAACTTGTTGTTTTTCTCTGTGATATTAAAAAGGGTATTGTAAGTCTCCATTGACAACAAAGAAGCCTCATATTCTTTTTTGGGGCCAAGTTGTAGTGGGTAAGGGAATGAAGCTGTGTAATCACTCGTTGTGAAATTAAAACTAAGAATTGTGCTTCTCATCTTATTTAATATCTAATAAAATATCTTTGTATTGACATTTATTAATTATTTTCATATTCATCAACTGATCTAAAATGGCGGATGCTTCATTAAAACAATTGTTGTTTCCAGCCTTCTTACTACCTAACAACAATAATAACCTATTAACTAATTGTGATGGGTCATTTGGAAGAAAACTAACACCCGAACCAAGCTTACTTAAAGCATCAATAATATGTTTCTCCTTCTCATTCTTCTTACTTTTACCAGCAACAGAAACTCCATAATCAAGTGCGTTTAGCAACTCAATATACTCTCTATCTTCCTCTCTTTCCATATCAAGCGGTTCATCAAAATAAGGTGAATTAGAATGTCCATCTTTTGTTAGAAGAAACATTAATCTTGGGGTTAATTCAACATTTGGTTGGTCAGAACTTAAGAACACCAATTTATCATTAAATATCAATAACTTTTCTTTCACAAGATGGAACTGTGCTGGTTCTTCTGTTGGAATGAGACCTGCTCTGGTTTTTGAACCCTTCAAATATTCATTGTTTTGAAGAGCTTCTACAATATAATTGGAAAGTTTATTTACCTTCTCAAGATGCCGAAATAATCCTTCATCATCATATTCTAATTCTCCAAGTTCTTGCTCTGTCATTTGACTAAAATCTTTGAGCATTTGAAATTTTTTTGGAGTAAATTCTACCGTGGGAACTGTAGGTGAAATCGTTTGTTGAGTTTTTAAAAGTGGTTAAAAAAATTTCTCTTGTTTTCTTTCAAATGCTTCTTCACCAGTTAGTTTCTGTCTCCTTTTCTTCTTTATGTCTTCCTGTTGCTTTACAACTTTTGAAACCAACTCTTGATGTTCTTTAAACTTTCTTACTCTTTCTTCGGTATTCATTTTCTGTATTTATTTATTGAAAAATATCATTTAGTATCTCATCTTGTTTCACAACAATATATTTATATTTTCCAATCGTGTGTTTCATATTATTTTCAAATTCCTTCTTACTACGTAATGTAGAACAATTATCTCTCCAAAAATTATTTGTATCTATTGAATTTAACTTAAATAAAATAAAAGTATTAGCATTGTTTCTTATTGAGCGCCGAGGGAGTTGAAAATATGACTGACTAAGATAAATACAATTACAAGAAGAATGTCTCCCTCTTGTATAGTAGCTATCCATTACTGTTTGGTTTCTCTCATTAACACAATCATCAAAGATAACGAGGTTCTTTTTTGATTTATCTAAATCTTGAGGTGAAGGTATATCATCCGTATTATCACTGAGAATACAAGTTATGGGTTTTGGTTTTGATTTTGATTTCTGTGTATCACAAAATAATTGTATTATATCATCAATATTATAATCATTTAGTTTGTTTTGAAGTTTAAATAAACCGATAATGTCTTCCTTTTTAAGACCCGCATTAAAATCCTGTGAGAGTAGTTGATACTCAGGTTGAAAACTTGACTTTGTAAAAATTATTAAATTATCATAATCTAAAAAATTAGGACTAAGGAGCATCTTTAAAAGTAAACAGGTTTTTCCACATCCGCTTGAACCGACTATTAGACATCTCAATGAATTTGGAAGATTTTTATGGTTATTAAATTTTATCTTATTTTCCCAAACAGGTAAAAAATCATTCATTTATATATTTGGAAAACAAGTCATCTAACTTTTTTTGAGTTTTTTGAGAAACTCTATATTTTATCCTGAGTTCAGGTTTAATTTCAAAATAATCCATTATTTTGTTTATATAGTATCTTGTATTAACATTTCCATTAAAATTATTTTGAATAATAAATATCATTAAACCCTTATACATTTCCTCAATACAAATAGTCTCTTCCCTTGTAAGAAATGGTGTATTATCACCATAATACTTAACATTCATCTCTCTTATTAATCTTGTAAAGTAATTCATTTTTGGTTCTAATTTAAAAGAGTTATATATTTTTCTATATTTTTTATTATCATTAATTAGAAGATAATCACAGAAAATACATTGTTTATATGCTTCTGATTCTGTATTAAGCCCCACTCTACCACAAGCCGGACAATTCTCTAATTTATCATATGGAGAGTCTGGAAATTCTAAATATCCTTCAGAATTTATCATATTTATAAAGTAAAATTATACTTAAAACAAAGTGCCTTTTTTAGAGGCTTTTTTAAAGATGAAACTGTGCTTAAAGTAAAACACCTTTGAGCTTTTCAACTCGTTTTATGTATATAACTTTACTTAAACTAAACGCAAATTTATTAGCTAATAAATACAATGTTTCAAAACACAAAAGACAAATTTCAATCAATCTCTACTTCGGTGGAAGATATAGAAAAATATGTCAAAGATGTTAAATTGAACAAAGATAAATATGGAAATTTTTGGATTAAACCCATAATGGAGAATAACATGTGTCCTTTTATTAAATTTACGGGACAAGCTATGTTAATTAATAACTCTATTAAAGTAAATTTGACAAAAGTTTCTCCACTACTACTAACAATTTACTCAAAGCTTGAAAAGGTCATTGATAAAGAAGCTTTGAAAATGAATGATAAGACCATCAACGATTCTAGAGGAAACATTTGTATATTCTTTAATAGACCCAAAGATGTGGGTGAAATTAATAATATGAATATTAGTGGTGAACTATCATTCCGTACTCTGATTATTAGAGATTATTTGAAAATAACATTTAATGTAAAAAATATTGTGGTTATTAGTTCTAATGAAAGAAAATATATAGATATTGATGGAAGTTTAATGGTATGTAAATGAGTGATATTAACAGTCAATACTCTGAGAGTTATTATACTGAGAGTCTAGGATCTGAAGATAGTTATGATACTAATAGTTTGTGTTCAAATGATAGTTATGAGAGTAGCTTTATTGATGACTCAGATAGTGAAATTGAAATTGATGAACTAGAGTATCTAAACTTTCTGGCTAATACATAGACGCTTTACTTTAAGTAAAGTTATATACATAAAACGTGTTGAAAAGCTCAAAGGTGTTTTACTTTAAGTAAAGTTATATACATAAAACGAGTTGAAAAGCTCAAAGGTGGTTTTACTTTAAGTAAAGTTATATACATAAAACGAGTTGAAAAGCTCAAAGATGTTTTACTTTAAGTAAAGTTATATACATAAAACGAGTTGAAAAGCTCAAAGATGTTTTACTTTAAGCACAGTTTCATCTTTAAAAAAGCCTCTAAAAAAGGCACTTTGTTTTAAGTATAATTTTACTATATAAATAAATATGATCAAAGCAACGTATTGCGACGTTTGTGAACAAGAATATAAACAATACAAAAGACACCTTAAAACTAACAAACACACATTTAATCTACTTCACCTACTATCTCCTATTCAGAAGGAAACAAAACACTGTTCTGCATGTCATAAAAATATCCTCAAGAAAGGCTTCGAAATACATCTTAAAACAATTCTACATTTATCAAATTTTATCACAACTAAAAACTCTGATGGCGCATTCAAAGGACATATTAAAATAAGAGTCTTTAACTTCAAACCTCCTGAACCAGAGTCTATAGTTGATGCTGTAGAAATAGTTAAACCTGCTGTTCAAACGTTGATTGAAAAAACACTAAAAGAAATGAAACCACTTAAATTTTATATGGGAGTAAAATTAGAAATGACAAAGGACGAAGGAGTTATAGATACACCATACATGAGAACTGAGCCACACTTTATATCTTCATATCAAGATTTTAAAACATCAGGAGTCTATGATGAACTTATAAAACAAGAGCAAGATGTGGATAATTCAATCGTAGGAAGTGGCTTCAATATAGGAAAAATTATTTACATAGACATTCATATTCTTAAATCAGATCCTCTAAAAGCTTCTTCCTACATTGATTTACCCAGTGTTATCAAAAATAGAAAAGCAGTTATCAATATCAAAAATAAAGACAATAAATGTTTTCTCTGGTCTATTCTAGCACACTTACATCCTCCACATTTTCATGATGAAAGAGTATCTCATTATAAAAAATATGAGAATACATTAAATACGAAAGATCTAAAGTTTCCGATGGCTTTAAATGATATTCCTAAATTTGAAAAGATAAATAATTTATCAGTTAATGTTTATGGTCTAACAGAAACAAACAGCATTCAGGTTTTAAAGCTTTCTGACAATTGTAAACAAACTCATATTAATCTTCTATATTTTAATTCAGAGGAAAATTCACATTATACATACATTAAAGATATTGCTAAATTAATAAAACCACAAGTATGTAAAAGAACAAATAAAATATATATTTGTTTGCGTTGTCTTAACTTCTTCCATACACAAGAAAGATTAGATAAACATTCAAATTATTGTGGTGAACATAAATCAACGGTAATCAATATGCCGAAAGAAGGCTCAAATATCACATTCAAAGATGAAAATAAAAAGATCAAACATCCATTTGTTATATATGCTGATTTTGAAAGTATTCTAGAAAAAATAGATACTGCTTCTCCAGATCCAAAAGATTCATACACAAATAAATATCAAAAACATACTCCTTGCGGTTTTTGTTATTATATCAAATCATCCGTTGGTGATAAATATAACAAGTTAGAGGAGTATAGAGGCTCAAATACCCCAGAGGAGTTTGTGAAACGACTAGAAAAAGACTGTGTCCGATTAACCAAGATAATGAGAGAAACTAATAAACCAATGTCCTTGACGAGTGAACAGAAAAGGGAATTTAGAAAAAACAATGTTTGTCATATTTGTGAGGAAAAAATTGGTGAAGGTCTAAAGGTTAGAGATCATTGTCATCTCACTGGTAAATATAGAGGTCCAGCTCATCAAAGTTGTAATATTAATTATCAACTCCCCTCTTTCATTCCTGTCTTTCTTCATAACAACGCTCATTATGATACGCATCTATTTATTAATGAACTTTCAAAGACATCTGGACACATTTCAGCAATTCCTAACACAGATCAGAAATACATTTCATTCACAAAAACAATTCACACATCTCCTATTACTCATATCAGATTTCTTGATACATTTAAATTCATGGCAAGTCCATTGGCTAACTTGGTTCAAAATCTAAAAGAGTTTCCATGTCTTTCAGAGTATTTTTCAGATAAAGATTTTCTAACACAAAAGGGAATTTACCCCTATGACTATATGGACTCATTTGAGAGATTCAATGAAACACAACTTCCTTTAAAAGAAAATTTCGATAACAAATTAAACAACAGTCATATATCTGATAAAGATTATGTACACGCACAAAATGTTTGGGAAAAATATAACATCAAGAATCTTGGTGAGTATCACGATTTGTATCTCAAAACTGATGTGCTTTTATTGGCTGATGTATTTGAAGCCTTTAGATCTGTTTGTCGCACTGGATATGGATTGGATCCTGCTCACTACTACACAGCACCTGGATTGGCTTGGAGCGCGATGTTGAAAATGACAAAACAAGATTTGGATTTGATAACCGATGTCGATATGCTTTTGATGATTGAAAAGGCAAAAAGAGGTGGAATTTCACAAGTATGCTCGAGCAGATACGCAAAAGCAAATAACAAATATCTTCCAAATTATGATTCAACGAAAGAGAGTTCTTACTTGATGTACTATGACACAAACAACTTGTATGGCTGGGCAATGTCTCAAGCTCTTCCTTATGGGAAACTAAGATGGGTAAAGGAAAAAGACTACACAAAGGTTTTACAAGATGTATGTATCTCTACACAAAAAGAATTGGATGATTCAAAGGTTGGTTATTATTTTGAGGTTGATTTAAAATATCCTGAAGAACTTCATATCAAACATAAAGATCTTCCATTTGCTTGTGAGAAAGAAAGTCCAAAGAAAGAATGGTTGAGTGATTATCAACGATCGTTTGATATAGGTGAATCAACAGAAAAATTACTTACTACATTATATAACAAGAAAAATTATGTACTACACCAAAGAAATTTGCGACAATATTTATCAAAAGGTCTAAGAGTAGAGAAGATCCACAGGGTTCTAAAGTTCAATCAAAGTCATTGGTTAAAGGGGTACATTGATTTTAATACACAAAGAAGAACAGAGTCAAAAACAGATTTTGAGAAAGACTTTTATAAATTGATGAATAATGCGGTCTTTGGTAAGACCATGGAGAATGTGAGGAAAAGACAAAATATCAAACTAGCAACATCTTGGGAACAAGCATCAAAATTAATTAATAGACCGAGTTTTACTAGAGCTGAGGTCTTTACTGAGAACTTTTGTGCGATCCATTTGGTTAAAGAGAGTATTGAAATGGACAAACCTATTTACATTGGAACATCAATTCTTGACTTGTCAAAGTCATTAATGTATGATTACTTTTATATTAATCTAAAATCAAAGTATAAGGATAATGTGTCATTGTTGTATATGGATACTGATAGTTTTATTTTGAAAATTAATACTGATGATGTTTATTCAGACATGAAAAAGGACATTAATATCTATGATACAAGTAATTACAGTCCAGAGAGTGAGTTGTTCTCTTCTAAAAATAAAAAGGTGATTGGAAAGTTCAAGGATGAATTGGGGGGAAATGTTATGAGTGAATTTGTGGGATTGAGGTCGAAGGCTTATGCTTATAAATACATTGTGAATAACGTTGAAAAGACTGATAAGAAGTTAAAAGGTGTAAAGAAAAATGTCATTAAAGAAACAATAAACTTTAAGGATTATTATAACTGTTTAACAACAAAGAAAGAAGAGTTTAGAAAGATTAATGGAATAAGAAGTTATAAACATCAATTATATTCAGAAGAGGTGAATAAGAAAGCATTGGGGGCTTTTGATGATAAGAGGTTTATTTTAGAAAATGGAATTGATAGTCTCCCTTATGGTTATATAAGTATATAAGTGATAAGATATATAAGTGATAAGATATATAAGTGATAAGATATAAGTGATAAGATATATAAGTGATAAGATATATAAGTGATAAGATATATATAAGTGATAAGATATATATATAAGTGATAAGTTAAAAAGGGGGGGGGGGGGGGGGGTTAGGGATTTTAACAGGCTACCGCCACCTTTTTTACTATTATATAAATGATAGAACCAAGTATCAACCAGACTAAAGAGTGGAGGTGTAATCAACCTTGGTATATAAATGGAAAACATAACGAATGTGAAAAATATCAGATTCAAGAGGTTGAGCGAATCACTGGTCAGAAGGTTCTCAAGACGGATAAACGTATTCATTTGTTAAGTGGGGTAATGGAGGGCGGGAAGAAAAATATATTAGAGTGGAGTGAGAACATTAATGGTTATCAATCGGATAATAAATATTATAATTTTAAAATGGTATGTGGGAGAGGTGGAGGTCAAACAAGAACCCTCCGTGAAACATACCACTTTATACTTTCACAACAAAAGGTTAAGGAACCTGTATACTTTATAAATATACTTGATGGGGATGAGTTCTATAGGAGAATGGAACTCTTAAAAAAGTTAGAAAGAGATAATATATTTATAGGCTCATTAGTAGAGTGGTCTAAGGAACTACATTCAGGGGCTAGTGGGGGGAATAGGGTAAAAATTACATGGAAGTGAGAATGATCATAGGTTCATAAGGCTAGAAGGATTATAGGTTCATAAAGGAAGAAAATCAAAGGTTCATAAGGCGAGAAGGATCATAGGTTCATAAGGTGAGAAGGATTATAGGTTCATAGAGGGAGAAATAGAGGTGTTTATGATTTTTGAAAAAGACAAGGGGTAAACTAGAACGGGCACTCGGTAGAGCGCATACCTTCGCCGCAGCTACTGTTCTGTACTTGCCATGGGAGTGTAGGGAACAGAACAACAAAAATACGATTTTGACCTTTTCGTGACCTTGACCTTGACCTTTGACCCGATTGCTCCCAAAATCTAATCAAATGTGTCCCGTATAATAACCAATCATCCCACCAAATTTCATGCAATTCGGTTGAATACTTTTTGAGTTATGCGATTAACATACACACACACACACAGACATACAAATAAATACACAGCGATCAAAACATAACCTTCCGCTTTTGCGAAGGTAATGACATTAGATAGGGATTTCCCATGTTAAACGGAGGTGTCCCAGAAGCAACATTTATCACCTACTCTCCTGTTTCTGGAATCTTGCTGAATGTGTGTTTCTCCAGGTTTCAGATAGCTCGGTGTAAAGGATGAAACCTCCTGTTTCTGGAATCTTGCTGAATGTGTGTTTCTCCAGGTTCAGATAGCTCGGTGTAAAGGATGAAACCTCCTGTTTCTGGAATCTTGCTGAAAGTGTATTTCTCCAGGTTCAGATAGCTCGGTGTAAGGGATGAAACCTCCTGTTTCTGGAATCTTGCTGAATGTGTGTTTCTCCAGGTTCTGTTAGCTTGGTGTAAAGGATGAAACCTCCTGTTTCTGGAATCTTGCTGGTTGTGTGTTTCTCCAGGTTCAGATAGCTTGTTGTAAAGGATGAAACCTCCTGTTGCTGGAATCTTGCTGAATGTGTGTTTCTCCAGGTTCAGATAGCTCGGTGTAAGGGATGAAACCTCCTGTTTCTGGAATCTTGCTGAATGTGTGTTTCTCCAGGTTCAGATAGCTCGGTGTAAAGGATGAAACCTCCTGTTTCTGGAATCTTGCTGAATGTGTGTTTCTCCAGGTTCAGATAGCTTGGTGTAAAGGATGAAACCTCCTGTTTCTGGAATCTTGCTGGTTGTGTGTTTCTCCAGGTTCAGATAGCTCGGTGTAAAGGATGAAACCTCCTGTTTCTGGAATCTTGCTGAATGTGTGTTTCTCCAGGTTCAGATAGCTTGGTGTAAAGGATGAAACCTCCTGTTTCTGGAATCTTGCTGGTTGTGTGTTTCTCCAGGTTCAGATAGCTCGGTGTAAAGGATGAAACCTCCTGTTTCTGGAATCTTGCTGAATGTGTGTTTCTCCAGGTTCAGATAGCTCGGTGTAAAGGATGAAACCTCCTGTTTCTGGAATCTTGCTGGTTGTGTGTTTCTCCAGGTTCAGATAGCTCGGTGTAAAGGATGAAACCTCCTGTTTCTGGAATCTTGCTGAATGTGTGTTTCTCCAGGTTCAGATAGCTTTGTGTAAAGGATGAAACCTCCTGTTTCTGGAATCTTGCTGGTTGTGTGTTTCTCCAGGTTCAGATAGCTCGGTGTAACGGATGAAACCTCCTGTTTCTGGAATCTTGCTGAATGTGTATTTCTCCAGGTTCAGATAGCTTGTTGTAAAGGATGAAACCTCCTGTTTCTGGAATCTTGCTGAATGTGTGTTTCTCCAGGTTCAGATAGCTTGGTGTAAAGGATGAAACCTCCTGTTTCTGGAATCTTGCTGAATGTGTGTTTCTCCAGGTTCAGATAGCTTGGTGTAAAGGATGAAACCTCCTGTTTCTGGAATCTTGCTGGTTGTGTGTTTCTCCAGGTTCAGATAGCTCGGTGTAAAGGATGAAACCTCCTGTTTCTGGAATATTGCTGAATGTGTGTTTCTCCAGGTTCAGATAGCTCGGTGTAAAGGATGAAACCTCCTGTTTCTGGAATCTTGCTGAATGTGTGTTTCTCCAGGTTCAGATAGCTCGATGTAAAGGATGAAACCTCCTGTTTCTGGAATCTTGCTGGTTGTGTGTTTCTCCAGGTTCAGATAGCTCGGTGTAAAGGATGAAACCTCCTGTTTCTGGAATATTGCTGAATGTGTGTTTCTCCAGGTTCAGATAGCTCGGTGTAAAGGATGAAACCTCATGTTTCTGGAACTTGCTGAATGTGTGTATGTCCAGGTTCAGATAGTTTGGTGTAAAGGATGAAACCTCCTGTTTCTGGAATCTTGCTGAATGTGTGTTTCTCCAGGTTCAGATAGCTCGGTGTAAAGGATGAAACCTCCTGTTTCTGGAATCTTGCTGAATGTGTGTTTCTCCAGGTTCAGATAGCTTGGTGTAAAGGATGAAACCTCCTGTTTCTGGAATCTTGCTGAATGTGTGTTTCTCCAGGTTCAGATAGCTTGGTGTAAAGGATGAAACCTCCTGTTTCTGGAATCTTGCTGGTTGTGTGTTTCTCCAGGTTCAGATAGCTCGGTGTAAAGGATGAAATCTCCTGTTTCTGGAATCTTGCTGAATGTGTGTTTCTCCAGGTTCAGATAGCTTGTTGTAAAGGATGAAACCTCCTGTTTCTGGAATCTTGCTGAATGTGTGTTTCTCCAGGTTCAGATAGCTTGGTGTAAAGGATGAAACCTCCTGTTTCTGGAATCTTGCTGGTTGTGTGTTTCTCCAGGTTCAGATAGCTCGGTGTAAAGGATGAAACCTCCTGTTTCTGGAATATTGCTGAATGTGTGTTTCTCCAGGTTCAGATAGCTCGGTGTAAAGGATGAAACCTCCTGTTTCTGGAATCTTGCTGAATGTGTGTTTCTCCAGGTTCAGATAGCTCGGTGTAAAGGATGAAACCTCCTGTTTCTGGAATCTTGCTGGTTGTGTGTTTCTCCAGGTTCAGGTAGCTCGGTTTAAAGGATGAAACCACCTGTTTCTGGAATCTTGCTGGTTGTGTGTTTCTCCAGGTTCAGATAGCTTGGTGTAAAGGATGAAACCTCCTGTTTCTGGAATCTTGCTGAATGTGTGTTTCTCCAGGTTCAGATAGCTCGGTGTAAAGGATGAAACCTCCTGTTTCTGGAATCTTGCTGAATGTGTGTTTCTCCAGGTTCAGATAGCTCGGTGTAAAGGATGAAACCTCCTGTTTCTGGAATATTGCTGAATGTGTGTTTCCCCAGGTTCAGATAGCTCGGTGTAAAGGATGAAACCTCCTGCTTCTGGAATCTTGCTGAATGTGTGTTTCTCCAGGTTCAGATAGCTCGGTGTAACGGATGAAACCTCCTGTTTCTGGAATATTGCTGAATGTGTGTTTCTCCAGGTTCAGATAGCTCGGTGTAAAGGATGAAACCTCATGTTTCTGGAACTTGCTGAATGTGTGTATGTCCAGGTTCAGATAGTTTGGTGTAAAGGATGAAACCTCCTGTTTCTGGAATATTGCTGAATGTGTGTTTCTCCAGGTTCAGATAGCTCGGTGTAAAGGATGAAACCTCCTGTTTCTGGAATCTTGCTGAATGTGTGTTTCTCCAGGTTCAGATAGCTCGGTGTAAAGGATGAAACCTCCTGTTTCTGGAATCTTGCTGAATGTGTGTTTCTCCAGGTTCAGATAGCTCGGTGTAAAGGATGAAACCTCCTGTTTCTGGAATCTTGCTGAATGTGTGTTTCTCCAGGTTCAGATAGCTCGGTGTAAAGGATGAAACCTCATGTTTCTGGAATCTTGCTGAATGTGTGTTTCTCCAGGTTCAGATAGCTCGGTGTAAAGGATGAAACCTCCTGTTTCTGGAATCTTGCTGAATGTGTGTTTCTCCAGGTTCAGATAGCTTGGTGTAAAGGATGAAACCTCCTGTTTCTGGAATCTTGCTGAATGTGTGTTTCTCCAGGTTCAGATAGCTCGGTGTAACGGATGAAACCTCCTGTTTCTGGAATCTTGCTGGTTGTTTGTTTCTCCAGGTTCAGATAGCTCGGTGTAAAGGATGAAACCTCCTGTTTCTGGAATCTTGCTGAATGTGTGTTTCTCCAGGTTCAGATAGTTTGGTGTAAAGGATGAAACCTCCTGTTTCTGGAATCTTGCTGAATGTGTGTTTCTCCAGGTTCAGATAGCTCGGTGTAAAGGATGAAACCTCCTGTTTCTGGAATCTTGCTGAATGTGTGTTTCTCCAGGTTCAGATAGCTCGGTGTAAAGGATGAAACCTCCTGTTTCTGGAATCTTGCTGAATGTGTGTTTCTCCAGGTTCAGATAGCTCGGTGTAAAGGATGAAACCTCCTGTTTCTGGAATCTTGCTGAATGTGTGTTTCTCCAGGTTCAGATAGCTTGTTGTAAAGGATGAAACCTCCTGTTTCTGGAATCTTGCTGAATGTGTGTTTCTCCAGGTTCAGATAGCTTGGTGTAAAGGATGAAACCTCCTGTTTCTGGAATCTTGCTGGTTGTGTGTTTCTCCAGGTTCAGATAGCTCGGTGTAAAGGATGAAACCTCCTGTTTCTGGAATATTGCTGAATGTGTGTTTCTCCAGGTTCAGATAGCTCGGTGTAAAGGATGAAACCTCCTGTTTCTGGAATCTTGCTGAATGTGTGTTTCTCCAGGTTCAGATAGCTCGATGTAAAGGATGAAACCTCCTGTTTCTGGAATCTTGCTGGTTGTGTGTTTCTCCAGGTTCAGATAGCTCGGTGTAAAGGATGAAACCTCCTGTTTCTGGAATATTGCTGAATGTGTGTTTCTCCAGGTTCAGATAGCTCGGTGTAAAGGATGAAACCTCATGTTTCTGGAACTTGCTGAATGTGTGTATGTCCACGTTCAGATAGTTTGGTGTAAAGGATGAAACCTCCTGTTTCTGGAATCTTGCTGAATGTGTGTTTCTCCAGGTTCAGATAGCTCGGTGTAAAGGATGAAACCTCCTGTTTCTGGAATCTTGCTGAATGTGTGTTTCTCCAGGTTCAGATAGCTTGGTGTAAAGGATGAAACCTCCTGTTTCTGGAATCTTGCTGAATGTGTGTTTCTCCAGGTTCAGATAGCTTGGTGTAAAGGATGAAACCTCCTGTTTCTGGAATCTTGCTGGTTGTGTGTTTCTCCAGGTTCAGATAGCTCGGTGTAAAGGATGAAATCTCCTGTTTCTGGAATCTTGCTGAATGTGTGTTTCTCCAGGTTCAGATAGCTTGTTGTAAAGGATGAAACCTCCTGTTTCTGGAATCTTGCTGAATGTGTGTTTCTCCAGGTTCAGATAGCTTGGTGTAAAGGATGAAACCTCCTGTTTCTGGAATCTTGCTGGTTGTGTGTTTCTCCAGGTTCAGATAGCTCGGTGTAAAGGATGAAACCTCCTGTTTCTGGAATATTGCTGAATGTGTGTTTCTCCAGGTTCAGATAGCTCGGTGTAAAGGATGAAACCTCCTGTTTCTGGAATCTTGCTGAATGTGTGTTTCTCCAGGTTCAGATAGCTCGGTGTAAAGGATGAAACCTCCTGTTTCTGGAATCTTGCTGGTTGTGTGTTTCTCCAGGTTCAGGTAGCTCGGTTTAAAGGATGAAACCACCTGTTTCTGGAATCTTGCTGGTTGTGTGTTTCTCCAGGTTCAGATAGCTTGGTGTAAAGGATGAAACCTCCTGTTTCTGGAATCTTGCTGAATGTGTGTTTCTCCAGGTTCAGATAGCTCGGTGTAAAGGATGAAACCTCCTGTTTCTGGAATCTTGCTGAATGTGTGTTTCTCCAGGTTCAGATAGCTCGGTGTAAAGGATGAAACCTCCTGTTTCTGGAATATTGCTGAATGTGTGTTTCCCCAGGTTCAGATAGCTCGGTGTAAAGGATGAAACCTCCTGTTTCTGGAATCTTGCTGAATGTGTGTTTCTCCAGGTTCAGATAGCTTGGTGTAAAGGATGAAACCTCCTGTTTCTGGAATCTTGCTGAATGTGTGTTTCCCCAGGTTCAGATAGCTCGGTGTAAAGGATGAAACCTCCTGCTTCTGGAATCTTGCTGAATGTGTGTTTCTCCAGGTTCAGATAGCTCGGTGTAACGGATGAAACCTCCTGTTTCTGGAATATTGCTGAATGTGTGTTTCTCCAGGTTCAGATAGCTCGGTGTAAAGGATGAAACCTCATGTTTCTGGAACTTGCTGAATGTGTGTATGTCCAGGTTCAGATAGTTTGGTGTAAAGGATGAAACCTCCTGTTTCTGGAATATTGCTGAATGTGTGTTTCTCCAGGTTCAGATAGCTCGGTGTAAAGGATGAAACCTCCTGTTTCTGGAATCTTGCTGAATGTGTGTTTCTCCAGGTTCAGATAGCTCGGTGTAAAGGATGAAACCTCCTGTTTCTGGAATCTTGCTGAATGTGTGTTTCTCCAGGTTCAGATAGCTCGGTGTAAAGGATGAAACCTCCTGTTTCTGGAATCTTGCTGAATGTGTGTTTCTCCAGGTTCAGATAGCTCGGTGTAAAGGATGAAACCTCATGTTTCTGGAATCTTGCTGAATGTGTGTTTCTCCAGGTTCAGATAGCTCGGTGTAAAGGATGAAACCTCCTGTTTCTGGAATCTTGCTGAATGTGTGTTTCTCCAGGTTCAGATAGCTTGGTGTAAAGGATGAAACCTCCTGTTTCTGGAATCTTGCTGAATGTGTGTTTCTCCAGGTTCAGATAGCTCGGTGTAACGGATGAAACCTCCTGTTTCTGGAATCTTGCTGGTTGTTTGTTTCTCCAGCTTCAGATAGCTCGGTGTAAAGGATGAAACCTCCTGTTTCTGGAATCTTGCTGAATGTGTGTTTCTCCAGGTTCAGATAGTTTGGTGTAAAGGATGAAACCTCCTGTTTCTGGAATCTTGCTGAATGTGTGTTTCTCCAGGTTCAGATAGCTCGGTGTAAAGGATGAAACCTCCTGTTTCTGGAATCTTGCTGAATGTGTGTTTCTCCAGGTTCAGATAGCTCGGTGTAAAGGATGAAACCTCCTGTTTCTGGAATATTGCTGAATGTGTGTTTCTCCAGGTTCAGATAGCTCGGTGTAAAGGATGAAACCTCCTGTTTCTGGAATCTTGCGGAATGTGTGTTTCTCCAGGTTCAGATAGCTCGGTGTAAAGGATGAAACCTCCTGTTTCTGGAATATTGCTGAATGTGTGTTTCTCCAGGTTCAGATAGCTCGGTGTAAAGGATGAAACCTCCTGTTCCTGGAATCTTGCTGAATGTGTGTTTCTCCAGGTTCAGATAGCTCGGTGTAAAGGATGAAACCTCCTGTTTCTGGAATATTGCTAAATGTGTGTTTCTCCAGGTTCAGATAGCTCGGTGTAAAGGATGAAACCTCCTGTTTCTGGAATCTTGCGGAATGTGTGTTTCTCCAGGTTCAGATAGCTCGGTGTAAAGGATGAAACCTCCTGTGTCTGGAATCTTGCTGAATGTGTGTTTCTCCAGGTTCTGGTGAGCTTGGTGTAAAGGATGAAACCTCCTGTTTCTGGAATCTTGCTGAATGTGTGTTTCTCCAGGTTCAGATAGCTCAGTGTAAAGGATGAAATCTCCTGTTTCTGGAATCTTGCTGGTTGTGTGTTTCTCCAGGTTCAGATAGCTCGGTCTAAAGGATGAAATCTCCTGTTTCTGGAATCTTGCTGAATGTGTGTTTCTCCAGGTTCAGATAGCTCGGTGTAAAGGATGAAATCTCCTGTTTCTGGAATCTTGCTGGTTGTGTGTTTCTCCAGGTTCAGATAGCTCAGTGTAAAGGATGAAACCTCCTGTTTCTGGAATATTGCTGAATGTGTGTTTCTCCAGGTTCATACAGCTCGGTGTAAAGGATGAAACCTCCTGTTTCTTGAATATTGCTGAATGTGTGTTTCTCCAGGTTCTGATTGCTCGGTGTTTTGGATGAAACCTCCTGTTTCTGGAATCTTGCTGAATGTGTGTTTCTCCAGGTTCAGATAGCTCGGTGTAAAGGATGAAACCTCCTGTTTCTGGAATCTTGCTGAATGTGTGTTTCTCCAGGTTCAGATAGCTCGGTGTAAAGGATGAAACCTCCTGTTTCTGGAATCTTGCTGAATGTGTGTTTCTCCAGGTTTCAGATAGCTCGGTGTAAAGGATGAAACCTCCTGTTTCTGGAATCTTGCTGAATGTGTGTTTCTCCAGGTTCAGATAGCTCGGTGTAAAGGATGAAACCTCCTGTTTCTGGAATCTTGCTGAATGTGTATTTCTCCAGGTTCAGATAGCTCGGTGTAAGGGATGAAACCTCCTGTTTCTGGAATCTTGCTGAATGTGTGTTTCTCCAGGTTCTGTTAGCTTGGTGTAAAGGATGAAACCTCCTGTTTCTGGAATCTTGCTGGTTGTGTGTTTCTCCAGGTTCAGATAGCTTGTTGTAAAGGATGAAACCTCCTGTTGCTGGAATCTTGCTGAATGTGTGTTTCTCCAGGTTCAGATAGCTCGGTGTAAGGGATGAAACCTCCTGTTTCTGGAATCTTGCTGAATGTGTGTTTCTCCAGGTTCAGATAGCTTGGTGTAAAGGATGAAACCTCCTGTTTCTGGAATCTTGCTGAATGTGTGTTTCTCCAGGTTCAGATAGCTCGGTGTAAGGGATGAAACCTCCTGTTTCTGGAATCTTGCTGAATGTGTGTTTCTCCAGGTTCAGATAGCTCGGTGTAAAGGATGAAACCTCCTGTTTCTGGAATCTTGCTGAATGTGTGTTTCTCCAGGTTCAGATAGCTCGGTGTAAAGGATGAAACCTCCTGTTTCTGGAATCTTGCTGAATGTGTGTTTCTCCAGGTTCAGATAGCTCGGTGTAAAGGATGAAACCTCCTGTTTCTGGAATATTGCTGAATGTGTGTTTCTCCAGGTTCAGATAGCTTGGTGTAAAGGATGAAACCTCCTGTTTCTGGAATCTTGCTGGTTGTGTGTTTCTCCAGGTTCAGATAGCTCGGTGTAAAGGATGAAACCTCCTGTTTCTGGAATCTTGCTGAATGTGTGTTTCTCCAGGTTCAGATAGCTTGGTGTAAAGGATGAAACCTCCTGTTTCTGGAATCTTGCTGGTTGTGTGTTTCTCCAGGTTCAGATAGCTCGGTGTAAAGGATGAAACCTCCTGTTTCTGGAATCTTGCTGAATGTGTGTTTCTCCAGGTTCAGATAGCTCGGTGTAAAGGATGAAACCTCCTGTTTCTGGAATCTTGCTGGTTGTGTGTTTCTCCAGGTTCAGATAGCTCGGTGTAAAGGATGAAACCTCCTGTTTCTGGAATCTTGCTGAATGTGTGTTTCTCCAGGTTCAGATAGCTTTGTGTAAAGGATGAAACCTCCTGTTTCTGGAATCTTGCTGGTTGTGTGTTTCTCCAGGTTTAGATAGCTCGGTGTAACGGATGAAACCTCCTGTTTCTGGAATCTTGCTGATTGTGTATTTCTCCAGGTTCAGATAGCTTGTTGTAAAGGATGAAACCTCCTGTTTCTGGAATCTTGCTGAATGTGTGTTTCTCCAGGTTCAGATAGCTTGGTGTAAAGGATGAAACCTCCTGTTTCTGGAATCTTGCTGAATGTGTGTTTCTCCAGGTTCAGATAGCTTGGTGTAAAGGATGAAACCTCCTGTTTCTGGAATCTTGCTGGTTGTGTGTTTCTCCAGGTTCAGATAGCTCGGTGTAAAGGATGAAATCTCCTGTTTCTGGAATCTTGCTGAATGTGTGTTTCTCCAGGTTCAGATAGCTTGTTGTAAAGGATGAAACCTCCTGTTTCTGGAATCTTGCTGAATGTGTGTTTCTCCAGGTTCAGATAGCTTGGTGTAAAGGATGAAACCTCCTGTTTCTGGAATCTTGCTGAATGTGTGTTTCTCCAGGTTCAGATAGCTTGGTGTAAAGGATGAAACCTCCTGTTTCTGGAATCTTGCTGGTTGTGTGTTTCTCCAGGTTCAGATAGCTCGGTGTAAAGGATGAAACCTCCTGTTTCTGGAATCTTGCTGAA
Source organism: Myxine glutinosa (assembly GCF_964187855.1). Taxonomy (NCBI): domain Eukaryota; kingdom Metazoa; phylum Chordata; class Myxini; order Myxiniformes; family Myxinidae; genus Myxine; species Myxine glutinosa. Next base: position 190,515,264 of record NC_136267.1, on the reverse strand, counting down.
TGTGTGTTTCTCCAGGTTCAGATAGCTCGATGTAAAGGATGAAACCTCCTGTTTCTGGAATCTTGCTGGTTGTGTGTTTCTCCAGGTTCAGATAGCTCGGTGTAAAGGATGAAACCTCCTGTTTCTGGAATATTGCTGAATGTGTGTTTCTCCAGGTTCAGATAGCTCGGTGTAAAGGATGAAACCTCATGTTTCTGGAACTTGCTGAATGTGTGTATGTCCAGGTTCAGATAGTTTGGTGTAAAGGATGAAACCTCCTGTTTCTGGAATCTTGCTGAATGTGTGTTTCTCCAGGTTCAGATAGCTCGGTGTAAAGGATGAAACCTCCTGTTTCTGGAATCTTGCTGAATGTGTGTTTCTCCAGGTTTAGATAGCTCGGTGTAAAGGATGAAACCTCATGTTTCTGGAATCTTGCTGAATGTGTGTTTCTCCAGGTTCAGATAGCTCGGTGTAAAGGATGAAACCTCCTGTTTCTGGAATCTTGCTGAATGTGTGTTTCTCCAGGTTCAGATAGCTTGGTGTAAAGGATGAAACCTCCTGTTTCTGGAATCTTGCTGAATGTGTGTTTCTCCAGGTTCAGATAGCTCGGTGTAACGGATGAAACCTCCTGTTTCTGGAATCTTGCTGGTTGTTTGTTTCTCCAGGTTCAGATAGCTCGGTGTAAAGGATGAAACCTCCTGTTTCTGGAATCTTGCTGAATGTGTGTTTCTCCAGGTTCAGATAGTTTGGTGTAAAGGATGAAACCTCCTGTTTCTGGAATCTTGCTGGTTGTGTGTTTCTCCAGGTTCAGATAGCTCGGTGTAACGGATGAAACCTCCTGTTTCTGGAATCTTGCTGAATGTGTGTTTCTCCAGGTTCAGATAGCTTGTTGTAAAGGATGAAACCTCCTGTTTCTGGAATCTTGCTGAATGTGTGTTTCTCCAGGTTCAGATAGCTTGGTGTAAAGGATGAAACCTCCTGTTTCTGGAATCTTGCTGAATGTGTGTTTCTCCAGGTTCAGATAGCTTGGTGTAAAGGATGAAACCTCCTGTTTCTGGAATCTTGCTGGTTGTGTGTTTCTCCAGGTTCAGATAGCTCGGTGTAAAGGATGAAATCTCCTGTTTCTGGAATCTTGCTGAATGTGTGTTTCTCCAGGTTCAGATAGCTTGTTGTAAAGGATGAAACCTCCTGTTTCTGGAATCTTGCTGAATGTGTGTTTCTCCAGGTTCAGATAGCTTGGTGTAAAGGATGAAACCTCCTGTTTCTGGAATCTTGCTGGTTGTGTGTTTCTCCAGGTTCAGATAGCTCGGTGTAAAGGATGAAACCTCCTGTTTCTGGAATATTGCTGAATGTGTGTTTCTCCAGGTTCAGATAGCTCGGTGTAAAGGATGAAACCTCCTGTTTCTGGAATCTTGCTGAATGTGTGTTTCTCCAGGTTCAGATAGCTCGATGTAAAGGATGAAACCTCCTGTTTCTGGAATCTTGCTGGTTGTGTGTTTCTCCAGGTTCAGATAGCTCGGTGTAAAGGATGAAACCTCCTGTTTCTGGAATATTGCTGAATGTGTGTTTCTCCAGGTTCAGATAGCTCGGTGTAAAGGATGAAACCTCATGTTTCTGGAACTTGCTGAATGTGTGTATGTCCAGGTTCAGATAGTTTGGTGTAAAGGATGAAACCTCCTGTTTCTGGAATCTTGCTGAATGTGTGTTTCTCCAGGTTCAGATAGCTCGGTGTAAAGGATGAAACCTCCTGTTTCTGGAATCTTGCTGAATGTGTGTTTCTCCAGGTTCAGATAGCTCGGTGTAAAGGATGAAACCTCATGTTTCTGGAATCTTGCTGAATGTGTGTTTCTCCAGGTTCAGATAGCTCGGTGTAAAGGATGAAACCTCCTGTTTCTGGAATCTTGCTGAATGTGTGTTTCTCCAGGTTCAGATAGCTTGGTGTAAAGGATGAAACCTCCTGTTTCTGGAATCTTGCTGAATGTGTGTTTCTCCAGGTTCAGATAGCTCGGTGTAACGGATGAAACCTCCTGTTTCTGGAATCTTGCTGGTTGTTTGTTTCTCCAGGTTCAGATAGCTCGGTGTAAAGGATGAAACCTCCTGTTTCTGGAATCTTGCTGAATGTGTGTTTCTCCAGGTTCAGATAGTTTGGTGTAAAGGATGAAACCTCCTGTTTCTGGAATCTTGCTGAATGTGTGTTTCTCCAGGTTCAGATAGCTCGGTGTAAAGGATGAAACCTCCTGTTTCTGGAATCTTGCTGAATGTGTGTTTCTCCAGGTTCAGATAGCTTTGTGTAAAGGATGAAACCTCCTGTTTCTGGAATCTTGCTGGTTGTGTGTTTCTCCAGGTTCAGATAGCTCGGTGTAACGGATGAAACCTCCTGTTTCTGGAATCTTGCTGAATGTGTATTTCTCCAGGTTCAGATAGCTTGTTGTAAAGGATGAAACCTCCTGTTTCTGGAATCTTGCTGAATGTGTGTTTCTCCAGGTTCAGATAGCTTGGTGTAAAGGATGAAACCTCCTGTTTCTGGAATCTTGCTGAATGTGTGTTTCTCCAGGTTCAGATAGCTTGGTGTAAAGGATGAAACCTCCTGTTTCTGGAATCTTGCTGGTTGTGTGTTTCTCCAGGTTCAGATAGCTCGGTGTAAAGGATGAAATCTCCTGTTTCTGGAATCTTGCTGAATGTGTGTTTCTCCAGGTTCAGATAGCTTGTTGTAAAGGATGAAACCTCCTGTTTCTGGAATCTTGCTGAATGTGTGTTTCTCCAGGTTCAGATAGCTTGGTGTAAAGGATGAAACCACCTGTTTCTGCAATCTTGCTGAATGTGTGTTTCTCCAGGTTCAGATAGCTTGGTGTAAAGGATGAAACCTCCTGTTTCTGGAATCTTGCTGGTTGTGTGTTTCTCCAGGTTCTGATAGCTCGGTGTAAAGGATGAAACCACCTGTTTCTGGAATCTTGCTGGTTGTGTGTTTCTCCAGGTTCAGATAGCTTGGTGTAAAGGATGAAACCTCCTGTTTCTGGAATCTTGCTGAATGTGTGTTTCTCCAGGTTCAGATAGCTTGGTGTAAAGGATGAAACCTCCTGTTTCTGGAATCTTGCTGAATGTGTGTTTCTCCAGGTTCAGATAGCTCGGTGTAAAGGATGAAACCTCCTGTTTCTGGAATCTTGCTGAATGTGTGTTTCTCCAGGTTCAGATAGCTCGGTGTAAAGGATGAAACCTCCTGTTTCTGGAATATTGCTGAATGTGTGTTTCCCCAGGTTCAGATAGCTCGGTGTAAAGGATGAAACCTCCTGTTTCTGGAATCTTGCTGAATGTGTGTTTCTCCAGGTTCAGATAGCTTGGTGTAAAGGATGAAACCTCCTGTTTCTGGAATCTTGCTGAATGTGTGTTTCCCCAGGTTCAGATAGCTCGGTGTAAAGGATGAAACCTCCTGCTTCTGGAATCTTGCTGAATGTGTGTTTCTCCAGGTTCAGATAGCTCGGTGTAACGGATGAAACCTCCTGTTTCTGGAATATTGCTGAATGTGTGTTTCTCCAGGTTCAGATAGCTCGGTGTAAAGGATGAAACCTCCTGTTTCTGGAATCTTGCTGAATGTGTGTTTCTCCAGGTTCAGATAGCTCGGTGTAAAGGATGAAACCTCCTGTTTCTGGAATCTTGCTGAATGTGTGTTTCTCCAGGTTCAGATAGCTCGGTGTGAGGGATGAAACCTCCTGTTTCTGGAATCTTGCTGGTTGTGTGTTTCTCCAGGTTCAGATAGCTTGGTGTAAAGGATGAAACCTCCTGTTTCTGGAGTCTTGCTGAATGTGTGTTTCTCCAGGTTCAGATAGCTCGGTATAAAGGATGAAACCTCCTGTTTCTGGAATCTTGCTGGTTGTGTGTTTCTCCAGGTTCAGATAGCTCGGTGTAAAGGATGAAACCTCCTGTTTCTGGAATATTGCTGAATGTGTGTTTCTCCAGGTTCAGATAGCTCGGTGTAAAGGATGAAACCTCCTGTTTCTGGAATCTTGCTGAATGTGTGTTTCTCCAGGTTCAGATAGCTCGATGTAAAGGATGAAACCTCCTGTTTCTGGAATCTTGCTGGTTGTGTGTTTCTCCAGGTTCAGATAGCTCGGTGTAAAGGATGAAACCTCCTGTTTCTGGAATATTGCTGAATGTGTGTTTCTCCAGGTTCAGATAGCTCGGTGTAAAGGATGAAACCTCATGTTTCTGGAACTTGCTGAATGTGTGTATGTCCAGGTTCAGATAGTTTGGTGTAAAGGATGAAACCTCCTGTTTCTGGAATATTGCTGAATGTGTGTTTCTCCAGGTTCAGATAGCTCGGTGTAAAGGATGAAACCTCCTGTTTCTGGAATCTTGCTGAATGTGTGTTTCTCCAGGTTCAGATAGCTCGGTGTAAAGGATGAAACCTCCTGTTTCTGGAATCTTGCTGAATGTGTGTTTCTCCAGGTTCAGATAGCTCGGTGTAAAGGATGAAACCTCCTGTTTCTGGAATCTTGCTGAATGTGTGTTTCTCCAGGTTCAGATAGCTCGGTGTAAAGGATGAAACCTCATGTTTCTGGAATCTTGCTGAATGTGTGTTTCTCCAGGTTCAGATAGCTCGGTGTAAAGGATGAAACCTCCTGTTTCTGGAATCTTGCTGAATGTGTGTTTCTCCAGGTTCAGATAGCTTGGTGTAAAGGATGAAACCTCCTGTTTCTGGAATCTTGCTGAATGTGTGTTTCTCCAGGTTCAGATAGCTCGGTGTAACGGATGAAACCTCCTGTTTCTGGAATCTTGCTGGTTGTTTGTTTCTCCAGGTTCAGATAGCTCGGTGTAAAGGATGAAACCTCCTGTTTCTGGAATCTTGCTGAATGTGTGTTTCTCCAGGTTCAGATAGTTTGGTGTAAAGGATGAAACCTCCTGTTTCTGGAATCTTGCTGAATGTGTGTTTCTCCAGGTTCAGATAGCTCGGTGTAAAGGATGAAACCTCCTGTTTCTGGAATCTTGCTGAATGTGTGTTTCTCCAGGTTCAGATAGCTCGGTGTAAAGGATGAAACCTCCTGTTTCTGGAATATTGCTGAATGTGTGTTTCTCCAGGTTCAGATAGCTCGGTGTAAAGGATGAAACCTCCTGTTTCTGGAATCTTGCGGAATGTGTGTTTCTCCAGGTTCAGATAGCTCGGTGTAAAGGATGAAACCTCCTGTTTCTGGAATATTGCTGAATGTGTGTTTCTCCAGGTTCAGATAGCTCGGTGTAAAGGATGAAACCTCCTGTTCCTGGAATCTTGCTGAATGTGTGTTTCTCCAGGTTCAGATAGCTCGGTGTAAAGGATGAAACCTCCTGTTTCTGGAATATTGCTGAATGTGTGTTTCTCCAGGTTCAGATAGCTCGGTGTAAAGGATGAAACCTCCTGTTTCTGGAATCTTGCGGAATGTGTGTTTCTCCAGGTTCAGACAGCTCGGTGTAAAGGATGAAACCTCCTGTGTCTGGAATCTTGCTGAATGTGTGTTTCTCCAGGTTCTGGTGAGCTTGGTGTAAAGGATGAAACCTCCTGTTTCTGGAATCTTGCTGAATGTGTGTTTCTCCAGGTTCAGATAGCTCAGTGTAAAGGATGAAATCTCCTGTTTCTGGAATCTTGCTGGTTGTGTGTTTCTCCAGGTTCAGATAGCTCGGTCTAAAGGATGAAATCTCCTGTTTCTGGAATCTTGCTGAATGTGTGTTTCTCCAGGTTCAGATAGCTCGGTGTAAAGGATGAAATCTCCTGTTTCTGGAATCTTGCTGGTTGTGTGTTTCTCCAGGTTCAGATAGCTCAGTGTAAAGGATGAAACCTCCTGTTTCTGGAATATTGCTGAATGTGTGTTTCTCCAGGTTCATACAGCTCGGTGTAAAGGATGAAACCTCCTGTTTCTTGAATATTGCTGAATGTGTGTTTCTCCAGGTTCTGATTGCTCGGTGTTTTGGATGAAACCTCCTGTTTCTGGAATCTTGCTGAATGTGTGTTTCTCCAGGTTCAGATAGCTCGGTGTAAAGGATGAAACCTCCTGTTTCTGGAATCTTGCTGAATGTGTGTTTCTCCAGGTTCAGATAGCTCGGTGTAAAGGATGAAACCTCCTGTTTCTGGAATCTTGCTGAATGTGTGTTTCTCCAGGTTTCAGATAGCTCGGTGTAAAGGATGAAACCTCCTGTTTCTGGAATCTTGCTGAATGTGTGTTTCTCCAGGTTCAGATAGCTCGGTGTAAAGGATGAAACCTGTTTCTGGAATCTTGCTGAATGTGTATTTCTCCAGGTTCAGATAGCTCGGTGTAAGGGATGAAACCTCCTGTTTCTGGAATCTTGCTGAATGTGTGTTTCTCCAGGTTCTGTTAGCTTGGTGTAAAGGATGAAACCTCCTGTTTCTGGAATCTTGCTGGTTGTGTGTTTCTCCAGGTTCAGATAGCTTGTTGTAAAGGATGAAACCTCCTGTTGCTGGAATCTTGCTGAATGTGTGTTTCTCCAGGTTCAGATAGCTCGGTGTAAGGGATGAAACCTCCTGTTTCTGGAATCTTGCTGAATGTGTGTTTCTCCAGGTTCAGATAGCTTGGTGTAAAGGATGAAACCTCCTGTTTCTGGAATCTTGCTGAATGTGTGTTTCTCCAGGTTCAGATAGCTCGGTGTAAGGGATGAAACCTCCTGTTTCTGGAATCTTGCTGAATGTGTGTTTCTCCAGGTTCAGATAGCTCGGTGTAAAGGATGAAACCTCCTGTTTCTGGAATCTTGCTGAATGTGTGTTTCTCCAGGTTCAGATAGCTCGGTGTAAAGGATGAAACCTCCTGTTTCTGGAATCTTGCTGAATGTGTGTTTCTCCAGGTTCAGATAGCTCGGTGTAAAGGATGAAACCTCCTGTTTCTGGAATATTGCTGAATGTGTGTTTCTCCAGGTTCAGATAGCTTGGTGTAAAGGATGAAACCTCCTGTTTCTGGAATCTTGCTGGTTGTGTGTTTCTCCAGGTTCAGATAGCTCGGTGTAAAGGATGAAACCTCCTGTTTCTGGAATCTTGCTGAATGTGTGTTTCTCCAGGTTCAGATAGCTTGGTGTAAAGGATGAAACCTCCTGTTTCTGGAATCTTGCTGGTTGTGTGTTTCTCCAGGTTCAGATAGCTCGGTGTAAAGGATGAAACCTCCTGTTTCTGGAATCTTGCTGAATGTGTGTTTCTCCAGGTTCAGATAGCTCGGTGTAAAGGATGAAACCTCCTGTTTCTGGAATCTTGCTGGTTGTGTGTTTCTCCAGGTTCAGATAGCTTTGTGTAAAGGATGAAACCTCCTGTTTCTGGAATCTTGCTGGTTGTGTGTTTCTCCAGGTTCAGATAGCTCGGTGTAACGGATGAAACCTCCTGTTTCTGGAATCTTGCTGAATGTGTATTTCTCCAGGTTCAGATAGCTTGTTGTAAAGGATGAAACCTCCTGTTTCTGGAATCTTGCTGAATGTGTGTTTCTCCAGGTTCAGATAGCTTGGTGTAAAGGATGAAACCTCCTGTTTCTGGAATCTTGCTGAATGTGTGTTTCTCCAGGTTCAGATAGCTTGGTGTAAAGGATGAAACCTCCTGTTTCTGGAATCTTGCTGGTTGTGTGTTTCTCCAGGTTCAGATAGCTCGGTGTAAAGGATGAAATCTCCTGTTTCTGGAATCTTGCTGAATGTGTGTTTCTCCAGGTTCAGATAGCTTGTTGTAAAGGATGAAACCTCCTGTTTCTGGAATCTTGCTGAATGTGTGTTTCTCCAGGTTCAGATAGCTTGGTGTAAAGGATGAAACCTCCTGTTTCTGGAATCTTGCTGGTTGTGTGTTTCTCCAGGTTCAGATAGCTCGGTGTAAAGGATGAAACCTCCTGTTTCTGGAATATTGCTGAATGTGTGTTTCTCCAGGTTCAGATAGCTCGGTGTAAAGGATGAAACCTCCTGTTTCTGGAATCTTGCTGAATGTGTGTTTCTCCAGGTTCAGATAGCTCGATGTAAAGGATGAAACCTCCTGTTTCTGGAATCTTGCTGGTTGTGTGTTTCTCCAGGTTCAGATAGCTCGGTGTAAAGGATGAAACCTCCTGTTTCTGGAATATTGCTGAATGTGTGTTTCTCCAGGTTCAGATAGCTCGGTGTAAAGGATGAAACCTCCTGTTTCTGGAATCTTGCTGAATGTGTGTTTCTCCAGGTTCAGATAGCTCGGTGTAAAGGATGAAACCTCATGTTTCTGGAATCTTGCTGAATGTGTGTTTCTCCAGGTTCAGATAGCTCGGTGTAAAGGATGAAACCTCCTGTTTCTGGAATCTTGCTGAATGTGTGTTTCTCCAGGTTCAGATAGCTTGGTGTAAAGGATGAAACCTCCTGTTTCTGGAATCTTGCTGAATGTGTGTTTCTCCAGGTTCAGATAGCTCGGTGTAACGGATGAAACCTCCTGTTTCTGGAATCTTGCTGGTTGTTTGTTTCTCCAGGTTCAGATAGCTCGGTGTAAAGGATGAAACCTCCTGTTTCTGGAATCTTGCTGAATGTGTGTTTCTCCAGGTTCAGATAGTTTGGTGAAAAGGATGAAACCTCCTGTTTCTGGAATCTTGCTGAATGTGTGTTTCTCCAGGTTCAGATAGCTCGGTGTAAAGGATGAAACCTCCTGTTTCTGGAATCTTGCTGAATGTGTGTTTCTCCAGGTTCAGATAGCTCGGTGTAAAGGATGAAACCTCCTGTTTCTGGAATATTGCTGAATGTGTGTTTCTCCAGGTTCAGATAGCTCGGTGTAAAGGATGAAACCTCCTGTTTCTGGAATCTTGCGGAATGTGTGTTTCTCCAGGTTCAGATAGCTCGGTGTAAAGGATGAAACCTCCTGTTTCTGGAATATTGCTGAATGTGTGTTTCTCCAGGTTCAGATAGCTCGGTGTAAAGGATGAAACCTCCTGTTCCTGGAATCTTGCTGAATGTGTGTTTCTCCAGGTTCAGATAGCTCGGTGTAAAGGATGAAACCTCCTGTTTCTGGAATATTGCTGAATGTGTGTTTCTCCAGGTTCAGATAGCTCGGTGTAAAGGATGAAACCTCCTGTTTCTGGAATCTTGCGGAATGTGTGTTTCTCCAGGTTCAGATAGCTCGGTGTAAAGGATGAAACCTCCTGTGTCTGGAATCTTGCTGAATGTGTGTTTCTCCAGGTTCTGGTGAGCTTGGTGTAAAGGATGAAACCTCCTGTTTCTGGAATCTTGCTGAATGTGTGTTTCTCCAGGTTCAGATAGCTCAGTGTAAAGGATGAAATCTCCTGTTTCTGGAATCTTGCTGGTTGTGTGTTTCTCCAGGTTCAGATAGCTCGGTCTAAAGGATGAAATCTCCTGTTTCTGGAATCTTGCTGAATGTGTGTTTCTCCAGGTTCAGATAGCTCGGTGTAAAGGATGAAATCTCCTGTTTCTGGAATCTTGCTGAATGTGTGTTTCTCCAGGTTCAGATAGCTCAGTGTAAAGGATGAAACCTCCTGTTTCTGGAATATTGCTGAATGTGTGTTTCTCCAGGTTCATACAGCTCGGTGTAAAGGATGAAACCTCCTGTTTCTTGAATATTGCTGAATGTGTGTTTCTCCAGGTTCTGATTGCTCGGTGTTTTGGATGAAACCTCCTGTTTCTGGAATCTTGCTGAATGTGTGTTTCTCCAGGTTCAGATAGCTCGGTGTAAAGGATGAAACCTCCTGTTTCTGGAATCTTGCTGAATGTGTGTTTCTCCAGGTTCAGATAGCTCGGTGTAAAGGATGAAACCTCCTGTTTCTGGAATCTTGCTGAATGTGTGTTTCTCCAGGTTTCAGATAGCTCGGTGTAAAGGATGAAACCTCCTGTTTCTGGAATCTTGCTGAATGTGTGTTTCTCCAGGTTCAGATAGCTCGGTGTAAAGGATGAAACCTCCTGTTTCTGGAATCTTGCTGAATGTGTATTTCTCCAGGTTCAGATAGCTCGGTGTAAGGGATGAAACCTCCTGTTTCTGGAATCTTGCTGAATGTGTGTTTCTCCAGGTTCTGTTAGCTTGGTGTAAAGGATGAAACCTCCTGTTTCTGGAATCTTGCTGGTTGTGTGTTTCTCCAGGTTCAGATAGCTTGTTGTAAAGGATGAAACCTCCTGTTGCTGGAATCTTGCTGAATGTGTGTTTCTCCAGGTTCAGATAGCTCGGTGTAAGGGATGAAACCTCCTGTTTCTGGAATCTTGCTGAATGTGTGTTTCTCCAGGTTCAGATAGCTTGGTGTAAAGGATGAAACCTCCTGTTTCTGGAATCTTGCTGAATGTGTGTTTCTCCAGGTTCAGATAGCTCGGTGTAAGGGATGAAACCTCCTGTTTCTGGAATCTTGCTGAATGTGTGTTTCTCCAGGTTCAGATAGCTCGGTGTAAAGGATGAAACCTCCTGTTTCTGGAATCTTGCTGAATGTGTGTTTCTCCAGGTTCAGATAGCTCGGTGTAAAGGATGAAACCTCCTGTTTCTGGAATCTTGCTGAATGTGTGTTTCTCCAGGTTCAGATAGCTCGGTGTAAAGGATGAAACCTCCTGTTTCTGGAATATTGCTGAATGTGTGTTTCTCCAGGTTCAGATAGCTTGGTGTAAAGGATGAAACCTCCTGTTTCTGGAATCTTGCTGGTTGTGTGTTTCTCCAGGTTCAGATAGCTCGGTGTAAAGGATGAAACCTCCTGTTTCTGGAATCTTGCTGAATGTGTGTTTCTCCAGGTTCAGATAGCTTGGTGTAAAGGATGAAACCTCCTGTTTCTGGAATCTTGCTGGTTGTGTGTTTCTCCAGGTTCAGATAGCTCGGTGTAAAGGATGAAACCTCCTGTTTCTGGAATCTTGCTGAATGTGTGTTTCTCCAGGTTCAGATAGCTCGGTGTAAAGGATGAAACCTCCTGTTTCTGGAATCTTGCTGGTTGTGTGTTTCTCCAGGTTCAGATAGCTCGGTGTAAAGGATGAAACCTCCTGTTTCTGGAATCTTGCTGAATGTGTGTTTCTCCAGGTTCAGATAGCTTTGTGTAAAGGATGAAACCTCCTGTTTCTGGAATCTTGCTGGTTGTGTGTTTCTCCAGGTTCAGATAGCTCGGTGTAACGGATGAAACCTCCTGTTTCTGGAATCTTGCTGAATGTGTATTTCTCCAGGTTCAGATAGCTTGTTGTAAAGGATGAAACCTCCTGTTTCTGGAATCTTGCTGAATGTGTGTTTCTCCAGGTTCAGATAGCTTGGTGTAAAGGATGAAACCTCCTGTTTCTGGAATCTTGCTGAATGTGTGTTTCTCCAGGTTCAGATAGCTTGGTGTAAAGGATGAAACCTCCTGTTTCTGGAATCTTGCTGGTTGTGTGTTTCTCCAGGTTCAGATAGCTCGGTGTAAAGGATGAAATCTCCTGTTTCTGGAATCTTGCTGAATGTGTGTTTCTCCAGGTTCAGATAGCTTGTTGTAAAGGATGAAACCTCCTGTTTCTGGAATCTTGCTGAATGTGTGTTTCTCCAGGTTCAGATAGCTTGGTGTAAAGGATGAAACCTCCTGTTTCTGGAATCTTGCTGGTTGTGTGTTTCTCCAGGTTCAGATAGCTCGGTGTAAAGGATGAAACCTCCTGTTTCTGGAATATTGCTGAATGTGTGTTTCTCCAGGTTCAGATAGCTCGGTGTAAAGGATGAAACCTCCTGTTTCTGGAATCTTGCTGAATGTGTGTTTCTCCAGGTTCAGATAGCTCGATGTAAAGGATGAAACCTCCTGTTTCTGGAATCTTGCTGGTTGTGTGTTTCTCCAGGTTCAGATAGCTCGGTGTAAAGGATGAAACCTCCTGTTTCTGGAATATTGCTGAATGTGTGTTTCTCCAGGTTCAGATAGCTCGGTGTAAAGGATGAAACCTCATGTTTCTGGAATCTTGCTGAATGTGTGTATGTCCAGGTTCAGATAGTTTGGTGTAAAGGATGAAACCTCCTGTTTCTGGAATCTTGCTGAATGTGTGTTTCTCCAGGTTCAGATAGCTCGGTGTAAAGGATGAAACCTCCTGTTTCTGGAATCTTGCTGAATGTGTGTTTCTCCAGGTTCAGATAGCTCGGTGTAAAGGATGAAACCTCATGTTTCTGGAATCTTGCTGAATGTGTGTTTCTCCAGGTTCAGATAGCTCGGTGTAAAGGATGAAACCTCCTGTTTCTGGAATCTTGCTGAATGTGTGTTTCTCCAGGTTCAGATAGCTTGGTGTAAAGGATGAAACCTCCTGTTTCTGGAATCTTGCTGAATGTGTGTTTCTCCAGGTTCAGATAGCTCGGTGTAACGGATGAAACCTCCTGTTTCTGGAATCTTGCTGGTTGTTTGTTTCTCCAGGTTCAGATAGCTCGGTGTAAAGGATGAAACCTCCTGTTTCTGGAATCTTGCTGAATGTGTGTTTCTCCAGGTTCAGATAGTTTGGTGTAAAGGATGAAACCTCCTGTTTCTGGAATCTTGCTGGTTGTGTGTTTCTCCAGGTTCAGATAGCTCGGTGTAACGGATGAAACCTCCTGTTTCTGGAATCTTGCTGAATGTGTGTTTCTCCAGGTTCAGATAGCTTGTTGTAAAGGATGAAACCTCCTGTTTCTGGAATCTTGCTGAATGTGTGTTTCTCCAGGTTCAGATAGCTTGGTGTAAAGGATGAAACCTCCTGTTTCTGGAATCTTGCTGAATGTGTGTTTCTCCAGGTTCAGATAGCTTGGTGTAAAGGATGAAACCTCCTGTTTCTGGAATCTTGCTGGTTGTGTGTTTCTCCAGGTTCAGATAGCTCGGTGTAAAGGATGAAATCTCCTGTTTCTGGAATCTTGCTGAATGTGTGTTTCTCCAGGTTCAGATAGCTTGTTGTAAAGGATGAAACCTCCTGTTTCTGGAATCTTGCTGAATGTGTGTTTCTCCAGGTTCAGATAGCTTGGTGTAAAGGATGAAACCTCCTGTTTCTGGAATCTTGCTGGTTGTGTGTTTCTCCAGGTTCAGATAGCTCGGTGTAAAGGATGAAACCTCCTGTTTCTGGAATATTGCTGAATGTGTGTTTCTCCAGGTTCAGATAGCTCGGTGTAAAGGATGAAACCTCCTGTTTCTGGAATCTTACTGAATGTGTGTTTCTCCATATTCAGATAGCTCGATGTAAAGGATGAAACCTCCTGTTTCTGGAATCTTGCTGGTTGTGTGTTTCTCCAGGTTCAGATAGCTCGGTGTAAAGGATGAAACCTCCTGTTTCTGGAATATTGCTGAATGTGTGTTTCTCCAGGTTCAGATAGCTCGGTGTAAAGGATGAAACCTCCTGTTTCTGGAATCTTGCTGAATGTGTGTTTCTCCAGGTTCAGATAGCTCGGTGTAAAGGATGAAACCTCCTGTTTCTGGAATATTGCTGAATGTGTGTTTCTCCAGGTTCAGATAGCTCGGTGTAAAGGATGAAACCTCCTGTTTCTGGAATCTTGCTGAATGTGTGTTTCTCCAGGTTCAGATAGCTCGGTGTAAAGGATGAAACCTCATGTTTCTGGAACTTGCTGAATGTGTGTATGTCCAGGTTCAGATAGTTTGGTGTAAAGGATGAAACCTCCTGTTTCTGGAATCTTGCTGAATGTGTGTTTCTCCAGGTTCAGATAGCTCGGTGTAAAGGATGAAACCTCCTGTTTCTGGAATCTTGCTGAATGTGTGTTTCTCCAGGTTCAGATAGCTCGGTGTAAAGGATGAAACCTCATGTTTCTGGAATCTTGCTGAATGTGTGTTTCTCCAGGTTCAGATAGCTCGGTGTAAAGGATGAAACCTCCTGTTTCTGGAATCTTGCTGAATGTGTGTTTCTCCAGGTTCAGATAGCTCGGTGTAACGGATGAAACCTCCTGTTTCTGGAATCTTGCTGGTTGTTTGTTTCTCCAGGTTCAGATAGCTCGGTGTAAAGGATGAAACCTCCTGTTTCTGGAATCTTGCTGAATGTGTGTTTCTCCAGGTTCAGATAGTTTGGTGTAAAGGATGAAACCTCCTGTTTCTGGAATCTTGCTGAATGTGTGTTTCTCCAGGTTCAGATAGCTCGGTGTAAAGGATGAAACCTCCTGTTTCTGGAATCTTGCTGAATGTGTGTTTCTCCAGGTTCAGATAGCTTTGTGTAAAGGATGAAACCTCCTGTTTCTGGAATCTTGCTGGTTGTGTGTTTCTCCAGGTTCAGATAGCTCGGTGTAACGGATGAAACCTCCTGTTTCTGGAATCTTGCTGAATGTGTATTTCTCCAGGTTCAGATAGCTTGTTGTAAAGGATGAAACCTCCTGTTTCTGGAATCTTGCTGAATGTGTGTTTCTCCAGGTTCAGATAGCTTGGTGTAAAGGATGAAACCTCCTGTTTCTGGAATCTTGCTGAATGTGTGTTTCTCCAGGTTCAGATAGCTTGGTGTAAAGGATGAAACCTCCTGTTTCTGGAATCTTGCTGGTTGTGTGTTTCTCCAGGTTCAGATAGCTCGGTGTAAAGGATGAAATCTCCTGTTTCTGGAATCTTGCTGAATGTGTGTTTCTCCAGGTTCAGATAGCTTGTTGTAAAGGATGAAACCTCCTGTTTCTGGAATCTTGCTGAATGTGTGTTTCTCCAGGTTCAGATAGCTTGGTGTAAAGGATGAAACCACCTGTTTCTGGAATCTTGCTGAATGTGTGTTTCTCCAGGTTCAGATAGCTTGGTGTAAAGGATGAAACCTCCTGTTTCTGGAATCTTGCTGGTTGTGTGTTTCTCCAGGTTCTGATAGCTCGGTGTAAAGGATGAAACCACCTGTTTCTGGAATCTTGCTGGTTGTGTGTTTCTCCAGGTTCAGATAGCTTGGTGTAAAGGATGAAACCTCCTGTTTCTGGAATCTTGCTGAATGTGTGTTTCTCCAGGTTCAGATAGCTCGGTGTAAAGGATGAAACCTCCTGTTTCTGGAATCTTGCTGAATGTGTGTTTCTCCAGGTTCAGATAGCTCGGTGTAAAGGATGAAACCTCCTGTTTCTGGAATATTGCTGAATGTGTGTTTCCCCAGGTTCAGATAGCTCGGTGTAAAGGATGAAACCTCCTGTTTCTGGAATCTTGCTGAATGTGTGTTTCTCCAGGTTCAGATAGCTTGGTGTAAAGGATGAAACCTCCTGTTTCTGGAATCTTGCTGAATGTGTGTTTCCCCAGGTTCAGATAGCTCGGTGTAAAGGATGAAACCTCCTGCTTCTGGAATCTTGCTGAATGTGTGTTTCTCCAGGTTCAGATAGCTCGGTGTAACGGATGAAACCTCCTGTTTCTGGAATATTGCTGAATGTGTGTTTCTCCAGGTTCAGATAGCTCGGTGTAAAGGATGAAACCTCCTGTTTCTGGAATCTTGCTGAATGTGTGTTTCTCCAGGTTCAGATAGCTCGGTGTAAAGGATGAAACCTCCTGTTTCTGGAATCTTGCTGAATGTGTGTTTCTCCAGGTTCAGATAGCTCGGTGTGAGGGATGAAACCTCCTGTTTCTGGAATCTTGCTGGTTGTGTGTTTCTCCAGGTTCAGATAGCTTGGTGTAAAGGATGAAACCTCCTGTTTCTGGAGTCTTGCTGAATGTGTGTTTCTCCAGGTTCAGATAGCTCGGTATAAAGGATGAAACCTCCTGTTTCTGGAATCTTGCTGGTTGTGTGTTTCTCCAGGTTCAGATAGCTCGGTGTAAAGGATGAAACCTCCTGTTTCTGGAATATTGCTGAATGTGTGTTTCTCCAGGTTCAGATAGCTCGGTGTAAAGGATGAAACCTCCTGTTTCTGGAATCTTGCTGAATGTGTGTTTCTCCAGGTTCAGATAGCTCGATGTAAAGGATGAAACCTCCTGTTTCTGGAATCTTGCTGGTTATGTGTTTCTCCAGGTTCAGATAGCTCGGTGTAAAGGATGAAACCTCCTGTTTCCGGAATATTGCTGAATGTGTGTTTCTCCAGGTTCAGATAGCTCGGTGTAAAGGATGAAACCTCATGTTTCTGGAACTTGCTGAATGTGTGTATGTCCAGGTTCAGATAGTTTGGTGTAAAGGATGAAACCTCCTGTTTCTGGAATATTGCTGAATGTGTGTTTCTCCAGGTTCAGATAGCTCGGTGTAAAGGATGAAACCTCCTGTTTCTGGAATCTTGCTGAATGTGTGTTTCTCCAGGTTCAGATAGCTCGGTGTAAAGGATGAAACCTCCTGTTTCTGGAATCTTGCTGAATGTGTGTTTCTCCAGGTTCAGATAGCTCGGTGTAAAGGATGAAACCTCCTGTTTCTGGAATCTTGCTGAATGTGTGTTTCTCCAGGTTCAGATAGCTCGGTGTAAAGGATGAAACCTCATGTTTCTGGAATCTTGCTGAATGTGTGTTTCTCCAGGTTCAGATAGCTCGGTGTAAAGGATGAAACCTCCTGTTTCTGGAATCTTGCTGAATGTGTGTTTCTCCAGGTTCAGATAGCTTGGTGTAAAGGATGAAACCTCCTGTTTCTGGAATCTTGCTGAATGTGTGTTTCTCCAGGTTCAGATAGCTCGGTGTAACGGATGAAACCTCCTGTTTCTGGAATCTTGCTGGTTGTTTGTTTCTCCAGGTTCAGATAGCTCGGTGTAAAGGATGAAACCTCCTGTTTCTGGAATCTTGCTGAATGTGTGTTTCTCCAGGTTCAGATAGTTTGGTGTAAAGGATGAAACCTCCTGTTTCTGGAATCTTGCTGAATGTGTGTTTCTCCAGGTTCAGATAGCTCGGTGTAAAGGATGAAACCTCCTGTTTCTGGAATCTTGCTGAATGTGTGTTTCTCCAGGTTCAGATAGCTCGGTGTAAAGGATGAAACCTCCTGTTTCTGGAATATTGCTGAATGTGTGTTTCTCCAGGTTCAGATAGCTCGGTGTAAAGGATGAAACCTCCTGTTTCTGGAATCTTGCGGAATGTGTGTTTCTCCAGGTTCAGATAGCTCGGTGTAAAGGATGAAACCTCCTGTTTCTGGAATATTGCTGAATGTGTGTTTCTCCAGGTTCAGATAGCTCGGTGTAAAGGATGAAACCTCCTGTTCCTGGAATCTTGCTGAATGTGTGTTTCTCCAGGTTCAGATAGCTCGGTGTAAAGGATGAAACCTCCTGTTTCTGGAATATTGCTGAATGTGTGTTTCTCCAGGTTCAGATAGCTCGGTGTAAAGGATGAAACCTCCTGTTTCTGGAATCTTGCGGAATGTGTGTTTCTCCAGGTTCAGATAGCTCGGTGTAAAGGATGAAACCTCCTGTGTCTGGAATCTTGCTGAATGTGTGTTTCTCCAGGTTCTGGTGAGCTTGGTGTAAAGGATGAAACCTCCTGTTTCTGGAATCTTGCTGAATGTGTGTTTCTCCAGGTTCAGATAGCTCAGTGTAAAGGATGAAATCTCCTGTTTCTGGAATCTTGCTGGTTGTGTGTTTCTCCAGGTTCAGATAGCTCGGTCTAAAGGATGAAATCTCCTGTTTCTGGAATCTTGCTGAATGTGTGTTTCTCCAGGTTCAGATAGCTCGGTGTAAAGGATGAAATCTCCTGTTTCTGGAATCTTGCTGGTTGTGTGTTTCTCCAGGTTCAGATAGCTCAGTGTAAAGGATGAAACCTCCTGTTTCTGGAATATTGCTGAATGTGTGTTTCTCCAGGTTCATACAGCTCGGTGTAAAGGATGAAACCTCCTGTTTCTTGAATATTGCTGAATGTGTGTTTCTCCAGGTTCTGATTGCTCGGTGTTTTGGATGAAACCTCCTGTTTCTGGAATCTTGCTGAATGTGTGTTTCTCCAGGTTCAGATAGCTCAGTGTAACGGATGAAACCTCCTGTTTCTGGAATATTGCTGAATGTGTGTTTCTCCAGGTTCAGATAGCTCGGTGTAAAGGATGAAACCTCCTGTTTCTGGAATCTTGCTGAATGTGTGTTTCTCCAGGTTCAGATAGCTCGGTGTAAAGGATGAAACCTCCTGTTTCTGGAATCTTGCTGAATGTGTGTTTCTCCAGGTTCAGATAGCTCGGTGTGAGGGATGAAACCTCCTGTTTCTGGAATCTTGCTGGTTGTGTGTTTCTCCAGGTTCAGATAGCTTGGTGTAAAGGATGAAACCTCCTGTTTCTGGAGTCTTGCTGAATGTGTGTTTCTCCAGGTTCAGATAGCTCGGTATAAAGGATGAAACCTCCTGTTTCTGGAATCTTGCTGGTTGTGTGTTTCTCCAGGTTCAGATAGCTCGGTGTAAAGGATGAAACCTCCTGTTTCTGGAATATTGCTGAATGTGTGTTTCTCCAGGTTCAGATAGCTCGGTGTAAAGGATGAAACCTCCTGTTTCTGGAATCTTGCTGAATGTGTGTTTCTCCAGGTTCAGATAGCTCGATGTAAAGGATGAAACCTCCTGTTTCTGGAATCTTGCTGGTTGTGTGTTTCTCCAGGTTCAGATAGCTCGGTGTAAAGGATGAAACCTCCTGTTTCCGGAATATTGCTGAATGTGTGTTTCTCCAGGTTCAGATAGCTCGGTGTAAAGGATGAAACCTCATGTTTCTGGAACTTGCTGAATGTGTGTATGTCCAGGTTCAGATAGTTTGGTGTAAAGGATGAAACCTCCTGTTTCTGGAATATTGCTGAATGTGTGTTTCTCCAGGTTCAGATAGCTCGGTGTAAAGGATGAAACCTCCTGTTTCTGGAATATTGCTGAATGTGTGTTTCTCCAGGTTCAGATAGCTCGGTGTAAAGGATGAAACCTCATGTTTCTGGAACTTGCTGAATGTGTGTATGTCCAGGTTCAGATAGTTTGGTGTAAAGGATGAAACCTCCTGTTTCTGGAATCTTGCTGAATGTGTGTTTCTCCAGGTTCAGATAGCTCGGTGTAAAGGATGAAACCTCCTGTTTCTGGAATCTTGCTGAATGTGTGTTTCTCCAGGTTCAGATAGCTCGGTGTAAAGGATGAAACCTCATGTTTCTGGAATCTTGCTGAATGTGTGTTTCTCCAGGTTCAGATAGCTTGGTGTAAAGGATGAAACCTCCTGTTTCTGGAATCTTGCTGAATGTGTGTTTCTCCAGGTTCAGATAGCTCGGTGTAACGGATGAAACCTCCTGTTTCTGGAATCTTGCTGGTTGTTTGTTTCTCCAGGTTCAGATAGCTCGGTGTAAAGGATGAAACCTCCTGTTTCTGGAATCTTGCTGAATGTGTGTTTCTCCAGGTTCAGATAGTTTGGTGTAAAGGATGAAACCTCCTGTTTCTGGAATCTTGCTGAATGTGTGTTTCTCCAGGTTCAGATAGCTCGGTGTAAAGGATGAAACCTCCTGTTTCTGGAATCTTGCTGAATGTGTGTTTCTCCAGGTTCAGATAGCTTTGTGTAAAGGATGAAACCTCCTGTTTCTGGAATCTTGCTGGTTGTGTGTTTCTCCAGGTTCAGATAGCTCGGTGTAACGGATGAAACCTCCTGTTTCTGGAATCTTGCTGAATGTGTATTTCTCCAGGTTCAGATAGCTTGTTGTAAAGGATGAAACCTCCTGTTTCTGGAATCTTGCTGAATGTGTGTTTCTCCAGGTTCAGATAGCTTGGTGTAAAGGATGAAACCTCCTGTTTCTGGAATCTTGCTGAATGTGTGTTTCTCCAGGTTCAGATAGCTTGGTGTAAAGGATGAAACCTCCTGTTTCTGGAATCTTGCTGGTTGTGTGTTTCTCCAGGTTCAGATAGCTCGGTGTAAAGGATGAAATCTCCTGTTTCTGGAATCTTGCTGAATGTGTGTTTCTCCAGGTTCAGATAGCTTGTTGTAAAGGATGAAACCTCCTGTTTCTGGAATCTTGCTGAATGTGTGTTTCTCCAGGTTCAGATAGCTTGGTGTAAAGGATGAAACCACCTGTTTCTGGAATCTTGCTGAATGTGTGTTTCTCCAGGTTCAGATAGCTTGGTGTAAAGGATGAAACCTCCTGTTTCTGGAATCTTGCTGGTTGTGTGTTTCTCCAGGTTCTGATAGCTCGGTGTAAAGGATGAAACCACCTGTTTCTGGAATCTTGCTGGTTGTGTGTTTCTCCAGGTTCAGATAGCTTGGTGTAAAGGATGAAACCTCCTGTTTCTGGAATCTTGCTGAATGTGTGTTTCTCCAGGTTCAGATAGCTCGGTGTAAAGGATGAAACCTCCTGTTTCTGGAATCTTGCTGAATGTGTGTTTCTCCAGGTTCAGATAGCTCGGTGTAAAGGATGAAACCTCCTGTTTCTGGAATATTGCTGAATGTGTGTTTCCCCAGGTTCAGATAGCTCGGTGTAAAGGATGAAACCTCCTGTTTCTGGAATCTTGCTGAATGTGTGTTTCTCCAGGTTCAGATAGCTTGGTGTAAAGGATGAAACCTCCTGTTTCTGGAATCTTGCTGAATGTGTGTTTCCCCAGGTTCAGATAGCTCGGTGTAAAGGATGAAACCTCCTGCTTCTGGAATCTTGCTGAATGTGTGTTTCTCCAGGTTCAGATAGCTCGGTGTAACGGATGAAACCTCCTGTTTCTGGAATATTGCTGAATGTGTGTTTCTCCAGGTTCAGATAGCTCGGTGTAAAGGATGAAACCTCCTGTTTCTGGAATCTTGCTGAATGTGTGTTTCTCCAGGTTCAGATAGCTCGGTGTAAAGGATGAAACCTCCTGTTTCTGGAATCTTGCTGAATGTGTGTTTCTCCAGGTTCAGATAGCTCGGTGTGAGGGATGAAACCTCCTGTTTCTGGAATCTTGCTGGTTGTGTGTTTCTCCAGGTTCAGATAGCTTGGTGTAAAGGATGAAACCTCCTGTTTCTGGAGTCTTGCTGAATGTGTGTTTCTCCAGGTTCAGATAGCTCGGTATAAAGGATGAAACCTCCTGTTTCTGGAATCTTGCTGGTTGTGTGTTTCTCCAGGTTCAGATAGCTCGGTGTAAAGGATGAAACCTCCTGTTTCTGGAATATTGCTGAATGTGTGTTTCTCCAGGTTCAGATAGCTCGGTGTAAAGGATGAAACCTCCTGTTTCTGGAATCTTGCTGAATGTGTGTTTCTCCAGGTTCAGATAGCTCGATGTAAAGGATGAAACCTCCTGTTTCTGGAATCTTGCTGGTTGTGTGTTTCTCCAGGTTCAGATAGCTCGGTGTAAAGGATGAAACCTCCTGTTTCCGGAATATTGCTGAATGTGTGTTTCTCCAGGTTCAGATAGCTCGGTGTAAAGGATGAAACCTCATGTTTCTGGAACTTGCTGAATGTGTGTATGTCCAGGTTCAGATAGTTTGGTGTAAAGGATGAAACCTCCTGTTTCTGGAATATTGCTGAATGTGTGTTTCTCCAGGTTCAGATAGCTCGGTGTAAAGGATGAAACCTCCTGTTTCTGGAATCTTGCTGAATGTGTGTTTCTCCAGGTTCAGATAGCTCGGTGTAAAGGATGAAACCTCCTGTTTCTGGAATCTTGCTGAATGTGTGTTTCTCCAGGTTCAGATAGCTCGGTGTAAAGGATGAAACCTCCTGTTTCTGGAATCTTGCTGAATGTGTGTTTCTCCAGGTTCAGATAGCTCGGTGTAAAGGATGAAACCTCATGTTTCTGGAATCTTGCTGAATGTGTGTTTCTCCAGGTTCAGATAGCTCGGTGTAAAGGATGAAATCTCCTGTTTCTGGAATCTTGCTGAATGTGTGTTTCTCCAGGTTCAGATAGCTTGGTGTAAAGGATGAAACCTCCTGTTTCTGGAATCTTGCTGAATGTGTGTTTCTCCAGGTTCAGATAGCTCGGTGTAACGGATGAAACCTCCTGTTTCTGGAATCTTGCTGGTTGTTTGTTTCTCCAGGTTCAGATAGCTCGGTGTAAAGGATGAAACCTCCTGTTTCTGGAATCTTGCTGAATGTGTGTTTCTCCAGGTTCAGATAGTTTGGTGTAAAGGATGAAACCTCCTGTTTCTGGAATCTTGCTGAATGTGTGTTTCTCCAGGTTCAGATAGCTCGGTGTAAAGGATGAAACCTCCTGTTTCTGGAATCTTGCTGAATGTGTGTTTCTCCAGGTTCAGATAGCTCGGTGTAAAGGATGAAACCTCCTGTTTCTGGAATATTGCTGAATGTGTGTTTCTCCAGGTTCAGATAGCTCGGTGTAAAGGATGAAACCTCCTGTTTCTGGAATCTTGCGGAATGTGTGTTTCTCCAGGTTCAGATAGCTCGGTGTAAAGGATGAAACCTCCTGTTTCTGGAATATTGCTGAATGTGTGTTTCTCCAGGTTCAGATAGCTCGGTGTAAAGGATGAAACCTCCTGTTCCTGGAATCTTGCTGAATGTGTGTTTCTCCAGGTTCAGATAGCTCGGTGTAAAGGATGAAACCTCCTGTTTCTGGAATATTGCTGAATGTGTGTTTCTCCAGGTTCAGATAGCTCGGTGTAAAGGATGAAACCTCCTGTTTCTGGAATCTTGCGGAATGTGTGTTTCTCCAGGTTCAGATAGCTCGGTGTAAAGGATGAAACCTCCTGTGTCTGGAATCTTGCTGAATGTGTGTTTCTCCAGGTTCTGGTGAGCTTGGTGTAAAGGATGAAACCTCCTGTTTCTGGAATCTTGCTGAATGTGTGTTTCTCCAGGTTCAGATAGCTCAGTGTAAAGGATGAAATCTCCTGTTTCTGGAATCTTGCTGGTTGTGTGTTTCTCCAGGTTCAGATAGCTCGGTCTAAAGGATGAAATCTCCTGTTTCTGGAATCTTGCTGAATGTGTGTTTCTCCAGGTTCAGATAGCTCGGTGTAAAGGATGAAATCTCCTGTTTCTGGAATCTTGCTGGTTGTGTGTTTCTCCAGGTTCAGATAGCTCAGTGTAAAGGATGAAACCTCCTGTTTCTGGAATATTGCTGAATGTGTGTTTCTCCAGGTTCATACAGCTCGGTGTAAAGGATGAAACCTCCTGTTTCTTGAATATTGCTGAATGTGTGTTTCTCCAGGTTCTGATTGCTCGGTGTTTTGGATGAAACCTCCTGTTTCTGGAATCTTGCTGAATGTGTGTTTCTCCAGGTTCAGATAGCTCAGTGTAACGGATGAAACCTCCTGTTTCTGGAATATTGCTGAATGTGTGTTTCTCCAGGTTCAGATAGCTCGGTGTAAAGGATGAAACCTCCTGTTTCTGGAATCTTGCTGAATGTGTGTTTCTCCAGGTTCAGATAGCTCGGTGTAAAGGATGAAACCTCCTGTTTCTGGAATCTTGCTGAATGTGTGTTTCTCCAGGTTCAGATAGCTCGGTGTGAGGGATGAAACCTCCTGTTTCTGGAATCTTGCTGGTTGTGTGTTTCTCCAGGTTCAGATAGCTTGGTGTAAAGGATGAAACCTCCTGTTTCTGGAGTCTTGCTGAATGTGTGTTTCTCCAGGTTCAGATAGCTCGGTATAAAGGATGAAACCTCCTGTTTCTGGAATCTTGCTGGTTGTGTGTTTCTCCAGGTTCAGATAGCTCGGTGTAAAGGATGAAACCTCCTGTTTCTGGAATATTGCTGAATGTGTGTTTCTCCAGGTTCAGATAGCTCGGTGTAAAGGATGAAACCTCCTGTTTCTGGAATCTTGCTGAATGTGTGTTTCTCCAGGTTCAGATAGCTCGATGTAAAGGATGAAACCTCCTGTTTCTGGAATCTTGCTGGTTGTGTGTTTCTCCAGGTTCAGATAGCTCGGTGTAAAGGATGAAACCTCCTGTTTCCGGAATATTGCTGAATGTGTGTTTCTCCAGGTTCAGATAGCTCGGTGTAAAGGATGAAACCTCATGTTTCTGGAACTTGCTGAATGTGTGTATGTCCAGGTTCAGATAGTTTGGTGTAAAGGATGAAACCTCCTGTTTCTGGAATATTGCTGAATGTGTGTTTCTCCAGGTTCAGATAGCTCGGTGTAAAGGATGAAACCTCCTGTTTCTGGAATCTTGCTGAATGTGTGTTTCTCCAGGTTCAGATAGCTCGGTGTAAAGGATGAAACCTCCTGTTTCTGGAATCTTGCTGAATGTGTGTTTCTCCAGGTTCAGATAGCTCGGTGTAAAGGATGAAACCTCCTGTTTCTGGAATCTTGCTGAATGTGTGTTTCTCCAGGTTCAGATAGCTCGGTGTAAAGGATGAAACCTCATGTTTCTGGAATCTTGCTGAATGTGTGTTTCTCCAGCTTCAGATAGCTCGGTGTAAAGGATGAAACCTCCTGTTTCTGGAATCTTGCTGAATGTGTGTTTCTCCAGGTTCAGATAGCTTGGTGTAAAGGATGAAACCTCCTGTTTCTGGAATCTTGCTGAATGTGTGTTTCTCCAGGTTCAGATAGCTCGGTGTAACGGATGAAACCTCCTGTTTCTGGAATCTTGCTGGTTGTTTGTTTCTCCAGGTTCAGATAGCTCGGTGTAAAGGATGAAACCTCCTGTTTCTGGAATCTTGCTGAATGTGTGTTTCTCCAGGTTCAGATAGTTTGGTGTAAAGGATGAAACCTCCTGTTTCTGGAATCTTGCTGAATGTGTGTTTCTCCAGGTTCAGATAGCTCGGTGTAAAGGATGAAACCTCCTGTTTCTGGAATCTTGCTGAATGTGTGTTTCTCCAGGTTCAGATAGCTCGGTGTAAAGGATGAAACCTCCTGTTTCTGGAATATTGCTGAATGTGTGTTTCTCCAGGTTCAGATAGCTCGGTGTAAAGGATGAAACCTCCTGTTTCTGGAATCTTGCGGAATGTGTGTTTCTCCAGGTTCAGATAGCTCGGTGTAAAGGATGAAACCTCCTGTTTCTGGAATATTGCTGAATGTGTGTTTCTCCAGGTTCAGATAGCTCGGTGTAAAGGATGAAACCTCCTGTTCCTGGAATCTTGCTGAATGTGTGTTTCTCCAGGTTCAGATAGCTCGGTGTAAAGGATGAAACCTCCTGTTTCTGGAATATTGCTGAATGTGTGTTTCTCCAGGTTCAGATAGCTCGGTGTAAAGGATGAAACCTCCTGTTTCTGGAATCTTGCGGAATGTGTGTTTCTCCAGGTTCAGATAGCTCGGTGTAAAGGATGAAACCTCCTGTGTCTGGAATCTTGCTGAATGTGTGTTTCTCCAGGTTCTGGTGAGCTTGGTGTAAAGGATGAAACCTCCTGTTTCTGGAATCTTGCTGAATGTGTGTTTCTCCAGGTTCAGATAGCTCAGTGTAAAGGATGAAATCTCCTGTTTCTGGAATCTTGCTGGTTATGTGTTTCTCCAGGTTCAGATAGCTCGGTCTAAAGGATGAAATCTCCTGTTTCTGGAATCTTGCTGAATGTGTGTTTCTCCAGGTTCAGATAGCTCGGTGTAAAGGATGAAATCTCCTGTTTCTGGAATCTTGCTGGTTGTGTGTTTCTCCAGGTTCAGATAGCTCAGTGTAAAGGATGAAACCTCCTGTTTCTGGAATATTGCTGAATGTGTGTTTCTCCAGGTTCATACAGCTCGGTGTAAAGGATGAAACCTCCTGTTTCTTGAATATTGCTGAATGTGTGTTTCTCCAGGTTCTGATTGCTCGGTGTTTTGGATGAAACCTCCTGTTTCTGGAATCTTGCTGAATGTGTGTTTCTCCAGGTTCAGATAGCTCGGTGTAAAGGATGAAACCTCCTGTTTCTGGAATCTTGCTGAATGTGTGTTTCTCCAGGTTCAGATAGCTCGGTGTAAAGGATGAAACCTCCTGTTTCTGGAATCTTGCTGAATGTGTGTTTCTCCAGGTTTCAGATAGCTCGGTGTAAAGGATGAAACCTCCTGTTTCTGGAATCTTGCTGAATGTGTGTTTCTCCAGGTTCAGATAGCTCGGTGTAAAGGATGAAACCTCCTGTTTCTGGAATCTTGCTGAATGTGTATTTCTCCAGGTTCAGATAGCTCGGTGTAAGGGATGAAACCTCCTGTTTCTGGAATCTTGCTGAATGTGTGTTTCTCCAGGTTCTGTTAGCTTGGTGTAAAGGATGAAACCTCCTGTTTCTGGAATCTTGCTGGTTGTGTGTTTCTCCAGGTTCAGATAGCTTGTTGTAAAGGATGAAACCTCCTGTTGCTGGAATCTTGCTGAATGTGTGTTTCTCCAGGTTCAGATAGCTCGGTGTAAGGGATGAAACCTCCTGTTTCTGGAATCTTGCTGAATGTGTGTTTCTCCAGGTTCAGATAGCTTGGTGTAAAGGATGAAACCTCCTGTTTCTGGAATCTTGCTGAATGTGTGTTTCTCCAGGTTCAGATAGCTCGGTGTAAAGGATGAAACCTCCTGTTTCTGGAATCTTGCTGAATGTGTGTTTCTCCAGGTTCAGATAGCTCGGTGTAAAGGATGAAACCTCATGTTTCTGGAATCTTGCTGAATGTGTGTTTCTCCAGGTTCAGATAGCTCGGTGTAAAGGATGAAACCTCCTGTTTCTGGAATCTTGCTGAATGTGTGTTTCTCCAGGTTCAGATAGCTTGGTGTAAAGGATGAAACCTCCTGTTTCTGGAATCTTGCTGAATGTGTGTTTCTCCAGGTTCAGATAGCTCGGTGTAACGGATGAAACCTCCTGTTTCTGGAATCTTGCTGGTTGTTTGTTTCTCCAGGTTCAGATAGCTCGGTGTAAAGGATGAAACCTCCTGTTTCTGGAATCTTGCTGAATGTGTGTTTCTCCAGGTTCAGATAGTTTGGTGTAAAGGATGAAACCTCCTGTTTCTGGAATCTTGCTGAATGTGTGTTTCTCCAGGTTCAGATAGCTCGGTGTAAAGGATGAAACCTCCTGTTTCTGGAATCTTGCTGAATGTGTGTTTCTCCAGGTTCAGATAGCTCGGTGTAAAGGATGAAACCTCCTGTTTCTGGAATATTGCTGAATGTGTGTTTCTCCAGGTTCAGATAGCTCGGTGTAAAGGATGAAACCTCCTGTTTCTGGAATCTTGCGGAATGTGTGTTTCTCCAGGTTCAGATAGCTCGGTGTAAAGGATGAAACCTCCTGTTTCTGGAATATTGCTGAATGTGTGTTTCTCCAGGTTCAGATAGCTCGGTGTAAAGGATGAAACCTCCTGTTCCTGGAATCTTGCTGAATGTGTGTTTCTCCAGGTTCAGATAGCTCGGTGTAAAGGATGAAACCTCCTGTTTCTGGAATATTGCTGAATGTGTGTTTCTCCAGGTTCAGATAGCTCGGTGTAAAGGATGAAACCTCCTGTTTCTGGAATCTTGCGGAATGTGTGTTTCTCCAGGTTCAGATAGCTCGGTGTAAAGGATGAAACCTCCTGTGTCTGGAATCTTGCTGAATGTGTGTTTCTCCAGGTTCTGGTGAGCTTGGTGTAAAGGATGAAACCTCCTGTTTCTGGAATCTTGCTGAATGTGTGTTTCTCCAGGTTCAGATAGCTCAGTGTAAAGGATGAAATCTCCTGTTTCTGGAATCTTGCTGGTTGTGTGTTTCTCCAGGTTCAGATAGCTCGGTCTAAAGGATGAAATCTCCTGTTTCTGGAATCTTGCTGAATGTGTGTTTCTCCAGGTTCAGATAGCTCGGTGTAAAGGATGAAATCTCCTGTTTCTGGAATCTTGCTGGTTGTGTGTTTCTCCAGGTTCAGATAGCTCAGTGTAAAGGATGAAACCTCCTGTTTCTGGAATATTGCTGAATGTGTGTTTCTCCAGGTTCATACAGCTCGGTGTAAAGGATGAAACCTCCTGTTTCTTGAATATTGCTGAATGTGTGTTTCTCCAGGTTCTGATTGCTCGGTGTTTTGGATGAAACCTCCTGTTTCTGGAATCTTGCTGAATGTGTGTTTCTCCAGGTTCAGATAGCTCAGTGTAACGGATGAAACCTCCTGTTTCTGGAATATTGCTGAATGTGTGTTTCTCCAGGTTCAGATAGCTCGGTGTAAAGGATGAAACCTCCTGTTTCTGGAATCTTGCTGAATGTGTGTTTCTCCAGGTTCAGATAGCTCGGTGTAAAGGATGAAACCTCCTGTTTCTGGAATCTTGCTGAATGTGTGTTTCTCCAGGTTCAGATAGCTCGGTGTGAGGGATGAAACCTCCTGTTTCTGGAATCTTGCTGGTTGTGTGTTTCTCCAGGTTCAGATAGCTTGGTGTAAAGGATGAAACCTCCTGTTTCTGGAGTCTTGCTGAATGTGTGTTTCTCCAGGTTCAGATAGCTCGGTATAAAGGATGAAACCTCCTGTTTCTGGAATCTTGCTGGTTGTGTGTTTCTCCAGGTTCAGATAGCTCGGTGTAAAGGATGAAACCTCCTGTTTCTGGAATATTGCTGAATGTGTGTTTCTCCAGGTTCAGATAGCTCGGTGTAAAGGATGAAACCTCCTGTTTCTGGAATCTTGCTGAATGTGTGTTTCTCCAGGTTCAGATAGCTCGATGTAAAGGATGAAACCTCCTGTTTCTGGAATCTTGCTGGTTGTGTGTTTCTCCAGGTTCAGATAGCTCGGTGTAAAGGATGAAACCTCCTGTTTCCGGAATATTGCTGAATGTGTGTTTCTCCAGGTTCAGATAGCTCGGTGTAAAGGATGAAACCTCATGTTTCTGGAACTTGCTGAATGTGTGTATGTCCAGGTTCAGATAGTTTGGTGTAAAGGATGAAACCTCCTGTTTCTGGAATATTGCTGAATGTGTGTTTCTCCAGGTTCAGATAGCTCGGTGTAAAGGATGAAACCTCCTGTTTCTGGAATCTTGCTGAATGTGTGTTTCTCCAGGTTCAGATAGCTCGGTGTAAAGGATGAAACCTCCTGTTTCTGGAATCTTGCTGAATGTGTGTTTCTCCAGGTTCAGATAGCTCGGTGTAAAGGATGAAACCTCCTGTTTCTGGAATCTTGCTGAATGTGTGTTTCTCCAGGTTCAGATAGCTCGGTGTAAAGGATGAAACCTCATGTTTCTGGAATCTTGCTGAATGTGTGTTTCTCCAGGTTCAGATAGCTCGGTGTAAAGGATGAAACCTCCTGTTTCTGGAATCTTGCTGAATGTGTGTTTCTCCAGGTTCAGATAGCTTGGTGTAAAGGATGAAACCTCCTGTTTCTGGAATCTTGCTGAATGTGTGTTTCTCCAGGTTCAGATAGCTCGGTGTAACGGATGAAACCTCCTGTTTCTGGAATCTTGCTGGTTGTTTGTTTCTCCAGGTTCAGATAGCTCGGTGTAAAGGATGAAACCTCCTGTTTCTGGAATCTTGCTGAATGTGTGTTTCTCCAGGTTCAGATAGTTTGGTGTAAAGGATGAAACCTCCTGTTTCTGGAATCTTGCTGAATGTGTGTTTCTCCAGGTTCAGATAGCTCGGTGTAAAGGATGAAACCTCATGTTTCTGGAATCTTGCTGAATGTGTGTTTCTCCAGGTTCAGATAGCTCGGTGTAAAGGATGAAACCTCCTGTTCCTGGAATCTTGCTGAATGTGTGTTTCTCCAGGTTCAGATAGCTCGGTGTAAAGGATGAAACCTCCTGTTTCTGGAATATTGCTGAATGTGTGTTTCTCCAGGTTCAGATAGCTCGGTGTAAAGGATGAAACCTCCTGTTTCTGGAATCTTGCGGAATGTGTGTTTCTCCAGGTTCAGATAGCTCGGTGTAAAGGATGAAACCTCCTGTGTCTGGAATCTTGCTGAATGTGTGTTTCTCCAGGTTCTGGTGAGCTTGGTGTAAAGGATGAAACCTCCTGTTTCTGGAATCTTGCTGAATGTGTGTTTCTCCAGGTTCAGATAGCTCAGTGTAAAGGATGAAATCTCCTGTTTCTGGAATCTTGCTGGTTGTGTGTTTCTCCAGGTTCAGATAGCTCGGTCTAAAGGATGAAATCTCCTGTTTCTGGAATCTTGCTGAATGTGTGTTTCTCCAGGTTCAGATAGCTCGGTGTAAAGGATGAAATCTCCTGTTTCTGGAATCTTGCTGGTTGTGTGTTTCTCCAGGTTCAGATAGCTCAGTGTAAAGGATGAAACCTCCTGTTTCTGGAATATTGCTGAATGTGTGTTTCTCCAGGTTCATACAGCTCGGTGTAAAGGATGAAACCTCCTGTTTCTTGAATATTGCTGAATGTGTGTTTCTCCAGGTTCTGATTGCTCGGTGTTTTGGATGAAACCTCCTGTTTCTGGAATCTTGCTGAATGTGTGTTTCTCCAGGTTCAGATAGCTCGGTGTAAAGGATGAAACCTCCTGTTTCTGGAATCTTGCTGAATGTGTGTTTCTCCAGGTTCAGATAGCTCGGTGTAAAGGATGAAACCTCCTGTTTCTGGAATCTTGCTGAATGTGTGTTTCTCCAGGTTTCAGATAGCTCGGTGTAAAGGATGAAACCTCCTGTTTCTGGAATCTTGCTGAATGTGTGTTTCTCCAGGTTCAGATAGCTCGGTGTAAAGGATGAAACCTCCTGTTTCTGGAATCTTGCTGAATGTGTATTTCTCCAGGTTCAGATAGCTCGGTGTAAGGGATGAAACCTCCTGTTTCTGGAATCTTGCTGAATGTGTGTTTCTCCAGGTTCTGTTAGCTTGGTGTAAAGGATGAAACCTCCTGTTTCTGGAATCTTGCTGGTTGTGTGTTTCTCCAGGTTCAGATAGCTTGTTGTAAAGGATGAAACCTCCTGTTGCTGGAATCTTGCTGAATGTGTGTTTCTCCAGGTTCAGATAGCTCGGTGTAAGGGATGAAACCTCCTGTTTCTGGAATCTTGCTGAATGTGTGTTTCTCCAGGTTCAGATAGCTTGGTGTAAAGGATGAAACCTCCTGTTTCTGGAATCTTGCTGAATGTGTGTTTCTCCAGGTTCAGATAGCTCGGTGTAAAGGATGAAACCTCCTGTTTCTGGAATCTTGCTGAATGTGTGTTTCTCCAGGTTCAGATAGCTCGGTGTAAAGGATGAAACCTCATGTTTCTGGAATCTTGCTGAATGTGTGTTTCTCCAGGTTCAGATAGCTCGGTGTAAAGGATGAAACCTCCTGTTTCTGGAATCTTGCTGAATGTGTGTTTCTCCAGGTTCAGATAGCTTGGTGTAAAGGATGAAACCTCCTGTTTCTGGAATCTTGCTGAATGTGTGTTTCTCCAGGTTCAGATAGCTCGGTGTAACGGATGAAACCTCCTGTTTCTGGAATCTTGCTGGTTGTTTGTTTCTCCAGGTTCAGATAGCTCGGTGTAAAGGATGAAACCTCCTGTTTCTGGAATCTTGCTGAATGTGTGTTTCTCCAGGTTCAGATAGTTTGGTGTAAAGGATGAAACCTCCTGTTTCTGGAATCTTGCTGAATGTGTGTTTCTCCAGGTTCAGATAGCTCGGTGTAAAGGATGAAACCTCCTGTTTCTGGAATCTTGCTGAATGTGTGTTTCTCCAGGTTCAGATAGCTCGGTGTAAAGGATGAAACCTCCTGTTTCTGGAATATTGCTGAATGTGTGTTTCTCCAGGTTCAGATAGCTCGGTGTAAAGGATGAAACCTCCTGTTTCTGGAATCTTGCGGAATGTGTGTTTCTCCAGGTTCAGATAGCTCGGTGTAAAGGATGAAACCTCCTGTTTCTGGAATATTGCTGAATGTGTGTTTCTCCAGGTTCAGATAGCTCGGTGTAAAGGATGAAACCTCCTGTTCCTGGAATCTTGCTGAATGTGTGTTTCTCCAGGTTCAGATAGCTCGGTGTAAAGGATGAAACCTCCTGTTTCTGGAATATTGCTGAATGTGTGTTTCTCCAGGTTCAGATAGCTCGGTGTAAAGGATGAAACCTCCTGTTTCTGGAATCTTGCGGAATGTGTGTTTCTCCAGGTTCAGATAGCTCGGTGTAAAGGATGAAACCTCCTGTGTCTGGAATCTTGCTGAATGTGTGTTTCTCCAGGTTCTGGTGAGCTTGGTGTAAAGGATGAAACCTCCTGTTTCTGGAATCTTGCTGAATGTGTGTTTCTCCAGGTTCAGATAGCTCAGTGTAAAGGATGAAATCTCCTGTTTCTGGAATCTTGCTGGTTGTGTGTTTCTCCAGGTTCAGATAGCTCGGTCTAAAGGATGAAATCTCCTGTTTCTGGAATCTTGCTGAATGTGTGTTTCTCCAGGTTCAGATAGCTCGGTGTAAAGGATGAAATCTCCTGTTTCTGGAATCTTGCTGGTTGTGTGTTTCTCCAGGTTCAGATAGCTCAGTGTAAAGGATGAAACCTCCTGTTTCTGGAATATTGCTGAATGTGTGTTTCTCCAGGTTCATACAGCTCGGTGTAAAGGATGAAACCTCCTGTTTCTTGAATATTGCTGAATGTGTGTTTCTCCAGGTTCTGATTGCTCGGTGTTTTGGATGAAACCTCCTGTTTCTGGAATCTTGCTGAATGTGTGTTTCTCCAGGTTCAGATAGCTCGGTGTAAAGGATGAAACCTCCTGTTTCTGGAATCTTGCTGAATGTGTGTTTCTCCAGGTTCAGATAGCTCGGTGTAAAGGATGAAACCTCCTGTTTCTGGAATCTTGCTGAATGTGTGTTTCTCCAGGTTTCAGATAGCTCGGTGTAAAGGATGAAACCTCCTGTTTCTGGAATCTTGCTGAATGTGTGTTTCTCCAGGTTCAGATAGCTCGGTGTAAAGGATGAAACCTCCTGTTTCTGGAATCTTGCTGAATGTGTATTTCTCCAGGTTCAGATAGCTCGGTGTAAGGGATGAAACCTCCTGTTTCTGGAATCTTGCTGAATGTGTGTTTCTCCAGGTTCTGTTAGCTTGGTGTAAAGGATGAAACCTCCTGTTTCTGGAATCTTGCTGGTTGTGTGTTTCTCCAGGTTCAGATAGCTTGTTGTAAAGGATGAAACCTCCTGTTGCTGGAATCTTGCTGAATGTGTGTTTCTCCAGGTTCAGATAGCTCGGTGTAAGGGATGAAACCTCCTGTTTCTGGAATCTTGCTGAATGTGTGTTTCTCCAGGTTCAGATAGCTTGGTGTAAAGGATGAAACCTCCTGTTTCTGGAATCTTGCTGAATGTGTGTTTCTCCAGGTTCAGATAGCTCGGTGTAAGGGATGAAACCTCCTGTTTCTGGAATCTTGCTGAATGTGTGTTTCTCCAGGTTCAGATAGCTCGGTGTAAAGGATGAAACCTCCTGTTTCTGGAATCTTGCTGAATGTGTGTTTCTCCAGGTTCAGATAGCTCGGTGTAAAGGATGAAACCTCCTGTTTCTGGAATCTTGCTGAATGTGTGTTTCTCCAGGTTCAGATAGCTCGGTGTAAAGGATGAAACCTCCTGTTTCTGGAATATTGCTGAATGTGTGTTTCTCCAGGTTCAGATAGCTTGGTGTAAAGGATGAAACCTCCTGTTTCTGGAATCTTGCTGGTTGTGTGTTTCTCCAGGTTCAGATAGCTCGGTGTAAAGGATGAAACCTCCTGTTTCTGGAATCTTGCTGAATGTGTGTTTCTCCAGGTTCAGATAGCTTGGTGTAAAGGATGAAACCTCCTGTTTCTGGAATCTTGCTGGTTGTGTGTTTCTCCAGGTTCAGATAGCTCGGTGTAAAGGATGAAACCTCCTGTTTCTGGAATCTTGCTGAATGTGTGTTTCTCCAGGTTCAGATAGCTCGGTGTAAAGGATGAAACCTCCTGTTTCTGGAATCTTGCTGGTTGTGTGTTTCTCCAGGTTCAGATAGCTCGGTGTAAAGGATGAAACCTCCTGTTTCTGGAATCTTGCTGAATGTGTGTTTCTCCAGGTTCAGATAGCTTTGTGTAAAGGATGAAACCTCCTGTTTCTGGAATCTTGCTGGTTGTGTGTTTCTCCAGGTTCAGATAGCTCGGTGTAACGGATGAAACCTCCTGTTTCTGGAATCTTGCTGAATGTGTATTTCTCCAGGTTCAGATAGCTTGTTGTAAAGGATGAAACCTCCTGTTTCTGGAATCTTGCTGAATGTGTGTTTCTCCAGGTTCAGATAGCTTGGTGTAAAGGATGAAACCTCCTGTTTCTGGAATCTTGCTGAATGTGTGTTTCTCCAGGTTCAGATAGCTTGGTGTAAAGGATGAAACCTCCTGTTTCTGGAATCTTGCTGGTTGTGTGTTTCTCCAGGTTCAGATAGCTCGGTGTAAAGGATGAAATCTCCTGTTTCTGGAATCTTGCTGGTTGTGTGTTTCTCCAGGTTCAGATAGCTCGGTGTAAAGGATGAAACCTCCTGTTTCTGGAATCTTGCTGGTTGTGTGTTTCTCCAGGTTCAGATAGCTCGGTGTAAAGGATGAAACCTCCTGTTTCTGGAATATTGCTGAATGTGTGTTTCTCCAGGTTCAGATAGCTCGGTGTAAAGGATGAAACCTCCTGTTTCTGGAATCTTGCTGAATGTGTGTTTCTCCAGGTTCAGATAGCTCGATGTAAAGGATGAAACCTCCTGTTTCTGGAATCTTGCTGGTTGTGTGTTTCTCCAGGTTCAGATAGCTCGGTGTAAAGGATGAAACCTCCTGTTTCTGGAATATTGCTGAATGTGTGTTTCTCCAGGTTCAGATAGCTCGGTGTAAAGGATGAAACCTCATGTTTCTGGAACTTGCTGAATGTGTGTATGTCCAGGTTCAGATAGTTTGGTGTAAAGGATGAAACCTCCTGTTTCTGGAATCTTGCTGAATGTGTGTTTGTCCAGGTTCAGATAGCTCGGTGTAAAGGATGAAACCTCCTGTTTCTGGAATCTTGCTGAATGTGTGTTTCTCCAGGTTCAGATAGCTCGGTGTAAAGGATGAAACCTCATGTTTCTGGAATCTTGCTGAATGTGTGTTTCTCCAGGTTCAGATAGCTCGGTGTAAAGGATGAAACCTCCTGTTTCTGGAATCTTGCTGAATGTGTGTTTCTCCAGGTTCAGATAGCTTGGTGTAAAGGATGAAACCTCCTGTTTCTGGAATCTTGCTGAATGTGTGTTTCTCCAGGTTCAGATAGCTCGGTGTAACGGATGAAACCTCCTGTTTCTGGAATCTTGCTGGTTGTTTGTTTCTCCAGGTTCAGATAGCTCGGTGTAAAGGATGAAACCTCCTGTTTCTGGAATCTTGCTGAATGTGTGTTTCTCCAGGTTCAGATAGTTTGGTGTAAAGGATGAAACCTCCTGTTTCTGGAATCTTGCTGGTTGTGTGTTTCTCCAGGTTCAGATAGCTCGGTGTAACGGATGAAACCTCCTGTTTCTGGAATCTTGCTGAATGTGTGTTTCTCCAGGTTCAGATAGCTTGTTGT
Source organism: Myxine glutinosa (assembly GCF_964187855.1). NCBI lineage: Eukaryota > Metazoa > Chordata > Myxini > Myxiniformes > Myxinidae > Myxine > Myxine glutinosa. The sequence continues at coordinate 190,480,442 of NC_136267.1, read as the reverse complement.
AAAGGATGAAACCTCCTGTTTCTGGAATCTTGCTGAATGTGTGTTTCTCCAGGTTCAGATAGCTTGGTGTAAAGGATGAAACCTCCTGTTTCTGGAATCTTGCTGAATGTGTGTTTCTCCAGGTTCAGATAGCTTGGTGTAAAGGATGAAACCTCCTGTTTCTGGAATCTTGCTGGTTGTGTGTTTCTCCAGGTTCAGATAGCTCGGTGTAAAGGATGAAATCTCCTGTTTCTGGAATCTTGCTGAATGTGTGTTTCTCCAGGTTCAGATAGCTTGTTGTAAAGGATGAAACCTCCTGTTTCTGGAATCTTGCTGAATGTGTGTTTCTCCAGGTTCAGATAGCTTGGTGTAAAGGATGAAACCTCCTGTTTCTGGAATCTTGCTGGTTGTGTGTTTCTCCAGGTTCAGATAGCTCGGTGTAAAGGATGAAACCTCCTGTTTCTGGAATATTGCTGAATGTGTGTTTCTCCAGGTTCAGATAGCTCGGTGTAAAGGATGAAACCTCCTGTTTCTGGAATCTTGCTGAATGTGTGTTTCTCCAGGTTCAGATAGCTCGATGTAAAGGATGAAACCTCCTGTTTCTGGAATCTTGCTGGTTGTGTGTTTCTCCAGGTTCAGATAGCTCGGTGTAAAGGATGAAACCTCCTGTTTCTGGAATATTGCTGAATGTGTGTTTCTCCAGGTTCAGATAGCTCGGTGTAAAGGATGAAACCTCATGTTTCTGGAATCTTGCTGAATGTGTGTATGTCCAGGTTCAGATAGTTTGGTGTAAAGGATGAAACCTCCTGTTTCTGGAATCTTGCTGAATGTGTGTTTCTCCAGGTTCAGATAGCTCGGTGTAAAGGATGAAACCTCATGTTTCTGGAATCTTGCTGAATGTGTGTTTCTCCAGGTTCAGATAGTTTGGTGTAAAGGATGAAACCTCCTGTTTCTGGAATCTTGCTGAATGTGTGTTTCTCCAGGTTCAGATAGCTCGGTGTAAAGGATGAAACCTCCTGTTTCTGGAATCTTGCTGAATGTGTGTTTCTCCAGGTTCAGATAGCTCGGTGTAAAGGATGAAACCTCCTGTTTCTGGAATATTGCTGAATGTGTGTTTCTCCAGGTTCAGATAGCTCGGTGTAAAGGATGAAACCTCCTGTTTCTGGAATCTTGCGGAATGTGTGTTTCTCCAGGTTCAGATAGCTCGGTGTAAAGGATGAAACCTCCTGTTTCTGGAATATTGCTGAATGTGTGTTTCTCCAGGTTCAGATAGCTCGGTGTAAAGGATGAAACCTCCTGTTCCTGGAATCTTGCTGAATGTGTGTTTCTCCAGGTTCAGATAGCTCGGTGTAAAGGATGAAACCTCCTGTTTCTGGAATATTGCTGAATGTGTGTTTCTCCAGGTTCAGATAGCTCGGTGTAAAGGATGAAACCTCCTGTTTCTGGAATCTTGCGGAATGTGTGTTTCTCCAGGTTCAGATAGCTCGGTGTAAAGGATGAAACCTCCTGTTTCTGGAATCTTGCGGAATGTGTGTTTCTCCAGGTTCAGATAGCTTGGTGTAAAGGATGAAACCTCCTGTTTCTGGAATCTTGCTGAATGTGTGTTTCTCCAGGTTCAGATAGCTCAGTGTAAAGGATGAAATCTCCTGTTTCTGGAATCTTGCTGGTTGTGTGTTTCTCCAGGTTCAGATAGCTCGGTCTAAAGGATGAAATCTCCTGTTTCTGGAATCTTGCTGAATGTGTGTTTCTCCAGGTTCAGATAGCTCAGTGTAAAGGATGAAACCTGTTTCTGGAATATTGCTGAATGTGTGTTTCTCCAGGTTCATACAGCTCGGTGTAAAGGATGAAACCTCCTGTTTCTTGAATATTGCTGAATGTGTGTTTCTCCAGGTTCTGATTGCTCGGTGTTTTGGATGAAACCTCCTGTTTCTGGAATCTTGCTGAATGTGTGTTTCTCCAGGTTCAGATAGCTCGGTGTAAAGGATGAAACCTCCTGTTTCTGGAATCTTGCTGAATGTGTGTTTCTCCAGGTTCAGATAGCTCAGTGTAAAGGATGAAACCTCCTGTTTCTGGAATCTTGCTGAATGTGTGTTTCTCCAGGTTCAGATAGCTCGGTGTAAAGGATGAAACCTCCTGTTTCTGGAATCTTGCTGAATGTGTGTTTCTCCAGGTTCAGATAGCTCGGTGTAAGGGATGAAACCTCCTGTTTCTGGAATCTTGCTGAATGTGTGTTTCTCCAGGTTCTGTTAGCTTGGTGTAAAGGATGAAACCTCCTGTTTCTGGAATCTTGCTGGTTGTGTGTTTCTCCAGGTTCAGATAGCTTGTTGTAAAGGATGAAACCTCCTGTTGCTGGAATCTTGCTGAATGTGTGTTTCTGCAGGTTCTGATAGCTCGGTGTAAAGGATGAAACCTCCTGTTTCTGGAATCTTGCTGAATGTGTGTTTCTCCAGGTTCAGATAGCTCGGTGTAAGGGATGAAACCTCCTGTTTCTGGAATCTTGCTGAATGTGTGTTTCTCCAGGTTCAGATAGCTCGGTGTAAAGGATGAAACCTCCTGTTTCTGGAATCTTGCTGAATGTGTGTTTCTCCAGGTTCAGATAGCTTGGTGTAAAGGATGAAACCTCCTGTTTCTGGAATCTTGCTGGTTGTGTGTTTCTCCAGGTTCAGATAGCTCGGTGTAAAGGATGAAACCTCCTGTTTCTGGAATCTTGCTGAATGTGTGTTTCTCCAGGTTCAGATAGCTCGGTGTAAAGGATGAAACCTCCTGTTTCTGGAATCTTGCTGAATGTGTGTTTCTCCAGGTTCAGATAGCTCGGTGTAAAGGATGAAACCTCCTGTTTCTGGAATCTTGCTGGTTGTGTGTTTCTCCAGGTTCAGATAGCTCGGTGTAACGGATGAAACCTCCTGTTTCTGGAATCTTGCTGAATGTGTGTTTCTCCAGGTTCAGATAGCTTGTTGTAAAGGATGAAACCTCCTGTTTCTGGAATCTTGCTGAATGTGTGTTTCTCCAGGTTCAGATAGCTTGGTGTAAAGGATGAAACCTCCTGTTTCTGGAATCTTGCTGAATGTGTGTTTCTCCAGGTTCAGATAGCTTGGTGTAAAGGATCAAACCTCCTGTTTCTGGAATCTTGCTGGTTGTGTGTTTCTCCAGGTTCAGATAGCTCGGTGTAAAGGATGAAATCTCCTGTTTCTGGAATCTTGCTGAATGTGTGTTTCTCCAGGTTCAGATAGCTTGTTGTAAAGGATGAAACCTCCTGTTTCTGGAATCTTGCTGAATGTGTGTTTCTCCAGGTTCAGATAGCTTGGTGTAAAGGATGAAACCTCCTGTTTCTGGAATATTGCTGGTTGTGTGTTTCTCCAGGTTCAGATAGCTCGGTGTAAAGGATGAAATCTCCTGTTTCTGGAATCTTGCTTGAATGTGTGTTTCTCAAGGTTCAGATAGCTTGGTGTAAAGGATGAAACCTCCTGTTTCTGGAATCTTGCTGAATGTGTGTTTCTCCAGGTTCAGATAGCTCGGTGTAACGGATGAAACCTCCTGTTTCTGGAATCTTGCTGAATGTGTGTTTCTCCAAGTTCAGATAGCTCGGTGTAAAGGATGAAACCTCCTGTTTCTGGAATCTTGCTGGTTGTGTGTTTCTCCAGGTTCAGATAGCTCCGTGTAAAGGATGAAACCTCCTGTTTCTGGAATCTTGCTGAATGTGTGTTTCTCCAGGTTCAGATAGCTTGTTGTAAAGGATGAAACCTCATGTTTCTGGAATCTTGCTTGAATGTGTGTTTCTCAAGGTTCAGATAGCTTGGTGTAAAGGATGAAACCTCCTGTTTCTGGAATCTTGCTGAATGTGTGTTTCTCCAGGTTCAGATAGCTCGGTGTAACGGATGAAACCTCCTGTTTCTGGAATCTTGCTGAATGTGTGTTTCTCCAAGTTCAGATAGCTCGGTGTAAAGGATGAAACCTCCTGTTTCTGGAATCTTGCTGGTTGTGTGTTTCTCCAGGTTCAGATAGCTTGGTGTAACGGATGAAACCTCCTGTTTCTGGAATCTTGCTGAATGTGTGTTGCTCCAGGTTCAGATAGCTTGGTGTAAAGGATGAAACCACCTGTTTCTGGAATCTTGCTGAATGTGTGTTTCTCCAGGTTCAGATAGCTCAGTGTAAAGGATGAAACCTCCTGTTTCTGGAATATTGCTGAATGTGTGTTTCTCCAGGTTCTGATAGCTCGGTGTAAAGGATGAAACCTCCTGTTTCTGGAATCTTGCTGAATGTGTGTTTCTCCAGGTTCTGATAGCTCGGTGTAAAGGATGAAACCTCCTGTTTCTGGAATCTTGCTGAATGTGTGTTTCTCCAGGTTCAGATAGCTCGGTGTAACGGATGAAACCTCCTGTTTCTGGAATCTTGCTGAATGTGTGTTTCTCCAAGTTCAGATAGCTCGGTGTAAAGGATGAAACCTCCTGTTTCTGGAATCTTGCTGAATGTGTGTTTCTCCAGGTTCAGATAGCTTGTTGTAAAGGATGAAACCTCCTGTTTCTGGAATCTTGCTGAATGTGTGTTTCTCCAGGTTCAGATAGCTTGGTGTAAAGGATGAAACCTCCTGTTTCTGGAATCTTGCTGAATGTGTGTTTCTCCAGGTTCAGATAGCTTGGTGTAAAGGATCAAACCTCCTGTTTCTGGAATCTTGCTGGTTGTGTGTTTCTCCAGGTTCAGATAGCTCGGTGTAAAGGATGAAATCTCCTGTTTCTGGAATCTTGCTGAATGTGTGTTTCTCCAGGTTCAGATAGCTTGTTGTAAAGGATGAAACCTCCTGTTTCTGGAATCTTGCTGAATGTGTGTTTCTCCAGGTTCAGATAGCTTGGTGTAAAGGATGAAACCTCCTGTTTCTGGAATATTGCTGGTTGTGTGTTTCTCCAGGTTCAGATAGCTCGGTGTAAAGGATGAAATCTCCTGTTTCTGGAATCTTGCTTGAATGTGTGTTTCTCAAGGTTCAGATAGCTTGGTGTAAAGGATGAAACCTCCTGTTTCTGGAATCTTGCTGAATGTGTGTTTCTCCAGGTTCAGATAGCTCGGTGTAACGGATGAAACCTCCTGTTTCTGGAATCTTGCTGAATGTGTGTTTCTCCAAGTTCAGATAGCTCGGTGTAAAGGATGAAACCTCCTGTTTCTGGAATCTTGCTGGTTGTGTGTTTCTCCAGGTTCAGATAGCTCCGTGTAAAGGATGAAACCTCCTGTTTCTGGAATCTTGCTGAATGTGTGTTTCTCCAGGTTCAGATAGCTTGTTGTAAAGGATGAAACCTCATGTTTCTGGAATCTTGCTTGAATGTGTGTTTCTCAAGGTTCAGATAGCTTGGTGTAAAGGATGAAACCTCCTGTTTCTGGAATCTTGCTGAATGTGTGTTTCTCCAGGTTCAGATAGCTCGGTGTAACGGATGAAACCTCCTGTTTCTGGAATCTTGCTGAATGTGTGTTTCTCCAAGTTCAGATAGCTCGGTGTAAAGGATGAAACCTCCTGTTTCTGGAATCTTGCTGGTTGTGTGTTTCTCCAGGTTCAGATAGCTTGGTGTAACGGATGAAACCTCCTGTTTCTGGAATCTTGCTGAATGTGTGTTGCTCCAGGTTCAGATAGCTTGGTGTAAAGGATGAAACCACCTGTTTCTGGAATCTTGCTGAATGTGTGTTTCTCCAGGTTCAGATAGCTCAGTGTAAAGGATGAAACCTCCTGTTTCTGGAATATTGCTGAATGTGTGTTTCTCCAGGTTCTGATAGCTCGGTGTAAAGGATGAAACCTCCTGTTTCTGGAATCTTGCTGAATGTGTGTTTCTCCAGGTTCTGATAGCTCGGTGTAAAGGATGAAACCTCCTGTTTCTGGAATCTTGCTGAATGTGTGTTTCTCCAGGTTCAGATAGCTCGGTGTAACGGATGAAACCTCCTGTTTCTGGAATCTTGCTGAATGTGTGTTTCTCCAAGTTCAGATAGCTCGGTGTAAAGGATGAAACCTCCTGTTTCTGGAATCTTGCTGGTTGTGTGTTTCTCCAGGTTCAGATAGCTCCGTGTAAAGGATGAAACCTCCTGTTTCTGGAATCTTGCTGAATGTGTGTTTCTCCAGGTTCAGATAGCTCGGTGTAAAGGATGAAACCTCATGTTTCTGGAATCTTGCTTGAATGTGTGTTTCTCAAGGTTCAGATAGCTTGGTGTAAAGGATGAAACCTCCTGTTTCTGGAATCTTGCTGAATGTGTGTTTCTCCAGGTTCAGATAGCTCGGTGTAACGGATGAAACCTCCTGTTTCTGGAATCTTGCTGAATGTGTGTTTCTCCAAGTTCAGATAGCTCGGTGTAAAGGATGAAACCTCCTGTTTCTGGAATCTTGCTGGTTGTGTGTTTCTCCAGGTTCAGATAGCTTGGTGTAACGGATGAAACCTCCTGTTTCTGGAATCTTGCTGAATGTGTGTTGCTCCAGGTTCAGATAGCTTGGTGTAAAGGATGAAACCACCTGTTTCTGGAATCTTGCTGAATGTGTGTTTCTCCAGGTTCAGATAGCTCAGTGTAAAGGATGAAACCTCCTGTTTCTGGAATATTGCTGAATGTGTGTTTCTCCAGGTTCTGATAGCTCGGTGTAAAGGATGAAACCTCCTGTTTCTGGAATCTTGCTGAATGTGTGTTTCTCCAGGTTCTGATAGCTCGGTGTAAAGGATGAAACCTCCTGTTTCTGGAATCTTGCTGAATGTGTGTTTCCCCAGGTTCAGATAGCTCGGTGTAAAGGATGAAACCTCCTGTTTCTGGAATCTTGCTGAATGTGTGTTTCTCCAGGTTCTGATAGCTCGGTGTAAAGGATGAAACCTCCTGTTTCTGGAATCTTGCTGAATGTGTGTTTCTCCAGGTTCTGATAGCTCGGTGTAAAGGATGAAGCCGCCTGTTTCTGGAATCTTGCTGAATGTGTGTTTCTCCAGGTTCAGATAGCTCAGTGTAAAGGATGAAACCTCCTGTTTCTGGAATATTGCTGAATGTGTGTTTCTCCAGGTTCTGATAGCTCGGTGTAAAGGATGAAACCTCCTGTTTCTGGAATCTTGCTGGTTGTGTGTTTCTCCAGGTTCTGATAGCTCGGTGTAAAGGATGAAACCTCCTGTTTCTGGAATCTTGGTGAATGTGTGTTTCTCCAGGTTCTGATAGCTTGGTGTAAAGGATGAAACCTCCTGTTTCTGGAATCTTGCTGAATGTGTGTTTCTCCAGGTTCAGATAGCTCGGTGTAAAGGATGAAGCCGCCTGTTTCTGGAATCTTGCTGAATGTGTGTTCCACCGGAGCCCAACTGCGTGTATGGCGTCATTTGTTCATTAATTATTTAGCGCATCACTGGCACGGCCGAGCTTGACTTTAGAGGAAAGAGGAAGCGTATTTGATCCTTCATTCGCCTTGCTACGAGAGACTCATTCAGTCGTTTTTGCTTCCTTCTCATCCGAATTCTTTCACTGTTTATGTTGAAATTGAATGGGTGTTTTCAGAATCTCATAAAGGATTAACAAGTACTTCATATGCCACGTTGATATATTTCCACGTGATTCACACGCATTTATGTTCCTGGAAGGAATAACTTTCTTTGGGCAGAGCAGAGCTCAATCCATGTTTGGAAAGGAAGGTGTTTTTGTTTTCACGATTAAGAAACTTGAACCTTTCGTTGATGTCATGTGTTGCACATTGAAACGTATGACGTAGTTCAGTGTGAATTTTCCTGACGCCATCCGTTGGTTTCCATGAATCGCGTGTTGGCGTCTTGGACGTGAAGACCGATCCTTGTCGCTCGACGTGAGCAGCAGGGCGGACACGCCCCCGCGCGTCTTGGTCCAATGGGCGGTGCCGGTGAGTGGACGCGACTCATGATTGGTCGTCGAGTCGGACTAGTCGGAGGAGTCCGCGGGCCGGATTGCGAGGCGTGCCGGGCGCGGCTTTCCCTCCTTCTGAGTAATGGAGCCAAACAAGAGCCCCAAGAAGCTGCAATTTGCCACTCCTTCCATCCCAGCACAATTGGACCCACAATGTGCAGAACAGGTTGGTGAAAGTAACGTTTTACTGCATTATTCACATCGTATTTACTGTTCACTTGTACAGGAATAGCAATAAATATGGTGACGACTCTTTCTCAAGGCTGATTCTTGTCAAATGAAACACTCAGTATGTTGTTTTGCAGAAACATGTGTTATTCTCCAGATTTCTGTTTCCATGTTTTGGCACAATTTCTGGGATACTCTTCTTGATAGAGTGAAAACCACGTCAGCGTTGACATCTCAAACTGCATATAATATACCGATATGTGGAATGACATGTACAAACAACGTGCATATAGCTAATATACCGATATGTGGAATGACATGTACAAACCACGTGCATTAAATATACCGATATGTGGATTGACCTGTACAAACCACGTGAATATAATATCCCGATTTGTGGAATGACATGTACAAACCACGTGAATATAATAATTAATATACCGATTTGTGGAATGACATGTACAAACCACGTGAATATAATATCCCGATATGTGGATTGACATGTACAAACCACGTGAATATAATATACCGATTTGTGGAATGACATGTACAAACAACGTGCATATAATATACCGATATGTGGATTTACATGTACGAACCACGTGCATATAATAGACCGATATGTGGAATGACATGTACAAACAACGTGCATATAATATACCGATATGTGCATTGACATGTACAAACCACGTGAATATAATAATTTAATATACCGATATGTCGAATGACATGTACAAACAACATGCATATAATATACCGATATGTGGATTGACATGTACAAACCACGTGAATATAATAATTTAATATACCGATATGTGGATTGACATGTACAAACCACGTGCATATAATATACCAATATGTGGATTGACATGCACAAACCACGTGCATATAATATACCGATGTGGATTGACATGTACAAACCACGTGCATATAATATACCGATATGTGGAATGACATGTACAAACCACGTGAATATAATATACCGATTATGTGCATTGACATGTACAAACCGCGTGAATATAATAATTTAATATACTGATATGTTGAATGACATGTACAAACAACATGCATATAATATACCGATATGTGGATTGACATGTACAAACCACGTGAATATAATATACCGATTTGTGGAATGACGTACAAACCACGTGAATATAATACACCGATTTGTGGAATGACATACACAAACCACGTGCATATAATATACCGATATGTGGATTGACATGTACAAACCATGTGCATATAATACACCGATATGTGGAATGACATGTACAAACAATGTGCATATAATATACCGATATGTGGAATGACATGTACAAACAACGTGCATATAATATACCGATATGTGCATTGACATGTACAAACCACGTGAATATAATAATTTAATATACCGATATGTGGAATGACATGTACAAACAACATGCATATAATATACCGATATGTGGATTGACATGTACAAACCACGTGAATATAATAATTTAATATACCGATATGTGGATTGACATGTACAAACCACGTGCATATAATATACGGATATGTGGAATGACATGTACAAACCACATGCATATAATATACCAATATGTGGATTGACATGGCCTAATCACGTGAATATAATATACCGATATATATATGTGGAATGACATGAACAAACCACGTAAGTGTGGACATCTCCAATGGCATATAATATACCGATATGTGGAATGACATGTACAAACCATGTGAATATAATATACTGATATGTGGATTGACATGGCCTAATCACGTGCATATAATATACCGATATGTGGAATGACATGTACAAACCATGTGCATATAATATACCGATATGTGGAATGACATGTACAAACCACGTGCATATAATATACCGATATGTGGAATGACATGAACAAACCACGTGAATATAATATACCGATATGTGGAATGACATGTACAAACCACATGAATATAATATACCGATATGTGGAATGACACGTACAAACCATATGAATATAATATACTGATATGTGGAATGACATGCACAAACCATGTGAATATAATATACCGATATGTGGAATGACATGCACAAACCATGTGAATATAATATACCAATATGTGGAATGACGTGTACAAACCACGTGAATATAATATACCGATATGTGGAATGACATGCACAAACCATGTGAATATATTATACCGTTATGTGGATTGACATGTACAAACCATGTGAATATGATATACCGATATGTGGAATGACATGCACAAACCACGTGAATATAATATACCAATATGTGGAATGACATGTACAAACCACGTGAATATAATAAACCGATATGTGGAATGACATGTACAAACCATGTGAGTGTGGACATCTCCAACTGCATATAATATACCGATACGTGGAATGACATGTACAAACCACGTGAATATAATATACCGATATGTGGATTGACATGGCCTAATCATGTGAATATAATAGACCGATATGTGGAATTACACATACAAACCATGTGAATATAATATACCGATTATGTGGATTGACATGTACAAACCACGTGCATATAATATACCGATGTGTGGAATAACATGTACAAACCACCTGAATATAATATACTGATATGTGGAATGACATGTACAAACCACGTGCATATAATATGCCGAAAAGTGGAATGAATGTACAAACCATGTGAATATAATATACCGATATGTGGAATGACATGTACAAACCACGTCAGCATGGACATCTCAAACTGCATATAATATACCGATTATGTGGATTAACATGTAAAAAACACGCCAGCGTGGACATCTCAAACTGCATATAATATACCGATTATGTGGATTGACATGTACAAACCACGTGAGCATGAACATTTCAAACTGCGTGCATATAATATACCGACATGTGGAATGACATGTACAAACCACGTCACCGTGGACATCTCAAACTGCGTGCATATAATACACCGATATGTGTATTTACATGTACAAACCACGTGAGGGTGGACATCTCAAACTGTATGCATATAATATACCGATATGCGTATATCAGCGTGGACATCTCAAACTGCGTGCATATAATACACCGATATGTGGATTGACATGTACAAACCACGTGAGTGTGGACATCTCAAACTGTGTGCATATAATATACCGATATGTGAAATGACATGTGCAAACGATGTCAGCGTGGACTTCTCAAACTGCATATGATATGTCGATATGTGGATTGACATGTACAAACCACGTGAGTGTGAACATCTCAAACTGCGTGCATATAATATACAGATATGTGGATTAACATGTGCAAACCACGCCAGCGTGGACATCTCAAACTGCATATAATATACCGATATATGGAATGACATGTACAAACCACGCCAGCGTGGACATCTCAAACTGCATATAATATACCGATATGTGGAATGACATGTACAAACCATGTGAGCATGAACATCTCAAACTGCGTGCATATAATATATCGATATGTGGATTAACATGTGCAAACCACGCCAGCGTGGACATGTCAAACAGCATATAATATACCGATATGTGGAATGACATGTACAAACCACGCCGGCGTGGACATCTCAGACTGCATATAATAAACCGATATGTGGAATGACATGCACAAACCACATCCGCGTGGACTTCTCAAGCTGCATATAATATATGGATATGTGGATTGACATGTGAAAACCACGTGAGAGTGAACATCTCAAACTGCGTGCATATAATATATCGGTATGTGGATTAACATGTACAAACCACGCCAGCGTGGACATCTCAAACTGCATATAATATCCCGATATGTGTAATGGCATGTGCAAACCACGTCTGAGTGAACATCTCAAACTGCGTGCATATAATATACCGATATATGGATTAACATGTACAAACCACGTCAGCGTGGACATCTATAACTGCATATAATATCCCGATATGAGGAATGACATGTACAAACCACGTGAGCGTGAACATCTCAAACTGCGTGCATATAATATACCGATATGTGGATTGACATGTACAAACCACGTCAGCGTGGACATCCCAAACTGCATATAATATACCGATATGTGGAATGACATGTACAAACCACGTACATATAATATACCGATATGTGGATTGACATGTACAATCCACGTGAATATAATATACCGATATGTGGAATGACATGCACAAACCACGTGAATATAATATACCGATATGTGGAATGACATGTACAAACCACGTGCATATAATATACCGATATTTGGAATGACATGCACAAACAATGCGCATATAATACACCGATATGTGGATTGACATGTACAAACCACGTGCATATAATATACCGATATGTGGAATGACATGTACAAACCACTTGCATATAATATACCGATATGTGGAATGACAGACAAACCACGTGCATATAATATACAGATATGTGGAATGACATGTACAAACCACGTGCATATAATATACCGATAGGTGGCATGACATGTACAAACCACCTGCATATAATATACCGATATGTGGAATGACATGTACAAACCACGTTCGTATAATATACCGATATGTGGAATGACATGTACAAACAACGTGCATATAATATACCGATATGTGGAATGACATGTACAAACCACGTGCATATAATATAACGATATGTGGAATGACATGTACAAACCATGTTCGTATAATATACCGACATGTGGACAAACCACCTGCATATAATATACCCATATGTGGAATGACAGGTACAAACCACGTGCATATAATATACCGATATGTGGAATGACATGTACAAACCACGTGCATATAATATACCGATATGTGGAATGACATGTACAAACCACCTGCATATAATATACCGATATGTGAAATGACATGTACAAACCACCTGCATATAATATACCGATATGTTGAATGACATGTACAAACCACGTTCGTATAATATACCGATATGTCGATTGACATGTAAAGTTGTAAATTATTGTCATTCTCTTTCTATTTACTTTGTGCAGATCCGCAGAAGGAGGCCTACACCAGCGCGGCATGATGAGCAAGATACCATCGAAGCGGGTGGGTCCCTGTGGTTGTTACATGATTTATTTCTGAGTATCTGAGTATTTTTGATATCTGACATTTGATGAGCGTTTCCAAACTGAGAAAATTCAGCCTGCCATTATTTTCCTGAGCTGAAATAGGCACCTGCTTTCGTCATAGTCGTTAGTTTATTTGGTTACCACGAATTGGTCACTTGTCTGATCTCAACATGATTTAAACATGAAAATTTAATTTGCTGTTTCTGCCATTTTGCTCAATTTTTATTTTTTTCTATCCTTCCTTATATCATTACTCTTGCGTGTTTTTGAACAGAATTTCCTGCCATTTTTCATCTTTTGTGGTTCTTGGCATGGGAGTGGTTGTACATTTGTTGTAAAGAGTGGTTGTACCGTTTTCTCCTGCTTATGATATATTCTGTACCAGTGGTGCAGGGGTATAATCCACATGTCGACATCTTACTATAATTCACCAAATGTCCGTCTGTCCGTTCGAAGGTACCGCAAAAACGGCTCAACCGATCGCAACGATATTTTGGGTGGGTATTCCTGGGACACCTGGGAGTAAAATAGGCTATATTGTTTTTCCAAGTTTTCCAATTTTCCAAACACGATGGAATAATATTTACCGATATGAACAGTGATGTGGCTTTCATTGAAATTCCACAAATACTGTTTAGATTTTGATGACAATGATGAACCTGCCGTGAATGCGGAAGTGGACAGGTGACGGCAATGTGCGGGTTTGATAATATCCAAATACAACCGTCATTCGTTCGTAATGTTAAATCGTTAAACGTTAATCGTGTGAATCGTTTTTTTGGGGTTTTTTTTTTGTATACAACATCGAGGCTCGTGAAAGAGCTAACATTAATCACACAAAAAGTCAAACCGACACAAAAACACGAAATAAGGGGAGCGGTAGACAAGATGGGGAGAGAGGGCGAAGGACACAAACACAACATTTGAGAGCAGGGACATCGAGAGAACTGTGGGAGGGAGAGGGCTTGGGGGGAGGTGGGAGAAGTATAAAACATATGGACACTGCAAGGACTTCCAGGAAAGAAGTTGGAATTTCGAAAAAGTGTATCTGGGGTGAATTAGTGGGCATAGAAAAGATCAAGGTTTTGGATGGGGGAAGATAAGAGATGGTGGTGAACAGCTGTTTTAAAACTGTGAAACAGCTGTGAACAGCTGTGAAACAAGCCTTACAGACCTGGAGGAAGGAGTGGGATTGAAGGGAGTGGGGGAGTTTGTTCAAGAGGCAGGAGAAAAGGGGAATAAAAGAGTGAAGGTGAGCAGAGAGCCTAGATTTTGGCAGTTTAACCATAATAGGGTTGCTGGCAGATCTTGTGCGACCTGTAGGAATATTTGGGGGACAGAGCACAGAGAGAGCTGGGGGAGCAAGGCTGGAGAGGAGTCGGTAGAAGACAGAAAGACCACCAACCTGCCTGTGGTGAATGAGTGAAAGGCCCTCGGAGTTAGCTTCATCGCAGGAGATTCCAATGATTCTGAAAGCTTTGGTTTCAACAGCGTGAAGTCGAGCTAGGGGTGAGGCAGGAGCACCGGCCCAGAGGGGGGAACAGTATTCCATTGAGCTGCGGTTGAAAGCCTTGTATGTGGTGAGGAGCTCAGGTGTGCCAAGGAAGGACTTGCCCAGTCGGCGACTGGCGTTGGAGGCCAGCTTGGAAATGTGGTTTTCCCAAGAAAGATCATGGCAGATAGTGAGACCCAAAAGCTTGAGCGGCAGAACTTCTTGGAGAGGATTGTTGAGAAAGTAGATGGGAGGGTTTTCCAGTCGGTCTTTTCGGAGAGACATAGTAAGAGTGTGAGATTTGTCAGGATTGAAAGACATGTTCCACTTGTTTGACCAGTCTGTTTTTGTCCAGGTATGCGGAGAGATAGGAGGCTGCAGACTGCCGATCTGAGGGATGAGAAATGGAGCGGCAGAGAGTGGAGTCATCAGCAAAGAGATAGAGAGGATTTTCCAGAGAGTAGGAGAGATCATTGATGAAGACCAGAAATAGCACAGGGCCCAGAACACTACCTTGTGGAACTCCAGCCAGAACAGGAAGGGGCGATGAGAGAAATCCATTCAGGGGCACACGTTGACTACGACCAGAGAGGAAGTCCGCAAGCCAAGCATGGAGATTTCCCTGGATACCATAGGAGGAGAGTTTGGTAAGCAGAGCTGGGTGCCAGACCATATCGAAGAGTTAATTCTTGAGTGTGGAGAGATAGTGCTTCCTGGCACTCCTGAGGGTAGACACACACTTGTTCCGAGCTTGGTGGAAGGAACTGAGATTGCCTTCAGTTGGATTTGCCTTCCAAGAGGCAAAGGCAAGTTGTTTCAGGGCAACTGCCTCACCACAAGATTCAGTGTATCATGGACGGGAGGAAGGGTAAGATAACTGAAGATGAGATGGGATAACTCTGTGCATGAGAGAGAGCAGTTTGCTTTGGAAGAATTCCCAGGAAGAGTTGATGTCAGAGGCAGTATAGATGGGAGACCAGTCCAGATGATTGATGGCTGCTTGCAGACCGTGCCAGTCAGCCTGAGTGAAATGCCAGACTCGGCGACGCTGAGGAGGCTCTCTGAGAATGGCCAGAGAGATGTCCACTTTGACAAGCACATGATCAGAAGAACCGATTGGAGCAGAAGAAGAGCAGCAGACATTTGCAGGGAAATTAGTCATAACCAAGTCTAGAAGAGAAGATACTCCATTGACTGAGATCCGGGTCAGGAAATTGAGAGATTGTGTCAGTCCCAATGAGTCACAGAAGTCCTTTGCTGAGGTGCCATGACTGGTGAGAGAGGAACCCACACCCAGCCAGCTGGCATGATGACAGTTGAAATCGCCACATATGAGGGAGAGAGACTTGGGATGAGTTGATAGAAGTTAGTCCATGTTGTCAGACAGCAACATGTAAATAGAGTCATCACTGTTTGGAGGACGGTACAGAACACATATGAACAAAAGGTGGGAGGGGAGAGGAAGCCGTAGTTCGAGGTAATCCTGGGGGTGGGGTGGAGAGAGGACAGTGCAAGGAGAGTGAGGAAGAGTTTTTGATAAAGATAGCAACCCCACCACCAGGACGAGGCTCCGGTCTATCATACCGGAGGAGGGAGTAACCAGGAAGAGATAATAAGGAAGCAGAGACATCTTGAAGGAGGAAAGTTTCTGTTAAGCAGATCAAGTCTGGATTGTCAAAAGCAACCTGAATGGAGAGATCAATCAGGTTTGAGTGAAGGACCTGGCTGTTTGAGGTCCATATCGTTAATGAGGAGCGAGGGGGAGCATCAGGTGCAGGAGAGGGGAGGGGATGGGTAGGGTCAGATGAAGGATGAGAGGGGGAGGTAGGAAGAGCAGTTGATGGTGTGTCAGAGAATACAGAAGACTTACAAGAAAGGGAAGGATGAGGAGGACGAAGGGTTTGATGGTGATGGGATGAGGCACAGTTGGGGGTTCTTTGAGGGGGGGGGGTGCAGAGGAAAGTAGAAGTTTGGGGGATGTGGAGGTAAGAGATAGAAGGGAGATGAAGTGGGGAGGAGGCAGCTTTGAGAAGGAGGTGGGAGGGGGGAGAATTGGAGAGGGATGGTAGGGTGGGGAGATTTGAAGGGGTGGGGTGAGGAGGGAGTTTTGAAGGGGAGGAGTTTTGGAGGGGAGGGGCAAGGGGGGCGTTTAGGAGGGGAGGGGCAAGGGGGGAGTTTAGGATGGGAGGGGCAAGGGAGGAGATTTGGAGGGGAGGGACAAGGGGGGAGTTTAGAAAGTGGATGATTCATGAAAGACGAACATTGATAACAAATTGCGTTTATTGTGATTTTCAAGTTAGAGATCCTTATAAGAATGATGGAGGAGGGGTGGAATGAATTTGAATTTAGAGCATGTAGTGATTTAGAATTATAAGAGATTGAATATTTTTTTGAAATGGAATGAGTTGGAGAGGAAATTGAAAAGAGCCTTTTAAATAGGAAGAAAAACAGCATGTTGTAATATACCACTGAATAAAACACTGCAGGGGAAAGTTTAAACATATTTAAACAGAACCGTGAAGAACAGTCTTATATTCACAAAAATACCAATGGGGAGAGGGCCTAGAGGGACAACCATGAGTCACGTGAACAGGGCAAAAAGGTGTCAGCAAAAGGAACAGGGCAAAACAGATCTGGGGAATTGTTGAAGTATCAATTGATGATTGGAATTGAGTGAATACAATTATGATTTTGAATTCGTAATTGTATTCACCCAACTGTACGGAACTTCACATCAGGATTTAAATATTTGTTTATGTCACGAATGTTGATAAAAGTTTATTTTTTATATTAATGGTATTTCATTTGTGATTGGAGTTATGCTGTTTGGAATGAAAAAAGAGATATCGAGTTCAAGTGAATGACGAAATGCCATGATCGTTTCTACTTTCTAAACGTGAATTTATCCACGTGAAGGACTTCCATCCACGCGGATGGCCATATGCAGATTCGCCATTGACTGGGTATGGAACAAACGTACCCGTTTGTTTGCCAATGGGTACATTTTTCATGGAAGTCCTTCACGAACTTGCTGTCCATGTCTGACGTGCGGCTGAAGGTGCTACAGGAATGTGGAATTTATTGGTTTCATGCTTTAGCATTCGCCGTTTCTGCATTGTCTGTTTGCTTTTGGCCTCCCACCCATGCGTAGCACGGGTCCCTCACTAGTCCATATAGTCCACATACCAGTGCACTCAACTACGAGCTATCCGGTGTGGCTTTGACCTCCGACCCAATTATAAACTGTTGGAAATTTGCGTTGTAGGCTGAAAGTAGCATCACAACGTGTATTCCCTTGAAAGGACATTAATCTATGTGTCCCATCTGATACCATTAGTTGGTTGAAGATAAGTATCCCAAGGTGTCTTGCAATCATGTAAACTCAAACTACAGCAGGTAACATCCCCAACTTCCAACTTTCTTCCCAGGTCATTTGTCAGTCCTTACTCACTGGTTTGTGAAAAGCTTGGGCCAAAAACGTCCCAGCACTGTATATTATCTTTTATATTTGATAATAATTTTAAAACATTCTGAAATATATTGTTGCCGATCCAGGGGTCGGCGCTCCCCTTACCAAGGGGGGGTTAATCCCCTTGTCTTTCAAACTGGCCGATCCCCCAGTCCTGGAAATTATAACGCTCCTTTGCGGGGGTTGAGATTGGCCAGGGTGATTGGTCAAGATGGATTCCCAAATACCTGCGTGCCAATCTCTCCGCAAAGCAGGGAGATAATTTCCGCTCGAACCACGGACAGATGGAAATTGCCGAGCAGTTTAACAATCCGCGATTCGAGCCGTTAGCAATAAGACTAACCCGATTCTGAGCGGTTCTAATTGTGCCACGTATACTCAATTGAGGAAAAGACGAAAGCGATCGAATGAGAGGAAATCAGAGGGTAAGAAAGAACAAATATGATTTATTACTATACTGTACAATAAAAGAGGAAACGAAAGAAGGGCATACCGTATACAAGAAGAAGAGCAAAAGGACACAGGGGAAGCTTACAGTCTTAAATATCACACCAAGGACAATACAGATAGACTTACACGAAAGGGGAATAGCAGGAAGGAGGAGAAGGTCCAGGCAGATGGCAGGGGAGGAAGGTCCAGGCAGATGGTTCAGGCATTGAGGTCCGGCTCTAGGTTCACGGTCCACTCCGGTCCACACTTCAGTTCTGCGGCGAAACCCGGCAGGCAGCGCGGTTGGTATTGCCGCGGTAGCGGACCGACTCTCTCACTCAACTTCGTGTCTGGTCTCGTTCTTGACCCAACTCTCTCTTCTGCTCTGTCTCGCAACCTCTTGACTCACCGCGGCTCTTTGGCTCTCCCTTCTGCTCTGTTAAGCAAAGTATCCACTATTTTACACTTGTATGATGTGTAATGGGGTCTCCTCTACCTGCAGAGACAACTTCAGTGCAATATAACAATTTTTGGTTCTTGCGTGACAGGTTAAAGGCCAAAAAAGGGGGTATTTTTGGCATTAAAATGTAAAGTAGTTAGACTATGACATTTCTTTGATCAACTATTATTAGCAGGAAGGTTTTGAGGTGTCTCCTTATTTTTTTATGTAAAATGTAAATGCTAAGGTTTATTTCAGTGAAAAAATTATCGCTCTACCCCTCTTCATTGCGGAGTAATTGAGATGGGAAGATGGCGCTATTTTCAAAGTGAGCTCAATTTGAGTGGAACTAATTATCACTCTACTCCTTTACAAATGGTAACAGAATAACTATATCTTTTGCATTTTTCTGTTGTAGATACCATTCTCTGTTGAAGTCTATAAGTAAAATTCAATAAACATATCACATCATAAAAAATTTTGTATGAGAAAATGATCAAAAAATTTCCGTCACCTTATGTCACGTCCGTCACACCCTAATTTATTCAAAAAGTAAGAGTTACAAAAATATGAAAAAATATGCCTGAGACAGCTTCAACCATTAGCTATTCTCAAACATCAAATGATTAATTTGTGCCTTCATGTTAATTTGTAGAAGGGGAAAATAATGATTCCGTCCCCTGAAGTGTCACATCCATCACGCTGTGACGGATGTGACATAAGTACCAGAAATGACAAACGGTACTACTTTCATGCATTTAAATACATGTACTTAAAGTTATAATGAAACAAGATGTTATTTAGGTCAGCACCACGTCACGTCGGCCCGGTCAGCACCACAACACGTCGGCCCGGTCAGCACCACACCACGTCGGCCCGGTCAGCACCACACCACGTGGGCCCGGTCAGCACCACACCGCGTCGGCCCGGTCAGCACCACACCGTGTCGGCCCGGTCAGCACTATACCGCGTCGGCCCGGTCAGCACCACACCACGTCGGCCCGGAGCCTGGCGCGAAGTCCAAGGACATCAGCACGTCATCCGAAAACAGCTCCGGTTGGTGTGAACCACTCGGTCAATGGCGCGTTGTGAGATGGCGCGTTGCCATGTCATTGGCTTGACATGGTGGTGCATAATGCAAGTAATGTGGAAAATAGCCATTTATTGTTGATACACTATCCTTGTTGAGTCTCAAAATTAGATTTTCACTTACCTTGATGTAATTTCATGTTGTCAGGTTGTCACAGTTTACAACTGACATGTTTGATGTGTTTCTGTTATTTGTTCTCAGCTTTCATAGATTTTAGAAAGACTGGTATCATGTAAAGAATTTCTGTCATGCAAACTATCATTTATTATGGAAAAGTAACAAGTATCTTATGATTTCCATACATTGTCGCTTATGTCACGTCCGTCACACTGAGGTGATATTGCCTTTAATGTTAAAATACACTGTACTTGGTGAACTAAGAGGGGTATATCGTATAAAGCCATGAGGCATACAATAGATTTTGAGAGTATTTTGTACTCATGACCCCTAAAATTTGCCAGAGGAAAACTGTTCATGGTAGATTGTGGTAGAGGGACACAATATGGCAACACCAGCAAACCAATGTTACATTTTTCCATCACAGACTTACACTTAGTATTTTTTTCTGATAGTTTTCACCCCTCTGCATCTTCAAATGCCAAGTAAATAATATTAATTAGAGTTAAACATTGCTCGTCACATGATCTTATCAGTGTGACGGACGTGAAATAAGATATTGAATTGTCTAATTCACAAGCCTCCATTTTAAAAGCAAGGCAAGCCGTTATCTTCTAATCATTATTCTTGTACACGTGGACCCTCATACTCTAAAATAAAGCAACAGACAAACTGTTTAAAGGTAGAAAATTTTCCACTGCTGATTTTTACATAAGTGTTCCATTTTTCGTGACTTCACTCATATATATATATATATATATATATATATATATATATATATATATATATATATATATATATATATATATATTGTCGTGTGACTACCCTGTAGTGAACACCGCAGGGTGACATGGATGACCAACGAGCTTTACTCCCAGGCATTCAATTCAATGGCTGACCTTTGTTACACACGAGGGAAAAAAGGATGACGAACTTAACTGGATGGCTTCCACCCGACGTCCTCGACCCTGCAATAAATCAACTCAAACCGACATGGAATTAAAATGTACAAAAATACCAGATTTATCTATCTATAATTCCAGTAATCTCTGTGTGTTTGTTTGTACGTTTGTACGTTTGTACGTTTGTTTGTCTGTGACCGCTGTTTCTCGACAACCACGGGTCCGATATACTTTAAACTTGCCAGGTATATTGCTGGGGACCCGAGGATGTGCCTTTTCAAGGTTTCATATTAATCGGACAATTACTTACCGAGCTATGTCCAAAAAACGATTCAACCAATCAGAGAGCAGCGAGCTATCGCGTGTGCCGAACGTGGCGGACACACTCTGCCTCGGATGGCACATTTGAGAGCGTATTCATTTATTTCACGTTTGCAAACTATGTTGGCGCTATGTTGGCGTTAAACTATGTTTTAAAACTAATAAAAACCCCGGGGGGATTGTCACTGTACTCGCAAGCCGTTCGCCGTTCGCTTTGGCGTTGCGAATGGACCAAAACATTTCATGCACCAAACCATTTCATGTAAAGCGTTCGCCGTTCGCTTTGGCGTTGCGAATGGACCAAAACATTTCATGGACCAAACCATTTCATGTAAATAGAGGGGGGGATATAATTTTAGATATAGATATAGTACGGGCATGCCCTAGTTAAAGAAAATGCCGATAACAAAGAAAACACGATAAAACAAAATGCCTAATTGGAGCGCCCCCATGCAGACGCAGACCTGAATACAGACAATGGGAAATATAACTGAAAATAAATACATGTTTGTGTGGCACTTAGCTCTGAGCAGCTCTTGAACCTAGTCAGGAATCATCAAAAATCGTCTGAGGCCTCTACGTCCTTGCGCGCGAAAACCACAGGCTGCACTCCGTGGGTGCGAACTAGGCCTCACCCACACGCTCCACTCACTCCTGGCTTCGTGCGCGAAGCGAACAGGCCACACCCGTTCGCTCGTCTCTGCTCGGGAAACCGCAGTTCTCGGTCCGCAGTTCCTCCTCCTCACGATCACGATGAAGATGTCTAGTGTAGCAGCATAGCAAACCTGTTGTGCATTTTGTGATACAAGCACCAAATTTGGCACAAATGTACATTAATATGTTGCGAACATTTTCAGATATTGGGCCACTTGAAATTCCGTAATTTTTTTTTTCAAATTTTTTCAAATTTCGTAATTTCAAATTTTTCGGGTGACACCGTCACAATTTCGGTCTTCGAGGCCGGCCGATATAGTGGGGCGGCTTAGCCCAAATATTCAAAATAATTGTGCATTTTGTGATACAAGCACCAAATTTGGCACAAATGTACATTAATATGTTGCGAACATTGTGTGGTCAGCAATGAAGACGAGAGTCTGAATTACATGTATGCAAAAGACCTTGTGAACCAGTGAAGCAAATACACGGGTAAGCATGAATTAAATCTAGGGCATGATATAATTTCCATGATGTTTACCTCTACACTCAATGGTGGAAGGAGGTAATGTTTTGATCCCAGCTTGTCTGTATGTCTGTTTGTCTGTTAGTCCACAAAATTCCAGACAAAGCTTGTAGTAGTGGTAGTTGTAGTGGTAGTGGTGATAACAGAAATTGTTATATAGAACTGAACTTATATTATTATTATATGCAGAAAATAACTTCATTTCTATATGCCCTGCAGTGGACAGGTTAATTGGTTTATGCACTGAAGGGGTCACCCTGGTGTGCACTGCTGTGTTCTGCCTCACTGAGTTGTTCAGGTATGATGTACTCAGCACAAGCTTCCGGTCGGCCCGGAGGTGGGGGTGCGGGGCCTGTCACGGAACGTCAAAACAAACGGCCTGCCGGGGCCGCCCAAATGTCGGGCGTGAGGGGCGCGTCCACTAATGGAACGCCTCTCCCTTCCCAGATCGAGGGCCACGTGGTCAGGAGAACCTCGTCCCTTCCGGTCACACTTTGCCTATCGGCCGGCCTCGAAGACCGAAATTGTGACGGTGTCACCCGAAAAATTTGAAATTACGAAATTTGAAAAAATTTGAAAAAAAAAATTACGGAATTTCAAGTGGCCCAATATCTGAAAATGTTCGCAACATATTAATGTACATTTGTGCCAAATTTGGTGCTTGTTTCACAAAATGCACAATTCTTTTGAATATTTGGGCTAAGCCGCCCCACTAGTCGGAACATGACCGTTCACCACCGGATCCAGCAATCGAGAGATACAAAATCGTGGCTGCTCCCAATGAACATCCCTCGCCCAAGAGCGCACCGTATATATCCCCGTTCTTTAAGAATGTCCTTCCTCCGGAGCACGCCAACACAAGAGAGAAAGCCAAGAAGATGAAAAAGAAGATGAAAAAGACAAAATGTCGGGACACGACTGTTCGTGATTAATCTTCCTTGTGCAAGAGCAATAAGCGACCGTTCGCTATGGGATCCAGAACGAGAAGAAGCAAATGTCAGCCGAGCGTTCCTTTATTGTCAAGGCTCTTACGTCATCTCACAACGTCTCCGTGTCCGTTCCTATCAGTGAGTCCCATCTTAGCAGTCTTTTTGCCAATCAATCCCGGACCAATCACGGCCCTGCCTGATTGAGGTGGTGATGTAGCGGCTGCGGCACCAGCGGTCGTGTTCGATGCCTGGTTTCCGGTTGGTTTTCAGGTTGGTTTTTAATTAGTGTCATTAATTATGGTGCCGATTGCTTGGCTTGGCTATGTAGGGGAGTATCTACAGAGGATAACCGTGCACCTCCCCCCCCCCCCCCCCCGCTCCACCTGGACTCTACCAAACCAACTTTTTTAGCTTCCTTTTATGGTCCTATTACACATTTGAGATGTTAACAAAAAAAATTCCCCGGCACTCTGGCGATATTCAAGATGGCGTCCAACATGGCCGCCAAAATGGGTAAAATCATAGAATATGGTATATAACATCTCAAAAATGCGGCAAATTGGAAAAATAATCATTGGAATTTGGTTCCTGATCATTAGTTACTAGTTTCTGATAATTGGGCTTTGTTGCCATTTTAAAAAATCCAAATGGCGTCCAAAATGGCCACCAAAATATGCAAAATCATAGAAAATTATATTTAACAGCCAAAAACTGTGACAAAATTGTAAATTATTCATTGGAACAATGTGTTTCTCATCATTAGTAACTAATACCTAGTGATTGAATTTTGTTACAATGCTTAAATTCCAAGATGGCATCCAAAATGGCCACCACAATAGGCAAAATCATAGAAAATTGTATATAACAGCCTGAAGCTAAGAATAATATTCAGTACATTAATATTTGGATTCATTGTAATATATGTTCCTGATTATTAGAAACTAATAGGCCTATGTGGTGATTTATGTTTTGTTTCCATCCATAAAATCCAAGATGGAGTTCAAAATTGTTTTAAAAATGGTAAAATCATAGTAAATATCAAATGTCAGCTTCAAATAATCATTAATGTAATAAAAATAGAGGGACAGAACCATGGAATATTCGTCTTGTAATTCTTATCAAGGATGTTTATTATTGTTATCGTACTTGGAATTGAAGATGGTGGACAATTTGAAAGCCAGAAAACACACACCCACACACACACACACCCACACAAACACACCCCTATACACACCCCGATGCACTTTGAATATTTGCACATACACAAGTATTATGTGTACTAATCTTTTTATGTGTATTTTTTTTTCTCTTTCCAGGTTAGATGAGTTAGCTTAGCAAGACCGTAGCTCGTCAAGATCAAGATCACAAGTCAAGATGTCAGACAAGCAAGAAATAGTTTAATATAATTGTCAAAAGAAATTGTTGAAATGGAAAGAAAACGCAAACGGGAACATTGTGTCATTCATATGTCTGGAATAAAGCATGGATCGCTCACATATTTTTCAGACTTGACGAATCCAAATGATAGATTGGCACTTCTCAAAAATATACGGGATCGTCGCTTAGCTGAACTACCAGGTTCTTCATATCGAATGACAGATATCTGTCAGGGCATTCCTGATGAGATCCTGGAGAACGAGGTCTATCACCGAGGATGTTACCAAAGATTTACCCTGAACCTACATAGGTTAACAGCTAGTGAACCATCTAACGATCCTGAAGCTCTTGGACCATCTCCCAGCCAAGAAGGAAGGGTAAAACGCAAGAAACCATCAGAAAATATCATTTTTGAACCTGATTGTATTTTCTGCAATACTGAAGGCCGAATCCATGCGAAAAAGGCAGGCATCGACACAAAGGAAGGCACCTCTTCATTTGAACGTGATGGATGGCAGAAAGTGCTGCAAATAGCAGAAGAGAACAATCATGAGTGGCTCTTAAGGCGAATCCGAGGACCAAGACTGTTTCGCTAAATTGGGGGATAACTGGGAAGTTCAGCAGAGTCTGTTTGAAGACCTAGAGGAGTTTGTGTGCTTCTTCTTGTTCCCTAGGCAGAGAGATGTCGATAAAGTTCGTGCTGTCATGTTGAAGAAAATGGTTGGGAGAGGGGGAAGTGATTAAGTCATCGAGTAAAGTGGACTTATCTGAGCTACCACCCTGCAAGCAGTCGCTTAATCCTCACATCAGACGGGCAAACTACAGGAAACGAGCACACACACCCATGGTAGATATGGTCCAGGCAATCTAGCCCATTTTTTCACTCAACTTGGAACAAATTGCAACAATTTTTTTTGCCACAATGCATTTCTACAAGGTCCCCAGAACAACATACTAAAAGTCCCAAGCAATCCCAACATGGGAAATATGTCTAATTTGCATAATCCAATATGGCCACCAATCTGCAATTATAGAAGTTAGTAATAGCAATGAAATAATAATTATAACACTAATTATAATTATAATTATACTCTAATAAATAATAAATAAATACTCCAATAAATACTCTAATTATAATTATAACACACTA
Source organism: Myxine glutinosa (assembly GCF_964187855.1). Taxonomy (NCBI): domain Eukaryota; kingdom Metazoa; phylum Chordata; class Myxini; order Myxiniformes; family Myxinidae; genus Myxine; species Myxine glutinosa. Next base: position 190,454,474 of record NC_136267.1, on the reverse strand, counting down.
ATTTTCACACTCTTTACTCAAGAACAATTCATCCAGTATATTGTGGACAATGTTGACCATAACGTAGCAACACTAGATGGCACCGGGACATTTCATGGCATGGGCATCATAGCTACTGTTACACCACAAATAAAGACCTCCAGACCTGTCCCCAAAGTGTCTGTTACAGCTTCGGACATTGCTGCAGTTGGCCGTATCAACATTGAGTACTTCCGTATCCCTGCAATGATGCCACCACTCACCTATCTGCCACTTGTACACACGGCAGCGGATGATCCGACATCTCAACTTGACATTCTATGGAAAACCTCCCGATTTCTTCGCTCTCCAAGACCAGCATGGTCTGGTATGATGCAAAAATGTTCCATCATGGCGAATATCCAGGACAGTCTTCTGTGATATTCCTTCCAATGATTGATCTCAATCCTAGTGATCCAAATTGTATCTATTCCACACTAAAGTTTGTGTCAGCTCAGGCCATGCGACATGGTGTTACTCCTGTCCTCACATTCGATCAACCCTTGTATTGGAAAGCATTATCAATTGTTCGATCTCAACCAGTTGACAGTCATCTCCGGCGAATGGTCCTCAAACTGGGAGGGTTTCACATGGAAATTAGTTTCCTGGGTAGCATCGGGCATCTGATGGCAGGTTCCGGATTGGAAGAAGTCCTTGAGGTTGTGTACGCTAGTAACACCGTGAGCCACATGTTGACTGGCAAGGCTGTGTTCAGAGCAGTCCGTGGTCACATGCTAGTAGATGCTGCACTGAACACCATCCTTCTGTCCAGCGCATACAATGTACCAGTGCCATCCAAAATGAAAGCAGAGGACCCTGATGAAGTGATGACAGGTGATGATGTCGAACAACATTCTGACACAACTGACTTGACCATAGCAGCAGAAGTATATGACAATGCAGTTTCCTCGACAACATCTGTAGAAAATGTGTGTTTGGCAGATGTGTGTCTGGACCAGAATTCAAAGCAAACTGAAGGAAAAGAAGGATATAATGACCACAATGCGGACCGCAGAACTCTGGGTACAATATCTGTAAATGGTAGACATTCTACAGAGGTTTCTCAAGGCTGAACGCACAGGCAATTGGAAAATGCATCTCCAATCAGTACATGAAATGTTACCATACTTTGCAGCATCTGGACACACACTATATGCAAAGTCTGCATATATCTATCTTCAAATGATGTTAAATCTGCCAGAGACACACCCAGAAGTCAACCAGAAATTTGAGCAGGGATACCATGTGGTGAGACGCAGCGACAAATATTGGTCAGGATTGTCGACCGATCTCATTATTGAACAAGTGCTCATGAGAAGTGTTAAGACAAGTGGCAGACTTACAAGAGGAAAGGGGATGACAGAAACCCAGCGATTGGTGTGGGTCCTATCTATGCCAGCGTGTGCAAACATCAGTGATGCCATGCAAAAGCTCAGTGGTGTGTCATATGAAACCAGTGACCAACACAAGGACATATTATCAGCAAGACAAGCTAGAGATGTCAGCGACACCCTTGACCTCATCAGTTATCTTGAAAAGAGAAACCCATTTGTTAATAACAGTACACTGCTGAACATTGCAAATGGCATGACAGCCCAGGAAGGAGTCAATGTTGAAATATCAAGAGAGGTTGGTGAACGGATTCTAGCGTCAATGGTTGGGAAATCTGCCTGAGTTTGTCTTCCGAAAAGCTGATCAAGCAAAGACATTCGGTACAAGATCAACTCTCAAAATCAAAGGCGAATCTGTGAAGGTGGATCCACAGCTGATATTCCAGAGGCTGATAACTGTCACTGAACGCTGTGAAGATGTTCCATCACTGTTCAAGTATGAACTCTGTAGTTCCTGCATTATTCGAATCTTCCTCCCTTCCACTGCAGGCCAATAAGGCAACTCTTGCTGATGCTATCTGGAAAGTCATCCCAGAGAAACAACGAGGACCTACTGAAAATGTCCAGTACATCCTTGATGGTGGTGCTCCACTTCACAGACTACCCTGGCCAAGAGGTTCTACCTTTGATTATGTGTGTGATCTATACACCAACTATGTTGTACAGAAATATGCTGATGCTGCTGTTGTCTTTGATGGCTACAATGATGACCCATCAATGAAAGATGCCACACACATGAGAATAACAGGAGCCTGTACTGGTGTGACAGTTCACTTCGTGGGTGAAATGGTGATTCAATCCAGAAAAGAGGATTTCTTGAACAATGCGAGGAACAAACAGTGCTTCATTTCTTATCTGAGTGACAAACTGGAGACAGCTGGGTGCAATACATTTCATGCGAAGCAAGATGCTGATTTGTTAATTGTTCAAACAGCTGTCGCCTCTGCACGAACAACAGACACTGTCCTGGTGGTAGATGACACGGACTTACTCATCCTTCTTATTCACCATGCTGAAATGGACGCACATGACCTGTTCCTGATACCAGAACCAAAGCAAACTTCAAGAAAGAACAGGATTTGGAACATGAAGCAATCAAAGAATTTGCTTGGCAGTGATGTATGTGACTGTACGCTGTTCGTACATGCTATTCTTGGTTGCGATACAACTTCTCGCCTGTTTGGTTTGGGAAAGGGTCCAGCACTGAAAAAAATCATGAACGATGCCTTCTTCTATCAACAAGCTGAGTATGATAGACCTGAGCCTCGTCCAGGAGGGGGGGTTGCTATCTTTATAAAAAACTCTTCCTCACTCGCCCTGCACTGCCCTCTCTCCACCTCTCCCCCAGGAATACCTTTGGCTACGGCTTCCCCTTCGCTCCCACCTTTTGTTCATATGTGTGTTGTACCGTCCACCAAACAGTGATGACTCCATCTACATCTCGCTGTCTGATAACATGGACCAACTTCTATCTACCCATCCCAACTCTCGCTTCCTCATATGTGGTGATTTCAATTGTCACCATGCCAGTTGGCTGGGTGTGGGTACCACTCTCACCAGCCATGGCTCTTCAGCAAAGGACTTCTGTGACTCACTGGGACTGACACAATCTGTCAATTTCCCGACCCGGATCTCAATCAATGGAGCATCTTCTCTTCTGGACTTGGTTATGACTAACTTCCATGAAAATGTCTGCTGCTCTTCTTCTGCTCCAATCGGCTCATCTGATCATGTGCTTGTTAAAGTGGACATCTCTCTGACCATTCTCAGAGAGCCTCCTCAGCGTCGGCGAGTCTGGCATTTCACTCAGGCCAACTGGCATGGTCTTCAAGCAGCCATCAATCATCTGGACTGGTCTCCCATCTCTACCGCCTCTGACATCAACTCATCCTGGGAATTCTTCCAAAGTAAACTGCTCTCTCTCATGCACAGATTTATCCCATCTCGTCTTCAGTTGTCATACCCTTCCTCCCGTCCATGGTACACGGAATCTTGTGGTGAGGCTATTGCCCAGAAACAACTTGCTTTCGTCTCCTGGAAAGCAAATCCAACGGAAGGAAATCTCATTTCCTTTCACAAAGCCCAAAACAAGTGTGTGTCCACCCTCAGGAGAGCCAGGAAACAATATCTCTCCGTTCTCAGGACAGAACTCTCTTATCTGTCTCCCTCTTCCAAATCCTGGTGGCGTCTAGTCAAATCTGTTTCTGGTGTTTGTTCCCCCTCCATCCCCTCCCTCACCTCAAACGGCCACACGGCTGACTCCGCGCGCGAAAAAGCTGAATGCCTCAACTCTGTGTTTGCCTCTAAATCTTGTGTCCCAAACCCATCCCTCTCTGTACCCACCGTACCCAGTCGTACCCAGCTGCTCCTGGACTCTGTGCCCTTTCCTCCTGACAAGGTGGGAAAGTTTCTGTCAACCCTCGACTCTGATTCTGCAACTGGACCTGACGGCATCAGCCCACCGGTCCTAAAATCTTGTTCTTCTGCTCTTTCACTCCCTCTCTCTGTTCTCTTCACACTCTCTTTTGCTCAAGGTCATCTGCCATCTGCTTGGAAATCTGCCAACATCACCGCTTTGCACAAAAAAGGTGCAAAAACAGATCCCAGCGACTACAGACCAATCAGCCTTCTCTCAATTATCAGTAAAGTCATGGAATCCATCATTGCTTCAGATATGAAATCTTTCCTCTTCTCCAATGGCCTGATCTCTGATCATCAATTTGGTTTCAGACCGGGTCACTCTACTCTGGACATGCTGCTTCTGCTTTCTCAGCAATGGATGGAGGTCCTCAATGCCAAACAGGAAATTAGAGCTGTCTCCCTTGACATATCACATGCCTTCGATACGGTCTGGCACCCCGCTCTGCTCACCAAACTCTCCTCTGTTGGTATCCATGGAAATCTCCACGCATGGCTGGCGGACTTCCTCTCTAGTTGTAGTCAACGTGTGGCCCTGAATGGGTTTCTCTCATCTCCTCTTCCTGTTCAGGCTGGAGTTCCCCAAGGCAGTGTTCTGGGCCCTGTGCTTTTTCTGGTCTTCATCAATGATCTCCCTGACTCTCTTGAAAATCCTCTCTATCTCTTTGCTGATGACTCTACTCTCTGTCGCTCCATTCTTCATCCCTCAGATCGACAGTCTGCAGCCTCCTCACTCTCTGCAGACCTGGACAAAATCACAGACTGGGCAAACAAGTGGAACATGTCTTTCAATCCTGACAAATCCCACACTCTTACAATGTCTCTCCGAAAAGACCGACTGGACAACCCTCCCATCTACTTTCTGAATAATCCTCTCCAAGAAGTTCTGTCACTCAAACTTTTGGGTCTCACTATCTGCCATGATCTTTCCTGGGAAAACCACATTTCAAATCTGGCCTCCAAAGCCAGTCGCCGACTGGGCATCCTCCGTCGTGCGAAGTCCTTCCTTGGCACACCTGAGCTCCTCACCACGTACAAGGCTTTCATCCGCAGCTCATTGGAATACTGCTCTCCCCTCTGGGCTGGTGCTCCTGCCTCACACCTAGCTCGTCTTCACGCTGTTGAAAGGAAAGCATTCAGAATCATTGGAATCTCCCGCGATGAAGCTAACTCCAAGGGCCTTTCACTCACTCACCGCAGGCAGGTTGGTGGTCTTTCCGTCTTCTACCGACTCCTCTCTGGCCTTGCCCCCCCAGCTCTCTCTGGGCTCTGTCCCGCAAATATTCCTACAGGTCGCACAAGATCTGCCTGCAACCCTCTTATGGTTAAACTGCCAAAATCAGGACTCTGCTCACCTTCACGCCTTCATTCCTCTTTTCTCCCGCCTCTGGAACAAACTCCCTCACTCTCTTCAATCCCACTGCACCCTCCAGATCTTTAAAACAGCTGTTCACCACCATCTCTTATCTTCCCCCATCCAAAACCTTGATCTTTTCTATCCCCGATAATTTCACCCCAATTCCACTTTTTGAAATACCAACTTCTGACCTGGAAGTCCTTGGTGTCCTTGTGTTTTATACTTCTCCCACCCCCCACCCCCCCACACCTTCCCACGCCTCCTCCCCCCGAGCCCTCTCCCTCCCACACATCTCCCTGCTCTCAAATGTTGTGTGCTCTCAAGTGTTTGTGTGCTTCCCATTCTCGTCTTCCGCTCCCTCTTTTTATATATTTTGTTTGTCTGGTTGATTTGTTTGTGAAGTAAATGTCAGCTCTTTCACGAGCCTCGATTCAGTATACAAAAAAAAAAAAAAAAAAAAAAAAAGCTAAAGTTTTCAGTCAAACACATCAAATGGAGGAGAAGGTTATCGCCAAGGCAGGAGAACATGCACTATTGCACTAGTGTCGTTGTAAGGAGGATCTGAGGAGGAAGGATTGGACACCTTACGGTACAAGCGGTTTTGGGAGAAGGTCACCAAGAATGTTTCACATGTAGAGCCACAGACCCTGCCACCCACCTCTGCAGCTGCAAGATACCATAGCCTTCGTGTGTACCACCAAATACAGCAGTGGAAAGGGATCGATCTAAATCCACTGGAGTGGGGATGGCACGTAGTAGCTGGACATTGCCTACCAATACTGACAGATCAGGCCGCAGCACCATCAGCACTCCTGGACGTCATCTGCTGCAACTGTAAAAAGGACTGCAATACACGAAGATGTACTTGTAGAAATTATGGTCTCACATGCAGTGCTGTGTGCAGGGAATGTCATGGTACAAGTTGTACCAATGCAGAACTGCCAGATTTCACAGAGGAGGATGACAAACTGTTTAATCGTTTGAGTTGGACGTTCCAGCATTTTGTATACCTACAGCAATCACTACAGCAATTTTCACGAGCTGAGCATCTTCATATAGGCATAGTATGGTGAATTTGTAATGAAACTCGTGTATCTGTCACCAATAGACAGAGCATCATTCGTTATATGAGAAATATTGCAGATTGGTGGCCATATTGGATTATGCAAATTAGACATATTTCCCTTGTTGGGATTGCTTGGGACTTTTAGTATGTTGTTCTGGGGACCTTGTAGAAATGCATTGTGGTGATATAATTTCTGTTGAAATTTGTTCCAAGTGAAACCTTATTTTGCCTGGACTAATATCCCACCTGCTACAAATCATGGATGGGTACGTTCCGATGGATACATTGAACCAGTATGGTCTGAGGGACCTATCTTGCCATCCTGCCTTCAAGATATATTAGCTAATGTCACCGAGGATGACGCATCTGATGATGAACTTGGAGGTGATGACACATCTGATGATGAACTTGGAGATGCTGATGAATGCGACGACTCTAGCCTAGACTCCGATTCTGACAAAGACTGATTCTGACACTCCTGCAGGAGTCAAACCGTATGTACGAACTGTAGTTACAGGAGATAATTTGGAGATAGTCCTCTGTGGAATGCCATAACAAAATGGCATTGTATGAATCATCACAAGTGCCATGTGCCATCACATACCAACGCATGCCATCACATACCAACGTGTGGCATCACATACCAACGTGTGTCATCACATACCATGCGTCATCACATACCATCATGTGCCATCACATACCAACGTGTGCCATCACATACCAACGTGTGCCATCACATGCGAACCTGTGCCATCACATACCAACCTGTGCCATCAAATAGTGTGCCATCACATACCAATTGGAGATCTCGCGAGATCTTGGAGACGGTGGCAGGGGTTTTCGACGGTCCACACGGTCTCCACGTTTTTCAAAGTTAAGTCTGTTCACAATTGTATTTTGTCGAAACTGTATTTATCGTTCGGTGTGTGGACTTATAGTGTCCCCCTTGGGAGTTTCTCGGTGTTTATCTTTCACTAGACGACCCATGACCCGTTGGGTCAGTCAGTTTGAATAGATATGAGAATAGAACTAAAGCGAACGCTGGACATCATCAGGGAGATTATTTGGGCCAGCAAGCCATAAGGCTCACCTCTCCAGCGTTCTAAATCACTTATCTGTGACACGTGATTTCGGCCCTTATCTCCGATCACGTTTTTTTTTTTTTTTTTTTTTTTTTAGAAAAAACACGCGACCCGTGGACTACCACGATTTTGTTGTCAGAGGACACTTCTGATGACGATGTTCTTTGTCGACGATCCTCCATTTACATAAACTCGCACGTTCTCTTTCCTCTTCCCTCGACTGAGCGCCACATACAGCTGACCATGCTGGAAGACCGGTTTCTCCAGGTACACCAGCACATTCTCCATAGTTTGCCCTTGCGCCTTATGGATCGTCATTGCGAAGCAGGATTGTATGGGGAACTGGCAGCGCTGCAAAGGGATATCCTCAGCTTCCGACAGATTTAGTCGGATCCGAGGGAGCATTACAGTTTCGCCTTCAAACGTTGAACTTATGATCCTCGCAACTATAATATTTCGAAGCATGTCCTCAACAATCATGCGCGTCCCGTTGCAAAGTTTCAGAGGGTCCAAGTTCCGCATCAAAATGATAGGGGATCCTTTTTTGAGCTCGAGGTTGTGCGGCGGCAATCCCGAGACTTCAACGGAATCTAGGAATTCCGTTGGGAAGTGCGTCGCATCAGTACCCTCAGTCACACTGTTGAACGCAGCATACTCCTTGCTAGCACCAGGGAACCTTGTGATGCATCTTGAATTGATGTTTCGCATCATATCGTTGAGGGGCACTAATATAGACCTTGCTGAAAAAACCTCCATCGGATTGGCGAATGATGGATATATGGTATCGATGCACTCATCGAGCCCACTCGCTGTCAGCAGTATATCCTCTGGCAAATCTATCTCATCATCCGCATTTTTCTCGATTCTATCCTCGCCGATGTCGAGCAAAAATCTTGAAAACTGCCCACTTCCGTCGGTCAGTCGCATATTAGTTCTCAAGTGAAACATTCCAAAGCTCTGCCATAAGTAGGACTTCTTTATGCACGCATTCTCAACGTCAGCATCACACCCTCTTTTCACCACGGGCAGAAGTTGACGGAAATCACCACAGCATATCGTCAAGATCCCTCCAAAAGGCTCGTCTTTGTCACATACATCACACAACGTGCGATCCACAGCCTCGAAACTCTCTCTCCTGATCATAGGACACTCATCCCACACGATGAGTTTTGTACTTCGAAAGAGGTCTGCGATAGTGGAATTTTTATCAATGTTACATACGCCATCTTCCCTCGGTGTCAGAGGGATTTGGAACCTTGAGTGCGTTGTTCTTCCACCAGGCATGAGGGTAGCAGCTATGCCAGATGAGGCCACCGCAAGGGCAACTTCTCCACTCGCTCTCACTTTAGAGAGAATCAGGTTAATAAGAAACGTCTTCCCTGTGCCTCCAGGCGCGTCAATGAAAATCATTGATGACTGATTCGTGCGGATGCAACCGCACGCAAAGTCATAGACAACTCTCTGCTCATCATTGAGCAGAAGCTGCCTTTCGTCTACGATTCGCTGTTGTTCCTCCGTGTCGTATTGGAGTTCTCTCAGTAGGTGAATGTTGGCAATCCCTTCATGACGAAGAACAGTCATTGGAGTCAGCAAGTGAAAATGTGCAACAGTTCTGTTCAACAATTGCAGTTCCTGCTGCAAATACGATAGAGCCAAGTCATGATGGCTCTCGTTGATGGCAATATTGGGATCATTTGCAGATCGTCGATGAGCTAGAAGATAATCTTCAGCCATAGCGTCCTTGAAACGTTCCCATAGATCCAATGGATTGTCGACTTCACTTTGTGTGAGGAGCACAACGAACAAATCCCTCATGGGTCTGGGAAGGCGTGTCCTCTCAGCATCCTCCAGAGTCTCGCGCCAGACAGCGTCTCCTTGCAGCAAACCCATTTCTCTGCAAGCGTCTTTGAATGTGGGTAGAATGACATTATCACACGTTCTCAGGACTTCGAACGAAGTCGGCCCTCTCACGTGGTGGAGGAGTAGTCGGAAATAGTACAGGTCACCAGTACGCGGCGAAACAGTGTAAACTCGTCCCAATATGTCATCCTCAAACATTCCAGGGTTGCCCTCCACCGGTCTGCCCTGTTTTCTTCGTTGCCATCTCTTCTTGGTCCATGTATAGAATCTCGGAACATCCATGTACAACAGTGTCTTAGCGAAATGGTCACGTCTGCAAAGATCCATAAACTCTGTCAACGTGGTTTTGGCCATATTGGGATTATTTCTTTGTTCACGAACGTTCCCAGCAAAAAATACCTGTTGTTCATTTGGCAGATGTACTCCTAAACGGATAACGGCCGGCTTCCTGTCATGGACTGAGAATCCAAGAATGGAGGCAACAGCCTCTGAAGGTCCAATGTATCTACCCGTCAAGTACTCCGTTATCTCGTCGTTTGTGCACAGTGCATACGTAGCTTGATCGCTACCTTTCATGGCATACTTAATAACATACTTGTTCGACTTTATAGAGCAGCATATTTCAACGTTGATGTGGCAATCAAACGTTTTCAGGAGATAGAGATTATGGGGAACAACCCACTGATTTGTAACAGGTCGTCGTTGCCTCCCTTCTTGGTGCCCTTCAAATCCTCCCATTTCTGGGGATCTTCTTCTATATATGGGGTACGAATCGTCTCCGCACCGTGTGTACGGAGCATATGACCGCGGGTATCTGTGTCTGCATGCTCCATTCTTCCAGCATCCAGTTGCTGTGGAACAATATGGACCATGGATCATGTGCTTCAACACCAGTCTGTGTCCCTCTGGATCTTCATCGGGATCTGGTATTTCAGCTTGTACAAATCGATCATAGTCTTGTGGTCTCGGCTTTGAAGCTTCATCGAGCCACAGCAAACAGTGTATGTGAGGGAGACCTCGCTTTTGGTACTCCACACACACAACGTGAGCGATACAGTTCCCGAAGAAGCCTTCTGATCCAGTGAGGTATTTAATGAACACCGTTTTACACACACGCACACAATAACTACAATAACTTGGCTGGGTTTTAATTAAAATGGTATAAAAAGAGCTTCTGGGAGGAAAAGTGTTTACTTGATGTACTCATGAAAATGCTCCTATGCCTTAACTTAACATATCACAAGCTGGTTTTTGAAGCCCCAAAAATGAAAAAAACAATAATCAACAGATCTATTGCAGAATCACACTGCTGATATCGTCCAAAATGGATCATGCCCAGCATTAAAGGGGATATTTTCTTCGCACCATTGTAATATTCCACCAAAGTATCTTGCACAAGTTTATTTCATGTTCATTTATGTTTCATGTCCAAATGTTCATTTCATGTTCAAAGTTCATTATTTCATGTTTATTTGAAACCCAGAATTACTCACAAATTTGTACTTGTCATGTTTACGTGCTTTGAAGCAGGCTGACTAAATATATTGCAGATTGGTCAAGGCTGTGCGGTAAATCCTGTGGGAATTTCTCCTTTGTTTTATTCATTTAAAAATAAAGGGTGGTTGGTAATAATTCACTTTTTGACCATGAAGCATGAATAACATCTGACAAAATCTCCAAGAATAGAAGTGCACTCAGTGTGTTATCAAAAACATGTTCTTTTTCTTTGCACTTTATCACAATAATTAATTTTACAACGTTTACAGTCATGCATGCATTGAGTTTATGATGGTTTTCCGCACGACAGACTCACAATTTCCTTGATTTATAATAAAAAAAAAATCTTTATTGTCCCATATTCAGGGAAATTATTCTTTGGTGACACCGTAAGTTAACCATCATTAAAACATAAAACACAAAGCGAATAAAAAGATATAAAATATAAAATAAATATATAATGTGGAAGATGGACTAAACAGCAAAATGTCTCGGAATTTGAATTTAGCATTTGAATTGCACATGGTACAAATAATCTTTTGAAAATGTTCTTCATCCTCCTTACACGAAAGCGTCTCCCTGATGGCAGTTTTTCAAAAAGTCCGTTCAAGAAATGACTTTCATCAGCACACACCTGCACCGCCTTCCTTTTCAATGCCCGCAGGTATAGAGAACCCAGACTGGTTGAAGGCCCACCTACAGCTTTAAATGCCAGTGTAATGACCTTTCTCAATCGTGACTTATTCCGCACATCAAGATAACTGCACCAGGAAATCAAATTAAATGATAAAACACTGATCAGTAAGGAATTTGTTAACATCCGCATCACACGAGAGCTAACACCAAATGAATTCAACTTCCTGAGAAGATACAATCTTTGCATTGATTTCTTGTACACAGCATCAGTATTTACATCAAAAGTTAACTTGTTATCAATAAAGGTGCCCAGGTATTTAAATTTGCTAACAATTTCCACCTTATCACCATTTATGGTTTCAGGCTCATGATTGTGACCTTTCCAAAAGTCCAAAATCATCTCTTTAGTTTTGTCCACATTCAGAATAAGACAAAAGTCCCCGCACCACTTATTCAATGTGTCAATCTCGTCGAGGTGAAGATACAAAGGATGAATGATCGGAAAGACAGCCAACAATGGCGATATCGTCTGCATACTTAAGAAAGTTACAAAGTTATTTAAGAGCCACGCATCCATTGGTGTACAAACTGAACAGTAGAGGTGACAATACACCACCTTGTGGAGCACCAGTATTCAAGATTGATAACTTTGATAAGCTACCATTCACCCTCACCTGCTGAGGACGGTCTCGTAAAAAACTTTCCACCCAAAGTATGATATGGGGGTTCAGGCACAGGTCACTCAACACTTTCAGAAGGGTAAATGGCTGCATGGTGTTAAAGGCTGACGAGAAATCAATGAATAACACACGGACATAGGTTCCATCCTGGTCAAGGTGACTTGTGATTAGATGAAGTAAACTGAGCCAGGTATCTTCAACACCTCGTCTTGCTTTGTATGCAAATTGTAAAGGATCCAGTTTCGGAGTTACATCTGATGCTATAAACTTCACCATCAATTTCTCCATACATTTACACAAGATGGAGGTAAGGGCTTTAGACACTTTACAGGACAAAGGGGTCTCGTGGACCCCTTTGTCCTTTAAGCAATGCCTCTTGGGGGTGCCCTCCATCCTCTTCCTCCACGCTGCACCAACACAGGGTGAAACCAGCTGAGGTAAATCCAAAGGACAAAGCCACATTTAGTCCTCCCCCTTGTTTGTGATCCTCCCCGCTGTTTGTGATCCCCCCCCCCCTTGTTTGTGATCCTCCCCCCTGTTTGTGATCCTCCCCCTTGTTTGTGATCCTCTCCACTGTGTGTGATCCTCTCCACTGTGTGTGATCCTCTCCACTGTGTGTGATCCTCTCCCCTGTGTGTGATCCTCTCCCCTGTGTGTGATCCTCTCCCATGTGTGTGATCCACTCCCATGTGTGTGATCCTCTCCCATGTGTGTGATCCTCTCCCTTCTGTGTAATCCTCTCCTCTGTGTGTGATCCTCTCCCCTGTTTGTGATCCTCTCCCCTGTTTGTGATCCTCTCCCCTGTTTGTGATCCTCTGCCTTGTTTGTGATCCTCTTCCCTGTGTGTGATCCTCTCTCCACTGTGTTTGATCCTCTCTCCACTGTGTGTGAACCTCCTCCCTGTGTGTGATCCTCTCCCCTGTGTGTGATCCTCTCCCCTGTGTGTGATCCTCTCCCCTGTGTGTGATCCTCTCCCCTGTGTGTGTGATCCTCTCCCCTGTGTGTGTGATCCTCTCCCCTGTTTGTGATCCTCTCCCCTGTGTGTGATCCTCTCCCCTGTGTGTGATCCTCTCCCCTGTGTGTGATCCTCTCCCCTGTGGGTGATCCTCTCCCCTGTGTGTGATCCTCTCCACTGTGTGTGATCCTCTCCACTGTGTGTGATCCTCTCCACTGTGTGTGATCCTCTCCACTGTGTGTGATCCTCTCCACTGTGTGTGATCCTCTCCACTGTGTGTGATCCTCTCCACTGTGTGTGATCCTCTCCACTGTGTGTGATCCACTCCACTGTGTGTGATCCACTCCACTGTGTGTGATCCACTCCACTGTGTGTGATCCTCTCCACTGTGTGTGATCCTCTCCACTGTGTGTGATCCTCTCCACTGTGTGTGATCCGCTCCACTGTGTGTTATCCGCTCCACTGTGTGTGAACCTCTTCCCTGTGTGTGAACCTCTTCCCTGTGTGTGATCCTCTCCACGGTGTGTGATCCTCTCCCCTGTGTGTGATCCTCTCCCCTGTGTGTGATCCTCTCCCCTGTGTGTGATCCTCTCCCCTGTGTGTGATCCTCTCCCCTGTGTGTGATCCTCTCCCCTGTGTGTGATCCTCTCCCATGTGTGTGATCCTCTCCCCTGTGTGTGATCCTCTCCCCTGTGTGTGATCCTCTCCCCTGTGTGTGATCCTCTCCCCTGCGTGTGATCCTCTCCCCTGCGTGTGATCCTCTCCCCTGCGTGTGATCCTCTCCCCTGTGTGTGATCCTCTCCCCTGTGTGTGTGATCCTCTCCCCTGTGTGTGCGATCCTCTCCCCTGTTTGTGATCCTCTCCCCTGTGTGTGATCCTCTCCCCTGTGTGTGATCCTCTCCCCTGTGGGTGATCCTCTCCCCTGTGTGTGATCCTCTCCCCAACACACACTGTACCCCAACACACACTGCAAAAATGGATTTAATCGGACAAGCCGTTCTGCTTGAAATTGACGGAAACCAATTTCAAGATGGCTGCCGTGGCGGCCATATTAAAAATTGCCGGACGCCCATTTTCGAAAGGAACCTTCCTCTACTCAACCCCAACACACACTGCAAAAATGGATTTAATCGGACAAGCCGTTCTGCTTGAAATTGACGGAAACCAATTTCAAGGTGGCGGCCATATTGAAAAGCGCAGCGCGCCCATGAACCTTCCTCTACTCAACCCCAACACACACCTTCTTCCTCGGCTGGACCGCATGGCTAATGCCGGCTTGGGGCAATCAAACGAGCCAAACCAAGGGGCAGCGAACGCTGCCCGACTGTCACTTTGAAGCGTGGGTGAGGCGATTTAGGGAAATTGAAAGGGACCTATCTTATTTGATTAATGCAACGCAGATTCAACTATTGGGAACAGGTCCTTAACTGAAACACATAATAATGAGATAACTACGGAGAGGTCCTATGGTTCGCTACGTGTTGTTCATGGACTAACTAGGGTGCGATCTTTAACCAGCCAATTGATGGGGATATTTACAGGGGAAACATTTATAAGCGAATGCATTTACTAAAATTTACTAGTGAAGGTTCTAAAAACAGTAACAATATATATATATATATATATATATATATAATTGCACGATGTTAAATCCTGTTACTGCAGTTATTATATCCTTCTTAGAACAAGGTGACAAAATGAGAACAATATGTGCCCTAACCACCTTTCAACAACCTTAGTCGTACCACCTCATAAGACTTACACATCATGCCTCTCCTTGTACAATGCAAAATACTATTTGTCCAAAATCATATTTTGTATGCCTATAACAGGTTTTCTTTTGTAAAATGACTTTGTCACACCATGGACATAATGACCACTTTTAACTGAGAAATTATCTGTGTATTTTTTTTTTGTTTAGGTGGTTACGGAAAAGAACCAGAGCTACAAAAGGTAATTCCACGTAAGATTCAACTTCATGCGGAAGTAAAATTCAAGATTTGGGCTTTGGAGGACAGAGTTAAAATATTTTCTCTTTTTTTCTGTCGAGCAATAGAGGTCAGACCATCATGTTTCTTGCAGACAGAAGATAACGTGGTGTTACCTGTGCAGTCACCAAAGCAGCGCAAACAGAGCGTGTACACCTCTCCGACAGTTAAAGGTGATGAGTCTTCTTGCTTCAAACAACTAGAACACAATTTAAAGTTTGTTTGACTGATCAGGCTATTCACCTGTCATCTTGCAATCAAAATACGATGTTTTATTCATCTTGCAAATAAGATGACAACGTGTCGCAATTGTTTTGTTTATTGTTGTTATACCCACACATTTTGAAAAAAACAACGGGGGATATTGTAATTGGCTCGGTCTCCATTTGTCTGTCCTCCTGTCTTTCCCGTCCGTCCACCCATCCATTCTCCCTTCTTGGTCGGGGCCCTTAATCCAAAAAATTGTGCACTTTTATCTAAAGTTTTGAGTTTTTGGCTGGAGTTACCTTAGGTGATATGATTTCAAATTCCACCAGGAGACAAGCTCATTTGTCACCCTGTCCAATATATCAGCCAAATCCAATATGGCCACCACACGACAAAGGCCTCATCGTGACTCATGTACTGAAAGTAGTAGAATCACAAACAAAACGTCTAAATAGGGGGTTTTCGTGGGTGAGGTCAGTCCTAATGTCATTTTGGTGATTATAGGTCAAGGTCAAGGTCGGTATTTGCCTAATATTGGTCTATTACCATGCCACATTGACTAAAAGTGGTAGAATCTCAAATAAAACATCGAAACAGTGGGTCATTGAGGGTGACAGGTCTGTGCTTGAGGTTATTTTGGCGATTTGAGGTCAAGGTCACATGTCAACGTCAAGGTTGGTATTTACCTTATCACAATCACAAATAAATTTCCAAGTCGTGAAACAAATGTCATTATCATATGCATGCCTTTTATTGAACTTCATAGTATCAGAGAACTCAATTTTGATTTGATAACACACCATGCTGATTCACATATCTCCATTCATGTCTTCTTAACCACTTGGAATGGACGACATCGAGAATATTCCTCAATTATAGCGACACGGGGAGCAGAGGCAGCTGAAAATTCCTGGTTCTAATCACGTGAGGTACACAACAAATAGAAGTGCCTAACTTTTCATCTCTGGGCTTGGTCACATTCGTTATTTGCGCAGCCATCCTCGTACGTAGAGAGCGCTGTTCAGCGGAGACCGGCCCTGCAGCATTTGCATGCGCAGCGGCAAGCTTTCCGGCAGCCACAGTGCAAAATGAGATTGCAGGCGCTACTGGCATCTGCCAAAACGGTCCAGAACGGTATCCATTGCTTCTTCTTCTCATCAAATTCCCAGCCCTATTTGGAGAAGTCATGGATATTCTGCTGGCATTCAATGGCTTGCTTCCAAAAGAAGCATGCCTGCACAATGCACCTCTTAATGTGTTCAAAAAGAGATGCATGGGTAGGAGGAATGGATTGTTCGAACATACCTTTTGACCTTTTAGACCACTCAGACCCCTCAGACCTTTGACGACCCTTTAGGTCCGTCAATACCCTTAAGACCACCAGGAACCCTAAAGACCCAAAATACCCCCAAAGACCCAAAATACCCTTAAAGACCCAAAGGGGACCCACAAGACCCTGAATACCTAAAACACTCAAAAGACCCAAAAGTCCCTTAAAGACCCCGAATATCCAAAATAACCCACATACCCTTGAAGACCCAGAGGAACAAAAAGACCCTTAAGACCCAAAAGCCCATGAAGACCCAAAATATCCTGAAGACCCAAAACAACACAAAGATCCAAAAGACCCTTAAAGACCCCAAAGCACCCAAATACCCCAATGACCCTGAAAGACCCAAAGGCCCCAAAGACCCCAAAGACTCAAAAGCCCCTGAAGACCCAACAGTCACTGAAGATCCAGAATACACTGAAGACCCAAAATACCCCAAAGACCAAAAAGACTCCCACAGATCTCCCACACTCCCTCCCACAGATCTTCCGTTGTCCCTGTTCTCTGCTGTTGCACTTGTGTGCTTCCCTCTCTCTCCCCATCTTGTTTCCCGCTCCCTTTTTTGTATGTGTTGTGTGTCCGTTCGTTGTTGTTTTTTGTGATTGATGTCAGCTCTTACACGAGCCTCGATCTTGAATTCCCAAAAAAAAGTTTTAAAATAATTAAAAACACCTCACCACCAAGTAATTAAAAACACCTCACCACCACATAATTCAAAATGCCTCACCCCCACGTGATTCAAAACCACCACTGCGTTATTTAAAACACTTCACAACCACAGAAACAAAAGTTTCAGGGAGTAGTTCAGTGACAACAGACACTGCCCAGATAAGTAGATATATAGATAAATGACTGTACCTGAGTTGCTGTTTTGTCATGGTTTACACCTGAGTTACTGCAACTGGTCCTGACGGCATCAGCCCACGGGTCCTAAAATCATGTTCTTCTGCTCTTTCACTCCCTCTTTCTGTTCTCTTCACCCTCTCTTTTGCTCAAGGTCATCTGCCATCTGCTTGGAAATCAGCCAACATCACCGCTTTGCACAAAAAAGGTGCAAAAACAGATCCCAGCAACTACAGACCAATCAGCCTTCTCCCAATTATCAGCAAAGTCATGGAATCCATCATTGCTTCAGATATGAAATCTTTCCTCTTCTCCAACGGCTTGATCTCTGATCATCAATTTGGTTTCAGACCTGGTCACTCTACTCTGGACATGCTGCTTCTGCTTTCTCAACAATGGATGGAGGTCCTCAACGCCAAACAGGAAATTAGAGCTGTCTCCCTTGACATTTCACGTGCCTTCGATACGGTCTGGCACCCTGCTCTGCTCACCAAACTCTCCTCCTTTGGTATCCATGGAAATCTCCACGCATGGCTGGCGGACTTCCTCTCTGGTCGTAGTCAACGTGTGGCCCTGAATGGGTTTCTCTCATCTCCTCCTCCTGTTCAGGCTGGAGTTCCCCAAGGTAGTGTTCTGGGCCCTGTGCTTTTTCTGGTCTTCATCAATGATCTCTCTGATTCCCTTGAAAATCCTCTCTATCTCTTTGCTGACGACTCTACTCTCTGTCGCTCCATTCCTCATCCCTCAGATCGGCAGTCTGCAGCCTCCTCACTCTCTGCAGACCTGGACAAAATCACAGACTGGGCAAACAAATGGAACATGTCTTTCAATCCTGATAAATCTCACACTCTTACGATGTCTCTCCGAAAAGACCTACTGGAAAACCCTCCCATCCACTTTCTGAATAATCCTCTCCAAGAAGTTCTGTCACTCAAGTTTTAGGGTCTCACTATCTGCCATGATCTTTCCTGGGAAAACCACATTTCAAATCTGGCCTCCAAAGCCAGTCGCCGACTGGGCATCCTCCGTCGTGCGAAGTCCTTCCTTGGCACACCTGAGCTCCTCACCACATACAAGGCTTTCATCCGCAGCTCTATGGAATACTGCTCTCCCCTCTGGTCTGGTGCTCCTGCCTCACACCTAGCCCGTCTTCACGCTGTTGAAACCAAAGCGTTCAGAATCATTGGAATCTCCCGCGATGAAGCTAACTCCAAGGGCCTTTCACTCACTCACCGCAGGCAGGTTGGTGGTCTTTCCGTCTTCTACCGACTCCTCTCTGGCCTTGCCCCCCCAGCCCTCTCTGGGCTCTGTCCCCCAAATATTCCTACAGGTCGCACAAGATCTGCCTGCAACCCTCTTATGGTTAAACTGCCAAAATCAAGACTTTCTGCTCACCTTCACTCCTTCATTCCTCTTTTCTCACGCCTCTGGAACAAACTCCCTCACTCTCTTCAATCCCACTCCACCCTCCAGGTCTTTAAAACAGCTGTTCACCACCATCTCTTATCCTCCCCCATCCAAAACCTTGATCTTTTCTACCCCCGCTAATTTCGGTCCCCTTGTGTTTTATACCTCTCCCCCGCCCCTCCCCCCTCCCCTTCCCACGCCTCCTGCCCCCAAGCCCTCTACCTCCCACACTTCTCCCTGCTCTCAAATGTTGTGTTTGTGTGCTTCCCCTTCTCTCCCCATCTTGTCTTCCGCTCACTCTTTTTATATATTTTGTTTGTCTGGTTGATTTGTTTGTGAAATAAATGTTAGCTCTTTCACGAGCCTCGATTCAGTATACAAAAAAAAAAAAAAAAATCATAATTCAAACAATCATAATGCACAAATGTATTTGCAATATACGTGATATTACATTTTATAAACAATTGAAGTTCAAAACTTAAGTTGAAAAAAAAAAATTTGCCCCAAAAAAATTTCAACATGCAGCTATTTGATCTTCATTTCAACAATATTGATAGATAAAGGTGATATAACATAACAAATATCATGAAATATTTACATTTTGTAGTCCATTGTATAATTTAAATAAACATCATGGCAAATTTCGCATGTGGAAAAAGTAAGTACACCCCCACATTTATCACTACTTCAAATACCTAAAATTAGAATCAGGTGCACCAGCTCAGGTGCAAATGATTAGAACATCGTTGGAGAGGATCTTGGAGGAACCTGTCTTATTTAAACCTCAGACATTTAGTTTGGTTTGCTCTTTGTTGTTGAAGTGTGCGGCGTCACCATGCCGTGATCAAAAGAGCTCTCTGAGGCCTTCAGAAAGAAGGTTATAGATGCCAACGAGTCTGGGAAGGGATTTAAAAAGATCTCCAAACAATTTGAAATCAATCTTTCGACTGTCCGGAAGATCATCTACAAGTGGAGAAGATTCCAAACAACCACCAACTTGTTCAGGCCAGGCCACCCCAGCAAGTTCAGCCCGAGAGCAGACCGCAAGATGCTGAAAGAAGTCTCTAAGAACCCCAGAATGTCATCACGGGACCTACAGGTAGCTCTTGCCACTGTTGATGTCAAAGTTCACGAATCTACCATTAGAAAGAGGCTGCACAAATTTGATCTACATGGGAGGTGTGCCAGGAGGAAACCTTTGCTGACCAGAAAGAACATCAGGACAAGACTAAAGTTTGCCAATGAACACCTGGCCAAAGACCAGCGCTTCTGGAACAATGTGCTCTGGACAGATGAGTCAAAGGTCGAGCTATTTGGGCACAGTACCAGAAGACATGTTTGGCGAAAACCAAAGACAGCATTTGACCACAATAACCTGATACCAACTGTAAAGCATGGCGGTGGAAATATTATGGTTTGGGCCAGCTTTGCTGCATCAGGGCCTGGGCAGCTCACCATCATAGATTCCACGATGAATTCTTCATTGTACCAGAGTGTGCTTGAGGATATTGTGAGGCCATCTGTCGGAAAGTTAAAGCTCAACCGAAGGTGGACCTTGCAACATGACAACGACCCTACACATACCAATACATCCACCAAGGAATGGCTGAAAAGAAAGAAATGGAGGGTTCTGGAATGGCCAAGTCAAAGCCCGGATCTAAATCCCATCGAGATGTTGTGGGGGGATTTGAAACGAGCTGTGCATGCAAGAAACCCCTCAAACATCGCACAGCTGAAAGAATTCTGCATGGAGGAGTGGGCAAAAATTTCTCCCAGTCGATGTCAGAGACTGGTAGATGGTTATAAGAAACGCCTACTTGAGGTTGTTACTGCCAAAGGGGGCAATACCTCCTATTAGAGCCAAGGGTGTACTTACTTTTTCCACATGCGAAATTTGCATTTATGTTTATTTAAATTATACAATGGACTACAAAATGTAAATGTTTCATGATATTTGTTATATTATAATACCTTTATCCATCAATATTTTTGAAATGAAGATCAAATAGCTGTATGTTGAAATATGTTGAAAAAGTCAAAACTTTACATGGGGTGTACTTACTTTTTCACGTGACTGTATATATATACAGACTTGGCATTTAATATGGAATTTTTTTTTTTTCTTGACTTGGGTTTACTTTCTGAACTCAGTATATCAATCTGGTGAGTTTCTTTTACCCTTCAGTGATGTCTTTTTTGAAAGAACCATGTCACTGATTGTCTTTCGCAGCAAGAAGTCAATAACAGGATTATATCACAGGTGGCGTGACAAAATGTAAGGACAGGTACATTTGACGATTGGCTTCACAATCGGGTATATAAGGGTTGTTGCGTTCTGTCTTAGTGGAAAGCAACTGCTGCACGTCTACAAAAGTTATTGCCGCTTCCTCTGGAGATTTTTTTTGTTTTTTGTTTTTGTATACTGAATCGAGGCTCGTGAAAGAGCTAACATTTACTTCACAAACAAATCAACCAGACAAACAAAATATATAAAAAGAGGGAGCGGAAAACAAGATGGGGAGAGAAGGGGAAGCACACAAACACAACATTTGAGAGCAGGGAGATGTGTGGAAGGGAGAGGGCTTGGGGGGGGAGGAGGCGTGGGAAGGGGGGGGGGGTGGAAGATGATCCATCAACTTGACAATGCTGTTTGTCATGGAGTGGTGGCTTTACGAAATTCTGGCATGAAACAGCGTGCTATTGCTCGGCAGTATGGCATCACTCAAGGTCAGGTGTCAAAGATCCTGAAACGAAATGCTCAGAGGGGTGTCCCTACTCCAATACCGAGGCCAGGACGTCCACGCAGAACCACAAGGAGAGATGATCGCCAGCTGCACCGGTTAGTCTGCAATGGCCGTACCAAGTCAGCTAATCGGCTTCGGGCTGAGTGGCAGCAACTGACAAATGTGCCTATATCCAGAAGGCTAGTCAACCAACGACTGGTTCAAGCAGGCTATCGTGCCAGGCGTCCCCTGAGAAAACCACCCCTGACCAGACAACACAGCCAGCGCCCATTGCAGTGGGCCAGAGAGCACCGTCAATGGCAGCCAGGACACTGGAATCACGTGACCTTCAGTGACGAGTCTAGATTTCTGGTCTATCGTCAAGATGGCCACGTCCGAGTGCGCAGCCAAATGCATGAAGCCCACAACGAAGATTGTATCGTGCCAAGAGTCCAAGCTGGAGGTGGTGGGGTGACCGTTTGGGCTGCTTTTCATGCAGGGGGCAAAACTGACCTGGTTATTCTGAATGGAAACCTGAACCAGTTCAAGTACAGGGTCATTCTGGTAGAAACATTGCTTCCATTTGCTCGTGCAGCCTTTCGAGGAAACTTTGTCTTCCAAGATGACAATGCACGGCCTCATCGTGCTCGCATGATCCAACACTTTCTTGCTGACCGTGGTGTAGAGCATATGGAGTGGCCTGCCATGTCCCCGGATATGAATCCGATAGAGAACTTGTGGGCAGAATTAACGCGTCAAATCGACGACTTGGACCAGCAGCCGACCTCTGTGCGTGAATTGCAGCAGACTATTGTCACTGCCTGGCAAGCGATTCCTGTCCAAACCTTGGCAAATCTCATGAGCAGCATGCCTCAATGTGTACGTGCTCTCCTGAATGCTCGTGGGGGTTACACAACGTACTGAACTCTAATTTTACTGTCCATAATCCCAGTCGTAATTTAGCTTTTGTTTTTGTTGAAATTTTTTTTGGCTAATGTGCAAAATAAAGAGATACTTCTGGAAAACGTACAGAAGTTTAACACAGTACTGTCCATGAATTGAGTTCGATATCGGTTTACATCACTTTCAAGGATCAATTTATTTGCTGCGAAATGTCAAATGTGGTTTTTGTTTCTTTTGAAGGTCACATTAACAAAATCTAGAATAATTTCAACATAATTCCAATGAACTTTTGGTTCTAAGTCATCTTGAAAAGTAAGTTCACCCCACAAAAAAAATTCCATATTAAATGCCAAGTCTGTATATTGGAACTTGCGAACTTCCAATCACCTGTTCGTTTGTTTGCTTTTCCATAAATGTTTTTGTTTTATTTTCAAGTTGGCACTGTGTGTTTGATTGAGTTGTGCAGAATTTCAATGCCTCATTGACTGGCATTTGGAGGCCGTGGCAGGACGGACACCAGAAGTTCTCCCTGAACCAGTGATTCCCTCTCAAACACTGTTTTCCCCCAAGGGAGACCAGCCTCTAATTCTAGCAGCTGTGCCCAGAGATAGGAAACACCGGCACCCTGAATCCCCGGCACAAGTAGAGGTTCCGACAGGGCAGGATGTGGGTAAGTTTTCGGAGAGTCCGAGACGTTTTGGCTTGAATCGACATTGACACAAGGTGTGCCTTGTGATTCGCTTGTGATTCGATTTACACTCCTTCATTGAATATTGTATTCATGAATTGTGTACATGTTGCATATTTTAAAAAGCGTGTGCATAGTATTAGTAGGGGTGCTCGTTGAACGGCATTGCCAATCTCGTCAAGGATCCATTTGGCTATGGCAGATGGTTGGGCAGCTTGGGGTGAAGGAGATGTTTGTGTCACTAATAGCAGACATTCTGGAGGAGGCTTTTGGTCTTTTGGGAGTATTGGAAACCCCAGGCAAGCTTTTAGCCTTTGACCTTGTTGACGTGCACAACGATTTTCAACTTTTCACTAAAAAGCCTTCATTGGTGATGATCTGTCTGCATTTTCCTTGAAAAATTATCATTGTGTGTTGAACAATTTGACATTCATATATTTATCAGTTCCAAAAATAATTAGGTCGTCTGATTTTATTTTGTTGAACACATTGAGTGAGCCATTATATTAGATTGTGGGAGTTTGTGTGAGCAAAATGCAGCAAATGTAGCTCATACTGAGTAAACACATATTTAAGCTTTCAATGCATCTGGGCATAGATAAACGTGAACAAAACGTTCCAACAAAAAAAAAGAGAACAAGATTGCATGGATGGACAATATGTGGTGTATCATAGTCCTATATATATGGCCACATTTACTATTAGGGATTAAAAGGAAACATAAGTGCTGAGAGTTTGATTGTTATGGCAGGACGAGCATCCGCAGGGGTCGAAAGGCTCTGCTCACTATCCGATCATTTTCAAGGTGAAAAGGGTGAGGAGCAGGAACTGCGAAAGCCTCGGAGGAAGGACACTCCTGTGCATCGCATCATCCCTCACGTTCCAGGTTCCAAATGCAATTGGTGGAAAATATTTAAAATACTACAGTGTAATTTGGTGGCAAATATTAAAAATACTACGGTGTCAAACTTTAGTGTAAGTTGGTGGCAAATATTTAAAATACTACAGTGTAATTTGGTGGCAAATATTTAAAATACTACGGTGTCAAACTTTAGTGTAAGTTGGTGGCAAATATTTAAAATACTACAGTGTAAATTAGTGGCAAATATTTAAAATACTACATTGTAAATTAGTGGCAAATATTAAAAATACTATGGTGTAAAACTGTGGTGTAATTTGGTGGCAAATGTTTAAAATACTTCAGTGTAATTTGGTGGCAAATATTTAAAATACTACAGTGTAAATTAGTGGCAAATATTTAAAATACTACATTGTAAATTAGTGGCAAATATTAAAAATACTATGGTGTAAAACTGTGGTGTAATTTGGTGGCAAATGTTTAAAATACTTCAGTGTAATTTGGTGGCAAATATTTAAAATACTACGGTGTCATACTTTAGTGTAAGTTGGTGGCAAATATTTAAAATACTACAGTGTAATTTGGTGGCAAATATTTAAAATACTACGGTGTAAAACTTTAGTGTAAGTTGGTGGCAAATATTTTAAATACTACAGTGTAAATTAGTGGCAAATATTTAAAATACTACATTGTAAATTAGTGGCAAATATTTAAAATACTACGGTGTCAAACTTTAGTGTAAGTTGGTGGCAAATATTTAAAATACTACATTGTAAATTAGTGGCAAATATTTAAAATACTATGGTGTAAAACTGTGGTGTAATTTGGTGGCAAATGTTTAAAATACTTCAGTGTAATTTGGTGGCAAATATTTAAAATACTACGGTGTCATACTTTAGTGTAAGTTGGTGGCAAATATTTAAAATACTACAGTGTAATTTGGTGGCAAATATTTAAAATACTACGGTGTAAAACTTTAGTGTAAGTTGGTGGCAAATATTTTAAATACTACAGTGTAAATTAGTGGCAAATATTTAAAATACTACATTGTAAATTAGTGGCAAATATTTAAAATACTACGGTGTCAAACTTTAGTGTAAGTTGGTGGCAAATATTTAAAATACTACATTGTAAATTAGTGGCAAATATTAAAAATACTATGGTGTAAAACTGTGGTGTAATTTGGTGGCAAATGTTTAAAATACTTCAGTGTAAATTGGTGGCAAATATTTAAAATACTATGGTGTAAAACTGTGGTGTAATTTGGTGGCAAATATTTAAAATACTACAGTGTAAATTGGTGGCAAATATTTAAAATACTATGGTGTAAAACTACGGTGTAATTTGGTGGCAAATATTTAAAATACTTCAGTGTAAATTGGTGGCAAATATTTAAAATACTACGGTGTCAAACTTTAGTGTAATTTGGTGGAAAATATTTTAAATACTTCAGTGTAAATTGGTGGCAAATATTTAAAATACTACGGTGTCAAACTTTAGTGTAAATTGGTGGCAAATATTTAAAATACTACGGTGTTAAACTTCAGTGTAATTTGGTGGCAAATATTTAAAATACTTCAGTGTAAATTGGTAGCAAATATTTAAAATACTACGGTGTTAAACTTCAGTGTAATTTGGTGGCAAATATTTAAAATACTTCAGTGTAAATTGGTGGCAAATATTTAAAATACTACGGTGTCAAACTTCAGTGTAATTTGGTGGCAAATATTTAAAATACTATGGTGTTAAACTTCAGTGTAATTTGGTGGCAAATATTTAAAATACTACGGTGTTAAACCTCAGTGTAATTTGGTGGCAAATATTTAAAATACTTCAGTGTAAATTGGTGGCAAATATTTAAAATACTACGGTGTCAAACTTTAGTGTAAATTGGTGGCAAATATTTAAAATACTACGGTGTTAAACTTCAGTGTAATTTGGTGGCAAATATTTAAAATACTTCAGTGTAAATTGGTGGCAAATATTTAAAATACTACGGTGTAAAACTTTAGTGTAAATTGGTGGCAAATATTTAAAATACTTCAGTGTAAATTGGTGGCAAATATTTAAAATACTACGGTGTTAAACTTCAGTGTAATTTGGTGGCAAATATTTAAAATACTTCAGTGTAAATTGGTGGCAAATATTTAAAATACGACGGTGTCAAACTTTAGTGTAAATTGGTGGCAAATATTTAAAATACTACGGTGTTAAACTTCAGTGTAATTTGGTGGCAAATATTTAAAATACTTCAGTGTAAATTGGTGGCAAATATTTAAAATACTACGGTGTAAAACTTTAGTGTAAATTGGTGGCAAATATTTAAAATACTACGGTGTAAAACTATGGTATAATTTGGTGGCAAATATTTAAAAAATGTGCTCATGTTTAATGTGAACTGATCCCATTGAAATATTTTACACCATAGTCAAAAATGGTTTTTGGAAGTCCTCCAAGTCACGTGGCCTTTACCATTGGATATCACATTTTTACCTTGTCAGGAAATGTGTAAAACGTTAAAAGGGTGTCTTCAAATCGCTCTTTCAATCATTCGATAAAAAAAATTCAATCTCTTACAGTTTTTCCTTTCTCCAAATACTAACTCACCCTTATTCCACCTCTCCTCTGTTTTTAAACATACCTCTGACTTGAAAATCTCAAATCCCCATTTTGTTTTGGATGCTCGAATTTCATTAATCTTTCAATTATTTCAAAACTCCCCCCTCACCCCTCCCCTTCAAAACTCCCTCCTCACCCCTCCCCTTCAAAACTCCCACTCACCCCTCCCTTTCAAAATTCCCTCTCACCCCTCCCCTTCAAATCTCCCTCCTCACCCCATCCCCTTCAAAACTCCCCCTCACCCCTCCCTTTCAAAATTGCCTCTCACCCCTCCCGTTCAAATCTCTCCCCTACCCCTCCCATTCAAATCCCTCACCTCACCCTCCCCTTCAAAGCTCCCCTCTCACCCGTCCTCCTCAGTTGCCTCAACTCATCCACAAAGCTGCCTCCTTCCTTCTTCCTCTCTCTTCCAACTCATTCCTCCAATCGTAAACATTCTCTGCCGACTGGCACGGTCTTCAAGCAGCATCAATCATCTGGACTGGTCTCCCATCTCTAATGCCTCTGACATCAACTCTTCCTGGGAATTCTTCCAAAGTAAATTGTCATACCCTTCCTCCCGTCCATAGTACACGGAATCTTGTGGTGAGGCAGTTGCCCTGAAGCAACTTGCCTTCTCCTCTTGGAAGGCAAATCCAACTGAAGGAAATCTCAGTTCCTTTCACCAAGCTCGGAACAAGTGTGTGTCTACCCTCAGGAGAGCAGGAAGCACTATCTCTCTACTCTCAAGACTGAACTGTCAAACCTGTCTTACTACTCCAAATCCGGGTGGTGTCTGGTCAAATCTGTTTCTGGTGTTTGTTCTCCCTCCATCCCCTCCCTTACCTCAAACAGCTACAGACCAATCAGGTTGCTCGCAATAACCTCTGCCTCTTATTGGAAATTATTCTGAATTTACACGTTTTTCATTTGCATCACTTGCTCTCAGGCTGAAGGTGAGTAGCTCAGCTCATGCCAATGGGGACTTCACGACCAGCTTGTCATGGGCCAACAGTTTCATGGCAGTAAAATACTGCCAAGACCAGGGTCCAAATGTGGCCAAGACCAGGGTCCACATGTGACCAACAAGCTGGGTCCACATGTGGCCAAGTCCAGGGTCCACCACAAGGATCGTAAAAGCAGAATGACTTGCGATAAGTGCGCTGAGCATGTTTGCAAGGAGCGCAGCCATGTTGTGTGTGTGAAGCGCTTCCGGTAAAGAACTTTTCAGTGTTTGACGGACAAACCACATCATTTATTACCCTCGCCTGGGGAGAGGATATTCCATTTGAGTCGGTTTGTGGCTTTTGTGGCATTTGAGTCCGTCTGTTTGTTTGTCCGCACAGAATAAATTTGATTTTCTCTGCAACCATTGGTCCGATTGACAGGAGATTTTCACCAGAGGTGCAACTCCACCTGTAAAAAAAATTTAAGATAATTATGAGGTCATAGGTCACGTGGTATGGGCGCCATCTTCGAAAAACCGAAAACCTTTGCACCTCTTTCTCCGAAAGCGCTGCATAGAAAAATTTGAGACATGGCTCATTGTAAATAACTCTCCATGGGGAATAAAATATGTTAAGGATGATGTCATAGGTTCCTCCATTATGAAGTCATAATTCGACAAGCACAAAACTTCATCCGATCAAGATGAAATTTCTTGAGCATCATCTAGGGATAAATTGGCAGAGAAAAAAAAAAATTATGGCGTCGTTGGTCACGTGTTTCGGCCGCCATATTTGTTTTAACACAAAAGCTTGCTCCTCTCCAGCCGGCCTTGCTCCCCTTGCTCCCCCAGGGACTCCTCTCCAGCCTTGCTCCCCCAGCTCTCTCTGTGCTCTGTCCCCCAAATATTCCTGCAGGTCGCACAAGATCTGCCAGCAACCCTCGTATGGTTAAACTGCCAAAATCAAGGCTCTCTGCTCACCTTCACTCTTTCATTCCCCTTTTCTCCCGCCTCTGGAACAAACTCCCCCACTCCCTTCAATCCCACTCCTCCCTCCAGGTCTTTAAAACAGTTGTTCACCACCATCTCTTATCTTCCCCCATCCAAAACCTTGATCTTTTCTACCCCAGCTAATTTTCACCCCAGATACACTTTTTTGAAATTCCAACTTCTTTCCTGGAAGTCCTTGCAGTGTCTATATGTTTTATACCTCTCCCACCTCCCTCCAAGCCCTCTCCCTCCCACAGTTCTCTCGATGTCCTTGCTCTCAAATGTTGTGCTTGTGTCCGTCCTTCCCCCTCCCTCCCCATCTTGTCTACCACTCCCCTTATTTTGTATTTTGTGTGTCGATTTTACTTTTTGTGTGATGAATGTTAGTGTGATGTTAATGTTAATGTTAATGAATGTTAATGTTTGTGTGATGATGATGTTTGTCGGTTTGGGTTATTTCCTTCGCTGTATTGCTTGTTTCTTTTATTTTATTTTCTCCCCCTCACCTCACCTCCCTAGACAAATAATTCTATATTGATTCTTTCTCTCCTCCCGGACACGTGCTTGTTCGCTCTCCTCCTCGTCTCGGCTTGTGCCCCGCCCCCTGTATCTCGTTTTCTTCCGCCTCTGCTCCTTCTTTCTCAAATCGACGTTCTCGCTTGGAGACTTTTCCCGGATTGTTTTTTTTCATCGTTCTGTTTGGATATTGTTGGAATATGTTTAAACCGCAGCCGTGATGCTGACGCCTCCGCCCCCCCCCCCCCCACCCCCAGAATTTACATGTTTTAAACGTTTCCCAGTGTGTACCCTGGTCAGAATAGGTACACCGTATCCCTGCGTGTCGTAAGAGACGACTAAGAGGGTTGGCGTCAGGAAGGGCATCCGGCCATAAAAACATTGCCTCAAAAAGAGAACCATGACAATCACAAGTACATATGGGCAGGGTGCAGCCCGAAGTGGAGATCGGTTTCTGAGGTTTGGGACATGGAATGTGGGGACAATGACAGGGAGATCAGGAGAAGTGGTGGAAGTATTGGTCAGA
This sequence comes from Myxine glutinosa, assembly GCF_964187855.1. Classification (NCBI taxonomy): domain Eukaryota; kingdom Metazoa; phylum Chordata; class Myxini; order Myxiniformes; family Myxinidae; genus Myxine; species Myxine glutinosa. The sequence continues at coordinate 190,424,990 of NC_136267.1, read as the reverse complement.
AGAAGAGTGGACATATGTTGTGTGCAAGAGACGAGATGGAAGGGAAGTGGTGTGAGAATGGTGAAGGGTAGGCAGGGACAGAAATACAAGTTTGTGTGGCAAGGGTGCCCGGAGGGCGTGAATGGTGTTGGTGTCCTGTTTTCTGAGGAGTTTGTAGACAGTGTGGTGAGTGTGACGAGAGTGAGTGATAGGTTGATGATGGTGAAAATGATGATTGGAAAGCTCTTGGTGAACGTCATCTCGGGATATGCTCCGCAGGTTGGTCGAAGCGATGAAGAGAAGGACAAGTTCTGGTGTGCGATGGAGAAGCTGATGGAAAACATGAAAGATGTGGAAGTTGTTGTGGTAGGAGGAGACCTAAATGGACATGTGGGAAGGAGTATGGATGGTTTTGACGGAGTTCATGGGGGTTACGGATATGGTGTGAGAAATGGAGAAGGTGAAAGGATTTTGGAGTTTGCTGATGGAGCTGATTTGTTGATTTGTAATACTCAGTTCCAGAAAGAGGACAATAAGCTTGTTACATACACGTCAGGTGGGTCGACGACAACCGTTGACTACCTGATGGTGCGTCGGCGAGATAGGGGTCACCTCCGGGACACAAAGGTGATCCCGGGGGAGGAGGCTGTTTCACAGCACCACTTGGTTGTCTGCGACATAAGGGTGAAAGGTGCGAGGAGAGCTCGGCGGGTGAAGTACCAACCGAGAATGAAGGTGTGGAGGTTGAAAGAGGTGACAGTAAGGGAGGCATTAAAAGAGAGGCTGAGTAGGGTAGAGGATGATGTGGTTGAGCTTGAAAGTGGTTGGATGTCAATGAAAGCTAGTCTGTTGGGAGCCGTTGGTGAGGTATGTGGATGGACAAAAGGACCACCGAGGCACTCGGAAACATGGTGGTGGGATGTTGAGGTTGGAAAGAGGATTGACGAGAAGAGGAAGAAGTTCAAAGAGTGGCAGAAGGCGAAGGGTACGGGAGCAGAAACAGCAGAGCATGAAAGTTATAAGGCAGCCAGGAAGGCTGCAAAGAAAGAGGTAGCAAAGGCGCAGGAGGCATGTAGGAAAATGTTCGGAGAACGCTTGGATTCGGCAGAGGGTCAGAAAGCAGTATTCAGGATTGCAAAGCAGATAGCGAAAGAGAGGTGTGATGTGATGGGGGTGAGTTGCTTGAAGGATGAAGTGGGACAAATCGTTGTCGACCCAGATGGAATTAAAGGAAGATGGAAAAGATATATGGAAATGCTGTTGAATACAGAGAATGAATGGGATGGCAACATAGAGAGTAACCCAGTTTTAGGACCGGCAGAGAAGATAACTGAGAAGGAAGTTGAGGAAGCGATAAAAGCAATGAAGAGTGGAAAAGCGGGAGGGCCGACGGGAGTTGTGGGAGATATGTTGAAGGCAGCAGGAAGTTGGGGTGTGAAGAGAATGACAGAGATCTGTAATTTGGTGGTGAAAGAAGGCCGCATTCCAGTGGATTGGGAACTGAGTACCGTCGTCCCTCTATACAAGGGGAAAGGTGACCCTCTGGAGTGTGGCTCGTACCGAGCGATAAAGATATTGGAGCATGGAATGAAGGTATTGGAAAGGGTGTTGGAGAGGAGGATAAGGAAGAAAGTGAAGATCGACGAAATGCAGTTTGGATTTATGCCAGGAAGAGGAACGACAGATGCGCTTTTCATTGTGAGGCAGTTGCAGGAGAAGTACATGGATAAGAGGAAGAAGTTGTTTTTTGGGTTTGTTGATCTGGAGAAAGCATTCGATAGGGTTCCACGCAAAGTATTGACATGGGCATTGAGGAAGTTAGGAGTGGAGGAATGGTTGATCAGAGTAGTGATGGCAATGTACAAAAGAGCACGCACAGCTGTAAGGACGAAGGACGGGAACAGTGGTGAGTTTGAGGTGAAGGTGGGAGTGCATCAGGGGTCGGTACTAAGTCCACTACTATTTGTAGCTGTGATGGAGGTGCTGGCTCAGACCGTAAAGGAGGGTTTACCGTGGGAGTTGTTGTATGCAGATGATCTGGTGTTGATTGCGGAAAGTATGGATGGACTGAAGGAAAAGATGAACAAGTGGAAGGAATGTATGGAGACAAAAGGTCTGAAGGTGAATATCGGAAAGACAAAGGTGATGGCAAGTGGTAAAGCATGTGGTGAGGTGGAAAGAACTGGGAAGTGGCCGTGTGCTGTGTGTAGGAAGGGTGTCGGAGTGAACTCCATTCAATGTACAATGTGTGCTGAGTGGGTTCATCAAAAATGTAGTGGTCTGAGAGGGTCATTAACCAGTGTGGCAGCTACATTCAAATGTAAGGTGTGCACAGAGGGAGCTGCAGATGGAGGAAATGTTGAGTTGGATCTTGGAGACGGCGTGAAGCTGGAAGGTGTGAAAACATTTTGCTACCTCGGAGACATGCTGAATGGAGAAGGTGGATCAGACTCGGCAACGGTTGCTCGAGTGAGATGTGCATGGAAGAAGTTTCAGGAACTGAGTGGCGTGCTGATGAGGAGGAGAGTGTCGCTGAAGCTGAAGGGAAAGGTGTATGCTGCATGTGTGAGAAGTGTTATGATTTATGGGAGCGAGACATGGGTAATGAACGTAGAGCAGCAACGAAGGCTGGAAAGGGTGGAAATGCGAATGGTTCGATGGATGTGCGGAGTATCGTTGAGAGAGAGGAAGACAAATGATGAATTGCGAAAGATGATGGGAATATTGCCTGTGATTGATGCTGTGAAGAGGAACAGGTTGAGATGGTTTGGTCATGTATTGAGGAAGGATGAAAGTGACTGGTTGAGAAGAGTGATGGAAGTTAATGTAGAAGGAAGTAGAGGACGGGGAAGACCGAGAAAGACTTGGCTAAAGATGGTGGAAGAAGAAATGCGGGCAAGGGGGTTAACAAGGAGAGATGCTGAAAATAGGGCAAAATGGAGAAGATTGTCATGGGGACCGCAAGGCTAACCCCCGCTCTAGCAGGGAACATGGCCTTAAAATGCATGTTGTTGTTGTTGTTGTTGTTGTGATGAATGTTAGCTCTTTCACGAGCCTCGATCTTGTATACAAAAAAAAAAAAAAAAAGCTTTAAAAAACACTGAAAACACATCCTGGCGAGGGTCTGCAATCTCTGATTGCTCTTTATAGTTGTTCTTTGTATTTGATTATTTTGTGCTAACAAATATCTTTTGAATTTCCTATCATTTGCATCGCTGGCTTTAGCATGGCCCTGTAAAATCCATACATCATATACATATTCCAAATAATAGGATAAATGACTTTTTTTTTTTTTTTTAAACCAAATATCGTCCATGAATCTAAAGATTAAATATGAAAGCATAACAATAACTAAAATACTGTTGTGAATTTTGGGGTAGGCATATATAGATTTAGGTAGATCTGTATAGGTATCATGCTTCGTCTGTCGGGGGTAGCTAGAACCACCTCGATGTAAATAAGTAGAGGATCTGTCGGCGGTTTGTCGGATTAAGGTGTGTCTTTGTCCCCATTACAAGGAATGGGGCCTGATAAATAGTTCTAGGAACTAAGATAATTCCCCTGTGTGTCAGACCTGGTGTTCATTCCTTTGTCCCTTATGGCAACGCACTCTTATAGACACTTAGATAGGCTCTTAGTGCACCACATTAATTAAACCCCCCCACCCACCCTTACAATGACTGATGAAAGAACTGACCGGAAAGACAAGCAGGCAACGGCCGCGCAGTGGTACACCATGACAGGCAGACATTGCACAGAAGGGCCGAGAGCCACGCCCAGAAGGACTCTTGATTGACAGGGGGGAAGGGCGAGTTGGAGGCAGGTCGCTGATTGGAGGGTAGGGAAGATGAAGGACGTGTCGCACGATGACGTGATACCAAAGACGCTTGGCCAATCAGTGTGGAGGGCGCGAACAAACTACCAACAAGCTACGCACTGATTGAAGTAGAAGGCCCGGTGACGTGAAAAGGCACAAAAGGTCACAAGGAAGGGAGGCACTGATTGGCAAAGGAAGAGAACTGACGTCAGATCACAAGCAACAAAAAACCTGGCTTGCCAGCATTTTGCCCTTCTCGCTTTGGCTTCACTCCTGCCCGGACCTCCCTTCTGCTTTGCCTTTCGTTCCCGATTGGACCTTCCTTTTGTGAACCGCAAATTACCTGTTGGAGCAACATTGGAGCACCATCGATTCTCCTCCCTGGCGTTCACGAAGCAAGCAAGGCTTGCCACTGGAGCGGGCGAGACGAGTGCGAGCGAGTGGCTCGGTGGCCTGGCAGTGGGCGAACGGGGGCGCATCGAAGCCTTACTTCCCGCCGACTGGAGTTGATTCGGACGACGCAATCGAGCCAGACGATCCCCGACTGCCAGACTTAGATAAGACGTGCATTCACAAATACAACGACACGTTTATTTTATTATTCATTTCGTTGTTTTGTATTCGAAGTCTGTGAGTGGGTACGGCCCAACCTAGGTTCTAGTTTTGATCATCGCGTTTCCCTGTCCTGATATTTATTTGGAATAAACCCTTTTATTATTTTCCCTTCCATTCCAAATCCCGTGTGCGTGTGAGATTAATTTGCAGGGTTGAATTCTGCTCGGTTCGCGTCAGGTAAATTCCGGCTTCTTCTTCTGCCCCTTCTTCCTCCTGTGCTTGCATAGTCAAATCTGCCATTGGCCCGGACGCCTCGTTTGGCCATCTGCGATTCCTGGTCTTAACCAAGGGGCAATCACGCGACAATACAAATAACAATATATTTTGCAAGTTTGCTTCATTTCTTTGCTTCATTTTTGCAAGTTTGCTTGATGGAATTCCCACTGACGGAATGTCAAAAAATCGGTGAATGGACATTTTTTGAAGAAATACTCCAATACTAGCCACAACTTTGTATTGAAAAAAACCCCCCAAAAAACTGAAAAATATAAACAAATAAATAAACTTTGCTTTTTTGGTTTTCTTCCAATAACAAGATCAAAATTTTCTAATTTTTGCAAATATCGTCCAGGAACCCATACATTGCATATAAAAGCATAACAATCATAATAAAAATGAAATAATATATTTTGCACATTAACTTTGTTTTAGTTCCTGGGTCCATTGGACCCGTGTTATGCAAAGTCGTCTAGATTTTTTCCATGCACGCTTGGGTTAAACAAAAAAGGTGCATGGTGTATGATGCAGTAATTTGCAGGTTATTGTGTAATTCTTGTGGCAGGTGTGAAGATATTAAAAAGCACCAATGTGGTCTCTTCATTCAGTGAGGAAGAAGGTGAAGACCAAGAGCCTACTATGGAAGGATGAGTTTGATTGGTAAGATGTGTCTCGCAGGAGTAGCACTGCTTGGAGGAGCTTGTCTGTTGAAGAGATTGCTTGATAATTATAGAATACAGATTTTATCAAAGTATACAAGAAAAGGATACACCCAATTATTGAAAGGCCAAAAGCATGTTTTTTTTCTTCTAATATTGTAAGACGAGCAAAAAAAAAAGGTTTAGGCATTTTTTATTTCTTTATTTGTTTGAAAAGAATTTAAAAATATTTTGTTGATGGATTTCCTGCTTGATTCCTGAAATTTATACATAAATGCACTTTTTTCATGTATTTTGCTTCTTTTATGGCATCTCTATGTACACGTGTATTGGAGTTGATCTTGTCAAGTCACATACATATTATATATGTTCCAAGGCCTGCTTCAGTTTAATGGGGAGTTCAGCTTTTAATTTTGTGCTTGGCAGCACACTTTACCTGTACATCTTACAGGAAACTCAGAAAGGAGGGGAAAGCAATGTTGCACAACTCCGGAAGTATGTGAGCAGAGTAATATTCCTATGGTGAATCATGTAGATCCATATAATAACACATCAGGATAAATGCGATCCTGGAATGCAACCAGATCAATAAACATCGATGATGTCATGCCAAAATCTTGAAATCCCCAAAACGCCATGACTGACTGCAAATAAGTTGCAAACTGGATATAGAATGGTCGCTATATGCCAGAGCTAGAACCTAAAGTAGGCCTGAGGAAGCACATGGATCATGAATAAGAATAGCCTCAGGTGAGATGTGCTCTTACTTGTTAGTTTCAAAATTGCTTTAGTTGTGTTTTGTAGTTCGTGTTATTTATTGGTTGGCTGTGTCTTTATATATTTTTTCTTAAATGTGTATCCATCCTCCTTACTATAATTCACAGACGTGTGTGTGTGTGTATATGTGTGTGTATGGGTGTGTGCATGTAGGTGTGTATTTGGTTGTTATCTCCATTCGCGGTTTCAAGAGGTGGAACAGAGTAAGTATCCCAGGACCCAAAGTATCCACCCTCCTCTTCGGTAAGGGGTCACGGTTCATGGAGCAAGCTGTTCAATTTTTTCAGAGTTTTGGTCCAAGGGTTCTTTTCAGGGTCGTCACTGAACCCCGGATTGCCTCCAGCTAGAGTTCATTTGTGGTAATATTCCCGGTGATGGTTTTTAAAATCTCATTGAGATCCTTCTTCATCATTCCTGTTGCTCCAATTATCACTGGTACAATTTCGATGCTTTTCAGCTTCCAAGATCTCTTTACCTAATTTTTGAGATCCTGGTGTTTGGTCATTTTCTTGATTTATGCGTTGTTTAGGCCAAAATCCCTAAGAACTGATATCTCAATCATCAATGCTTTAATGCTTTTAGCTTTTAGCTCTTTCACGAGCCTCGATTCTGTATACAAAAAAAATAAATGCTGTCTTTTCCTTTTTGTTCCTGAGTACAATATTCGGACGCAATGCTTTGTTTTCTGTGTTCACGCTCGATGGAATCATCAGGTCGTACGTGAGCATGACGTCCTCATTTTCAATGATTGCCCTTGGTTCGTGTTTCCATGAGTTTTCTGGTTCTGGGATGTTAAAATTTTTGCAGATATGCCAATTAATCACTTTACATACTGTGTTGTGCCGTTGTGTGTAAAGTTGTTCTGATAATAGTTTTTTGCATCCCGAGAGCAGGTGACTAGTACTTTCTGTTTCTGTCTTGTAGAATCTACACTTGTCCGTCTGACTCAGTCCCACCATCTTTTAAAATCCATTGGTGTAGTGTTCTTGATCTTGGGCATTAACTAGCAACGGTACCCGCCCTATGGGCGGGGCTTCAATTGGGAAGCCCAAATGAAAAGGCAAAATATCAGAAATTGAAGGCCTTTTTAATTTTAAACGATTCATATAAACATCCGTTGAATCATATCACACGCAAATCATCAAAATCTAAACAGTACATGGCGCCCATTTAAAAAAAAGATTGAATTCTGCAAAACAGAAGCGGCCACTACACGTCTTTCTCAGTCACACGTTTATGTGTGAATAGTGTGCGCCGAATCTGTAACACGGAAGCGGCCACTACACCTGTTTCTCAGTCGCTTTGCACACACTGCCAAGCTATTTTGGAGCTGCACGTTTATATCGGAAGAGTTCGTCAGGAGTCGATCTACTCTCTCCTGGTACGTAGAATTTCAACAAAAGCCACATCACTGTTCATATCGGTAAATATTATTCCATCATGTTTAGAAAACCTGGAAAATTGGGGAAAAATTGGAATAACAATAGAGCCTATTTTACTCCCAGGTGTCCCAGGAATACCCACCCAAAATATCGTTGCGATCGGTTCAGCCGTTTTTGCGGTACCTTCGAACGGACGGACGGACATTTGGTGAATTATAGTAAGATTCGTTCTCCATCCCAGTTGAGCTGACCTCTTCATAGCCATTCCAATGATCCTTCTTTGTGTATCCCCACTCTGTCCAATTCTTTTTTGTATTTTCCTGCTCTTTTGTCATTCTCCCAGTTATTGGTGTATATTTCTTGATATTTTTAAAATACGTTTCTTTTGTATTTTTTTGCAATTTTTGGGGCTGTATTTGTTACTGTTTCATTTACCAGTGCGGCATCTTCTATTCACACCTGTTTGTGGAAATTATTTGTAAGGTGAATTAGGGCTACCTTTTCAGGTTTGTTGTGTTCATGTTTGTTTACAAATTTCATCTGATAGTCTTGAGTATTTCACATACTCAGCTAGTCCTACACTCGTTGCTCTGTGCACCTGGTTGAGTTCCATCAGGCCGCTCCCTCCCTCTCGTCTCGGCAGGTACATTCTCGGGATGCACTTTGTTGCTCTTTAACGGCCACTATTATCCCACCTTGTGAGGTCAGCTGGGGGAAGCTTGGCCCAAGTCTTTCACGAACTGACCTGGCCAGGCCTGACATTCGCCTAGCTATGGCAGGAATTTGGAATTTGGCCATGTTGCCGGCGATACTCGCCTACTCTTTGCGAAGGACACCATGGGATCTTTAACATCTGCCAACCCATGCTGGCAGACGGGACTCCCAGTTCAACGTCCATCCGAGGGACGGCACACACATTGATGAATCACCCTGCCTGTGAAACACCGAACTGACAGTTAATAGCTGGGTCGGGATTCGGACCCAGGCTAGACAGCTTAGAGGCGAGTGTGCGTACCTCTAGGCCATCCTGTCAGCCCTATTCTCGGGATGCACTGGTTTTTGTGAAACATTTTGTGGATGGTAAGGAGTTTTCTTGTTTTGATGTCTGACTTGTTGATTTCTGAATAGGCCCAATTTATTATTCCACAGCTATATTTGAACACTGGTATTGTGAGCTGGTTTATGGCTTTGATTTTGTTTCTTGGGGAGAGGTATGCTTTCAGGATCAGCTTCTTTCTATGTAGATATTCTCTGCTGTATTGTTGTTTCAAGGTCAATTTTTATGTGGTCTGTTTCTCTTGGTTTACCTTGTACAAATGTGCACCTGATGCACTTGTATAGTCCAAATTCCATTTGAATGTCCTCGGAAAACCGTTTTACTACTTTTAGTTGGTCTGTCAATTTTTGTCATTTGGAGAGAAGAGCTTTAAATCACACATGCTTTGTAGATGCGTCACCTTTCCTATTTCTTTGGATGTTCGTCTATTGGTTGTTAGGGTGTATCTGTGTCCTTGTTCATTGATGAGGTTACTTAGTGGGTCCAGAGCCAGACAAAACAGAAGGGGGAAAGACTGTCTCCCTGGAAGATTCCACGCTCTATCTTCACATCTGGTATTCCGATGTTTCCTTCTGAATGCTGTAATATCAATGTGGTATTCCAGAGTTCCATTGCTTTCTCAATCAGTTTGATTATTTGGGGATTGATTTTGTATATTTACATGCATTTTATCATCCATGAATGTGGGACACTGTCAAAAGCTTTCTTGTAGTCTATCCAGGTGGTGGACAATTTAGTTCTTCGCATTTTGCAATTTTCAAGTGTGGCCTTGTTCAGTAGTAGCTGGTTAATTGTTCCATAACATCCGCTCTTACATCCCTTTTGTTCTGCTTCTAAGCCTCCTTGCTGTGTTAGATGATGGCACATCATTTCTGTGATTATTCCTGTCAGCAGTTTGTATGTGGTTGGTAGACATGTTATTGGTCGGTATTTGTGGGGAAGTTGGGTTTTCTCCGATTTTGGGATGAGAAAGGTGTTCCCTTCTACGAGCCACTCGTCACTTTTTTTCCTCTTGGATCAGTTCATTAAATGTCCTGGTGTAGTGATTGTGAAGAGCATCAAGTTGTTTTAACCAGAAATTTGTAATCCATTATGTATGGAATACATCTTGCATTGGAGGATTATCTCCTTCTCCTCGACACTCCAGGTTTGTGTTTGTAGTTTTCTCCTCTGTAGTATCGTCTTTGATGATGGTGAGACAGTTAGCACCTTTACAGCTTCTTGCTTTGGTGCATAATCATGTCTCTTCGCAAGGTGATGTTTTTCCTCACTTGAGAACGTGCAGTCATTATTTTTTACAGCACACTTTCCTGCTGCTCGGAGTGGCCGCACAAGCATAGGGTTTCCTCTTTAGGCCTTTGACTTTTTTTTTTATCAACACAAGATGTTCCGTCGTTTCCCTGTGCCCCATCTTCATCACCTCCTCCCATTCTACTGAAGGCCCCTCCTCTCCGTGACCCACTGTGCAGCTCACCCAAAAGTCTGGACTATGCATGAGTTGCACGGCATCGCATTCCACTTACTTTACTACCACCTTCATTTCCAGGATTTACGTCTGCCGTCAGGGTCGATACCCCGGAATTTCTCGGCACCTCAATGAACATATGAACACACATCTCAACGGTCCGCCTCGCAGCGCTGCCCCGACCTGCCCATCACAGAACCCTGCACATTACGTGTCATTCCCCGTCTCCATATCCCAGTTGGGACCTTAGCCCGCCATTCCCATCCCCCTTCAAACCTTTGCTTCTGGCATCCGGAGTTTCCCACCGTTCATCGAAGCCACTGTCTGTTCACAAAGCCCCGTCTCAATCTATCAGACCCAGTATGAGCAGCGCTTCGCATGCATTCACTTTTGCGTCTCCACTCACAATCCCCCCTATCCCCCTTGAAACCTTCACTTCTGGCATCTGGAGTCTCCCACGGTTCATTGGAGCCACATCTATTCACGAATCACTGTCTCGATTTATACGCAATGTTAACAGCCCTTTGTGTGCATTCCCGTTCACTCTTCCTTTTCACTCACAATCCCTCCTATCCCCCTTCAAACCTTTGCTTCTGGAATCCAGAGTTTCCCGTGGTACATTGGAGCCACGTCTATTAACAAAGCTCCTTCTCAATCTATCAAATTCAGTGTGAGCAGTGCTTCGTGTGCATTTATTTCTCCGTCTCCACTCACAATCCCTCCCCTTCTCAACACCGACACCCTCCCCCTCTCAATTGAAGACCCCTCCCCTCCGGGGTCCACCAGGTATCCCGCGCAAAAGTCTGGTTTGTATGCGATCCACATGGTAGCGTACCTCTTTGTCCTGTCAATGTCTGCCTTCAGGGAAAAGGCTCCAGAATCGCATGAGGTCCTGGCGGATGTGCTGGCTGCTCGGCCCGCCTCACGGTGCCGATTTGAATGGCAACAGACCACGTTCATCTTTCTCTCGATGTCCGCTTTTCCCTCTATGTTCGCCGCAATGGCATAGGCTCCAAAACCACCTAATGTCCCAGCAGTCGTGCCGGTAACTCGGTTCGCCTCGCAACGTCGCTCATATGCTGCGAGGCAAGGCCAATTCATAGGCCGCAATTCATAGGCTGCAAGGCAAGGCCGATTCATTGGCCGCAATTCATAGGCCGCAATTCATAGACTGCAAGGCGAGGCCGATTCATAGGCCGCAATTCATAGACTGCAAGGCGAGGCCAATTAATAGGCCGCAATTCATAGGCTGCAAGGCGAGGCCAATTCATAGGCCGCAATTCATCGGCTGCAAGGCGAGGCCGCAATTCATAGGCTGCAAGGCGAGGCCGATTCATAGGCCGCAATTCATCGGCTGCAAGGCGAGGCCGATTCATAGGCCGCAATTCATAGGCTGCAAGGCGATGCCGATTCATAGGCTGCAATTCATAGGCTGTAAGTCGATTTCTGCTCTGCGATCCCTCTTGGGCGCACGCTCCACGACTCAGAGCTGCCGAGGTAAGCCTGTGTGTGTGTGTGTGTGTGTGTGTGTGTGTGTGTGTGTGTGTGTGTGTGTGTGTGTGTGTGTGTGTGTGTGTGTGTGTGTGTGTGTGTGTGTGTGTGTGTGTGTGTTCGTCGTGCACGTGCTACTCCTACAGTTCTGGACCGATTACATCAAGACTTGCTACATAGGAACAGCATGACCACAATTGGTGGATAGGGGTGTTTTTATCTCTGCTGGTGGATATGAGGGGAAGGGGTGGGATGCAAATTCTCCATGTAAATGTGTATTGTGGAACACCGCTCCAGGTGGGAGAAGTTATTACAAGTCCTCACCCTTTCAGTACAATATTCCTGTCTCCACATTTTCCAGTGCAGTGAGGTGTTTTGAATTGCACGTTTTGAATTGAACAATTGAATAAGGATTTCAGCATAACCCCCCTGGCCGCTCCCATATGGAGCATGTTCTTCTAGTACAAATAATACACTTGTTCTGTTTGTTAGTTTGTCTGTCTTTCCAACAATTTTCTTTTAATTTACTCGACCAAGAACCATAAACCCCATATCATTATAAAAGGTTTTGTCTGAGGAGTTCTGCTTGTATATCGTTTTATTTTCCATTGAGAATGACCATATATGTTTTTGTTATTATTTAGCCTTCTTATCCTTTATTGGACAGTATACAAGATGGGATTCTTATAATCCAAATAGGTACAAGATTGGACTGATTTGTACTTTGGTTAATGGAGTGATGAAGATTTGCTCACCTGGCAAACCTCTCAATGAAGTCCTTACCATTAGGACGATCCTCATTGTATAGGATTGTAAAGTCCTTGCGAGATTGATGGCATCGCAAATCGAGGGATTCAGAGACACAAAGCAAGCGTAAAAACAGCGCTTTATTCCCGGAAGTGACCACACCGGAAAAAGCCCTTAGAGCACCCAACAGGTGGCGCAGCCCCGAAAAGGATATGACGTCACAGTATGTTACAATTCCCCCCGTAAAGATCAAGGCACGTCGGCACACGACATTTGCGGCTCGAACGCCAAACAGCAACCGGTGGTTCGATAATGACACCGCTCACAGTGGGTGAAACAACAAGCACATCCGCCAGGACCACTGGAAAGCCATTGGTCGGGGACGTTTCTGGTAAAGGTTCTACAGGCGCAGGTGCGGTTACGAGGGGCGGTAAAGGCACTCTCTCGGATAGTTGAACAGGTAGCGATACAAATACAGGTGGTTCTGCTGGTTTGGTGTGACACAACCTGAGTTGATCAAGGTGCTTCCCCTGAAGTCTACCATCAGACAGTTTGACGAGGAAAATCTGACTACCAATACTCTCGATAATTACCCCCAGACAATCACTTCTCACCCAGGCCTGCATTGAGAACAAACACAGGATCATTTACATTAATTTCACGATTCACAGACGTACGGTCGTGACAATGCTTCTGTTGGAATTTTTTCAATTCGACATTGGCCACCGAATCTGGGTGCACAAGTGATAACCTTGTCTTTAACTCGCGGCCCATTAACATTGATGCAGGAGAACTACCAGTAGCATGATGTGGTCGTGTGCGATAACTCAATAGGACTCAGGCCAAGTGAGTTTGTATGGTCCCTTCCGTAACACGCTTTAGTCCACTCTTCACGATCTGAACGGCCCTCTCAGCCTGGCCATTGCTGGCAGGCTTGTATGGAGCAGAGGTATAATGCTTGATGCCATCTTGCTTGCAAAAGTTCAGGAACTCTGCACTGGTATAAGATGAGCTGTTGTCCGATACAATGCAATCAGGAAAACCATGAATGGCGAACATACTGCGTAGAGCTTCGATTGTAATGACCGAGCCTGTAGAGGGCACAACAAGAGCCTCAATCCACTTTGAGTGGGCATCAACAACGACAAGGAACAACTTACCTAAGAAAGGTCCAGCATGATCGATGTGTAACCTCGACCAAGGTTTAACTGGCCATGACCACAATTCAAGTGGTGCTTCCGGCGGTGACTTAACATTAACCTGACATGTGTGACAATGACGTACGCAGGTTTCCATGTCATTGTCTAAATTTGGCCACCACACGTGAGCCTTGCCTATAGTTTTCATAGTGACCATCCCAGGGTGAGCATCATGTAATTCTTACAATATTGTCTCACGTAGTTTAGGTGGGATGATGATACGACACCCAATCGGAGGCAATCCACGTCAACTAAGAACTCGTCCTTCCTGTTCAGATACGGTTTCGCTTCACTTGTACAAGATGACCAATCACCCGACAGGACACAGTGTCTGACATGCGACAATGTAGGATCGTCGCTCGTACCTCTTGCAATTTGCTTTGCAGTGACAGGTGGTTTCTCATGAACAACCTGAGACAGCAGATAAACAACATTACCTGGTAGAGGTGGTTCCTCAATGGTTTGCGGAAGCGGAAGACGACTCAATGCGTCTGCACAATACCTTTCACATCCTGGCCTGTACCCAAGCTTGTCGTCATAACCAGAAATGGTTAGAGCTCAATGTTGCACCCGACCAGATGAAGTCGGTGATACTGCCTTATCCTACCCCAACAGACCGAGGAGGGGTTTGTGGTCAGTTTCCAATATACAGGGTTTCCCATAAAGGTACAGGTGCATTTTACCTACTCCAAAAATGCAAGAAAGTGCCTCTCGCAGTCAACCTGCCCGTACCGACGTTCGTACTTGACAGTTTCCTCGATGCATATGCAACAGGTTGCAAAAGATCAGCATAGTTGGTTTGCAATAGTGCACAACCTACTCCATAAGATGAACTGTCACAGCTCAACGTGAGCTCTTTCGTAGGATCGTAATGTACAAGCAATGGTGACGTACATAACAGGGTTTTTGCATCCCTGAAAGCCTTCTCTTGAGCAGAACCCCATTTCCAATGAACGCCTTTGCACAACAAAATGTGCAACGTTTCCAGGACAGTACTCAGGTTTTGTAGGAAATTACCAAAGTAGGCTAACATTCTGAGAAAAGCACGAAGCTCAGACACATGGGTGGGAGCGGGAGCGTTCTTGATAGCTTCCACTTTACCTGGTGAGGGCAAAATGCCTTTCCGCGTAATGCGCTGACCCAAGAACTCAACCTCAGGGGCCATGAAGACACATTTATCACGACGGAGATGAAGACCTGCACTGGAGAGACGGCTTAGCACTTCATTCAGGTTCTGGATGTGTTCCTGGGCTGACCGACCGGTCACCAATACATCATCCTGAAACACAACCGTTCTGGGTACAGTTCTTAATAAGTTCTCCATTTTTCGCTGGAAAATGGGCACGGTGGACCGAATGCCAAAAGGGCATCGATTGTACACGAACAGTCCATGGTGTGTTTTGATACAGGTGAAAGTTTGATTCATCTGAAAGTTCCATTTGTGCATAAGCATTAGTCAGGTCTAACCTTGTAAATGTCTCACCTCCCATGAGAGCCATGAACAGGTCCTCGGCCTTGTGCAGAGGATATCCATCCAGTTTTGAATGACGATTTATGATAGTCTTGTAGTCCCCACAGATACGTAAGCTCCCATCAAATGTCAGCTCAGGTACAATTGGAGCAGCCCAGTCGGAGTATTCAACTGGGGCGATGATTCCTTCATCCAGAAGACGATTGAGCTCCTCAATTTTTGCTCGCATCATGTACGGTACAGGTCTTGCCCTATGGAAAATAGGCCTTGCCTCAGCATCCACATGAATCTTAACCTCGGTGCCTTTAAAAGTGCCTACACCATCACGAAATAGATCAGGATACTTGTCGTCAATCGATGCGCATCCAGCACTGGTGGACACACGGTTCACATAATGCCAGTTGTCTGATGACATTTAACCAGTCTATGCCAAACAAAGCCGGACCCTTGCCCTTTGTGACAAGCAACGGTAAAGCGTGGGATGCACCATCATATGCAATGGACACAATGGTTTAGCCGATCACAGGCACAATTTCGCTGGTATATGTCTTCAGTTTAATCGACACAGGCGTGATCTCCGGAACCCCACCCTGTGGATACAGCGAGGTGAACATGCCTTCACACATGATAGATCTCGAAGCGCCAGTATGGATCTCCATTTCCACAGGGGAATGATCTATTGTCACCGTCACAACAAACGGAGGTTCAGTATTCCTTGTGTCCACAAAGAAAACTGAATCATTCTCCCTCCCTCCGTCCCTGTGTCCTCTTCTTTCTTCCTCCCTCCCTGAGTCCTCCTCTTTCTTCCTCCCTCCCTGTGTCTTCCTCTTTCTCCCTCCCTCCCTGTGTCCTCCTCTTTTTCCCTCCCTCCCTGTGTCCGCCTCTTTGTCCCTCCCTCCCTGTGTCCTCCACTTTCTCTCTCCCACCCTGAGTCCTCCTCTTTCTCCCTCCCTCCCTGTGTCTTCCTCTTTCTCCCTCCCTCCCTGCGTCTTCCTCTTTCTCCCTCCCTCCCTGTGTCCGCCTCTTTCTCCCTCCCTCCCTGTGTCCGCCTCTTTCTCCCTCCCTCCCTGTGTCCTCCACTTTCTCTCTCCCTCCCTGAGTCCTCCTCTTTCTCCCTCCCTCCCTGTGTCTTCCTCTTTCTCCCTCCCTCCCTGCGTCTTCCTCTTTCTCCCTCCCTCCCTGTGTCCGCCTCTTTGTCCCTCCCTCCCTGTGTCCTCCACTTTCTCTCTCCCTCCCTGAGTCCTCCTCTTTCTCCCTCCCTCCCTGTGTCTTCCTCTTTCTCCCTCCCTCCCTGCGTCTTCCTCTTTCTCCCTCCCTCCCTGTGTCCTCCTCTTTCTCCCTCCCTCCCTGTGTCTTCCTCTTTCTCCTTCCCTCCCTGTGTCCTCTTTCTCCCTCCCTCCCTGTGTCCACCTCTTTCTCCTTCCCTCCCTGTGGCCTCCTCTTTCTCCCTCCCTCCCTGTGGCCTCTTCTTTCTCCCTCCCTCCCTGTGTCCTCCTCTTTCTCCCTCCCTCCCTGTGTCCTCCTCTTTCTCCCTCCCTCCCTGTGTCCTCCTCTTTCTCCCTCCCTCCCTGTGTCCTCTTTCTTCCTTCCTCCCTGTGTCCTCCTCTTTCTCCCTCCCTCCCTGTGTCCCTCTCTTTCTCCCTCCCTCCCTGTGTCCTCTTTCTCCTTTCCTCCCTGTGTCCTCCTCTTTCTCCTTTCCTCCCTGTGTCCTCTTTCTCCCTCCCTCCCTGTGTCCTCCTCTTTCTCCTTTCCTCCCTGTGTCCTCCTCTTTCTCCCTCCCTCCCTGTGTCTTCCTCTTTCTCCCTCCCTCCCTGTGTCTTCCTCTTTCTCCCTCCCTCCCTGTGTCCTCCTTTCTCCCTCCCTCCCTGTGTCCTCCTCTTTCTCCCTCCCTCCCTGTGTCCTCCTCTTTCTCCCTCCCTCCCTGTGTCCTCCTTTCTCCCTCCCTCCCTGTGTCCTCCTCTTTCTCCTTTCCTCCCTGTGTCCTCCTCTTTCTCCCTCCCTCCCTGTGTCTTCCTCTTTCTCCCTCCCTCCCTGTGTCCTCCTTTCTCCCTCCCTCCCTGTGTCCTCCTCTTTCTCCCTCCCTCCCTGTGTCCTCCTCTTTCTCCCTCCCTCCCTGTGTCCTCCTTTCTCCCTCCCTCCCTGTGTCCTCCTCTTTCTTCCTCCCTTCTGCATCTCAAAAACATTTTGTTGCATTTTTTCACTTTTTGTGTAAAAGTACAAATGTACACACACACACACACACACTGTAATGAAGTATTTACGTTTATTCATTTACATGTTTAACATCACTTATTATACAACATGACGGCTTTTCCAATTAATGCTTAATATTTTTTTTTATCGTTTCCTTTGCAATTAGATACCGAGTCGTGATGTTTAGTACAATATAATGGAAATCTCCGTAAATTGTGTCACTTACATCGATTTACTTATGTGATTGTTTTTACTTCGAGACAACTGAATCGTTTTCACACTGAAAATAAGGCCCTGATATGTTGCTTTGCATAGCAAACTAACGGTACATTTCAGCATTTGTGAGTAAGATAAGCACGGCCTCTGTGGTCAGGCCTATGGTGGTCTCGTCTTGCCCGCACACATTACTGTGTACAACAGGTCATCAACAGGTGAACCTGGTCTCGTGAGTCTGATCAAGCTCTCCACACTTGGACCAACATATAACATTTTTTAACAACAACATTTCATTATTTAACAATAACATGTAAATTAAAAAACAAAACATGTCAAATTATGATTCTACCAACTTCATAACAATTGGCATTATTTTCACAAGACAAGCCACATCGAACAGTCTTTATTGGCGGACAACACGAGTGACATCTGATACATTGACTCGACTGTAACGGAGTGACACATTCCACATGCACAAACACTGTCGGCACACATGTGTCTGTATGTAACGGAGTGACACATTACACATGCACACACATCGTCAGCACACAACATGTGTCTGTATGTAACGGAGTGAAACATTCCATATGCACACACATCGTCGACACACAACATGTGTCTGTATGTAACGGAGTGAAACATTCCATATGCACACACATCGTCGGCACACAACATGTGTCTGTATGTAACGGAGTGAAACATTCCATATGCACAAACACCGTCGGCACACAACATGTGTCTGTATGTAACGGAGTGAAACATTCCATATGCACAAACACCGTCGGCACACAACATGTGTCTGTATATAACGGAGTGAAACATTCCATATGCACACACATCGTCGGCACACAACGTGTCTGTATGTAACGGAGTGACACATTACACATGCACACACATCGTCAGCACACAACATGTGTCTGTATGTAACGGAGTGACACATGCACACACATCGTCGGCACACAACATGTGTCTGTATGTAACGGAGTGAAACATTCCATATGCACAAACACCGTCGGCACACAACATGTGTCTGTATGTAACGGAGTGACACATTCCACATGCACACACATCGTCGGCACACAACATGTGTCTGTATGTAACGGAGTGAAACATTCCACATGCACACACATCGTCGGCACACAACATGTGTCTGTTTGTAACGGAGTGACACATTCCACATGCACACACATCGTCGGCACACAACATGTGTCTGTGTAACGGAGTGAAACATTCCATCGTCAGCACACAACATGTGTCTGTATGTAAC